>NW_023270763.1:10858195-10920718 GCF_011800145.1 Mirounga leonina | reverse complement strand
GTACATGTACGCGTGCACGGTCACGCACATAGGCGATGGGCACACGCACACGCGCACACACACACACACATACACAGGCCGCTCTCCACGGGAGGCAAGCTCATCTCCCACCTTTGCCCACCCAGGGCCCTTCCCTCCTCCTCCCTGCAAAGCCCCCGCCCCGCCCGGTTCTGCCTCAAGCTCCCTCCTCCACGAAGCCATTCCTGACTGCCCCACGCAAAGCCCTGTCGCTGTTGGAGCCTCACAACATCTGTGTCACGACATACCTC
The DNA here is from genome assembly GCF_011800145.1 of Mirounga leonina. Lineage (NCBI taxonomy): Eukaryota > Metazoa > Chordata > Mammalia > Carnivora > Phocidae > Mirounga > Mirounga leonina. The sequence continues at coordinate 10,920,449 of NW_023270763.1, read as the reverse complement.
TTGCAATGTCATCTAGACAATTATAATAAGAGTAATGAAGGCGACTACACATTGATAGATCCAACAAAGGAAACTAAATGCTGATGGGGGCCGGGGGTGTCTCTGGGGGAGGAGGTTCTATCCTATCCCAATCACTGGGGTTTGGACCCAAAGCTGATGACCGGGCATGCATAGCAGCCCAAACCGTGGGCCCTGGGCTCAGGGCTACACAGCCTGGCAGGAAGGACAGATGATTAAATGTGGGGTCATAGACACAGACCGGGACAACGCTCTGAAGTAGGGCAAGGGTCCTGGGAGCTCGGGGGCAGAGGAGGGGTATGAGGAAGGCCTCCAAAAGCAGAGAAAAAGGACGGAATCCCTGGCCCAGCACTTTGGGGGTCCTCCCTAGATTTGCAGAACCAGGTGGGAAGCACACTCCAGCTAGAGGCCCAGGCTCAGCCGGAAGCAGGACAGCCCCAGGCAGCATGCCCCTGGGGACCGGGGTGAGACCACCTCCCCGGCTCTAGTTTGGGATCCACAGGGCGGCATCGGGCACCTGAACAGAGAGAGAAGTATATAGGTATAGCAGTGCCCAGGGCTCAGGGAAGGAGTGCTGAGAACACTGGTGGCCACTGCAGAGGGGGCCGAGTGGGAGGGGTGACCACCTGGGGACTCCACGGGAGGTAGAAGGGGCTTGTGGAGGGGACGCAGGCTCTGTGATGAAGCCAGTAGGCCTGAAAAGGCAGCAGGTCTTGCCTCCCTTCCCACGTGACCCAACCCCAGGGAACGCATCCTTTCCTCCCTCGACAGCTCCCGCTGAGCCCCTGGTGTGCCTGCCACCCCCACACCCAGCCTCTGTCCAGAGGGCTGACAAGTACCACAACACCAAGACTATTGGAGACTGTTGCAAAGCCAAGAGCAATTTTTCAAGCTGATTTAATTTGTCCTTGGTGCTTGCATTCTGAGGCCTCTGGATTAAAGACGGGGTAACTTGTCACATCCGGTCTGCCTGATCCTGGGGTAACTGAAATCAGCCCAGGTGGACCCTGAGCCCCCTGCGACAGTAGCCAATTCCCACATCCCAGGGCCCCTGCCATTTCCCAGGGAACATTACATTGCTCCAGGAGCAATTCCCTGAGAGATGGATCAACCCATATTCTAACAGGTGAGGGGTTCTAGAAAGACAGGCTCCTCTTCTGTCTGTTGCTCAAAGATGGCCTTGCAGTTTACTGGTGATGAGGAATCTGAAAGATTCTTTCATCTCAGCTCTGCCCCTTCCTGCCTGTGCAACCTTGGGCAGGCTACATAACCTCTCTGAACCTCTGTGTCTTCACCTGTAAAATAGGGCTAAACGTAACAAGGCCATCAGTATGAAAAGTGATAGCGATGTGAGGTGCTCAGGCCTGTGTCCTACACATGGCAGGCATTCTCAAAAATTACTCCTCTTCCTTCTTTTTGTGTTCCTGCTGCCACTGGCTCAGGGGTGGTGAGGTGTGAAGGAACAAGCCCAGGCTTTCAAGCTGCATTTCCCTGAGTTCAACCCCAGCTCTACCATGTGTAAATCACCCTGACTTTCAGAGCCTCAGTTTTGGAAATGGGAAAATGGGTGCAATAATAGAGAAACCACCAGGCCAAGGTGAGAAGTCCATGTAAGGCACCTAACACTGGGCCTAGAGCACAGCAATGCTCAGCCATGCATGCCCTTCCCCTTGCTGGGTGGAGATGACAATGGCCATCAGAGTGGGCTCTTCCCAGGTCAAGAGCAACAGGATTTCTTTCTTGCAAGAGCCAAAACAGGTCTGACCAGGAGCTCTCTCCATCCTGCACTCAGGGTGACCTAGAAACTTGTCCAGCTTCCGCCATGAGTGGCTTGATCCAAATTCTCCCTGCCCCTTCACAAAAGTATAGCAAAAGTATAACCACGAGCTATGGCTAGTGTTAACAATACAATGATTAAGATATGAGGTTCCAAATGGACAGCTTTTAAATGCTTCCACTAAAAGGCTGCAGACAAGATCAATCCTTGCAATTTGCCATCTGTGAAATGTCTCTACTAGCCACCATTTTGGGGGTTCTTCCACCAGATACTGTGTGAGGCAGATTGGTGGCAAACGTGATTTTGCACTTCTCCTATCAAGAGGTGGAATCTATTCCTCCACCTCTTGAATGTCTTGCTTTGGCCAACAGAATGTGGTAGAAGTGACGTGACGCCAGTTGCCAAAGCCAGGCATGCCTCTCCTGCTGTTTTTGGGCACCTGCCATGTGAATAAGCCCAAGCTAGCTTGCTGGTGGCTGAGAGGCATCCAATAACTCCAGCTGCCCACCAGCCACCTGCCAGACATGTCAATGAGGCGATCTGAGGTGGCCAATCCTCAGCCCATTCACCAGCTCAACACAGACACATGAGCCAACGCAGCCAAGATCAGCTACGCCTGGCCCAAAGAGCAGAATTCCCAGCTGATGCATTGACCTGTGAGCAACAATAAATGCCTTTTTTTTTAAGCTCCTGAGTTTGGGGCACTTTGTTACATAGCAATAGCTTACTGATACACCACACTAAGTCATTTGATGATCTCATTTTATCTTTATTATCATAACTCCATGAGCTAGGAATTCCTATCCCAGTGGTACAGTAGAGGAAAGTGGGCTTTATGAGGCTTTAGCCGACTTGTAAGAATTGGGGTAGAAATTGGTAGAGCCATAAATAAACCCCTCGTTCGCTTGACTTAATAGGCTGTGTTCTTTTTACTAGGGCAACTTCTCTCTTTCCCCCTTTTAAGAATAACAGATGGTTACTTACAAGGATTGGAGAGGCCCAAGCTAGGGTGATTGCTCTCATGATGGGGCAAATCATACCGCATAGCTGATGTTCCTGGCCCTCGTTAAAAACTCTCGTGGAATTTGGGGGAGGTGTTTTTTTTAATCTGTAAGTGTGACTTCCCATCAAGAATCTCAGCCCTTTCCAGCAAGTCTAAGATCTGTAGCTTTGACCTTCTCTTGCTTGTTAATTAGGGTATTGGAGGGAAAACAAAGAAACCACGTGTATGGGCATAAGGAGAGCTTTCAAAAATAAGCACTCCTTAAGACCACTTGACTGAAAAATTTCATTAATTCATTAATTAAGATATGCAGCATGAGAATTTCAGGGAAAACAACAAATACCATCTGTACTGTGTAGGGGCCAAATTTTTCTTGTAGCCCCTAAGACCCGGTAATGAGCACATGCTCTGAATTATTCTCCAAATTAACTGCTTTGTGGGAGAAGAACGGTATTGGCAATCCAATTACGCATCAAACAGTGTTCAGAAAGCTGCATCTGTGAGGCTTAGGAGTGATCTCCTTGGACCAAAGTTATAGGGAGGCTGGTTATATGTAGCCAAACATAAGAAGCCTCCTTCCAAAAGTCCGAAGTGTCTTGGGATGGGATGGGCTGCCTCATGAGGTGGTGAGCCCACCAGCACCAGGGGTGTGCAAGTTGAGCCTGAGTCTGGCTGCGGGAATTGATTTTCTGTGGCAAAGGAGAAGCTGGGGGTTAGATGAAATGCTGACTCTGGCCACTTCCAATTGTGAGATTCTATTTCATGATTTCTGAAAGGTGAGCCCTTTACCTACAGAGGATTGTTTGCTTAACTATGTCATTAGAATGTTAGTGGAAAGAGACCGTCTGAACATCTTCAGTGGTCAGAGCAGCAAGGCTGCTACCAGGTGTCTGGTAATAGATACCATAAATGACTTTCTAGCAGGATGGCCGGGTTCAATGGATCATTAAAATTCAAGGCGTTTTCCCACTTGGTTTAAAATTTCCAGCTTTGATAGCTCAAATTGGTGGCCTAGCGGGAGGCATTTCAAAAGCAAATTGTGACTGATGATGTTATTTTGGTCTCCGTTGGACTGGCACTTTGAGTGACCGTGAGGCATCAGGCAAGAAACCTCTTCTGACACCTTACAAAATGTTTAGATTAATCAAATTTTAAGGCTGGCTCCTGGGTGGGGAGGATGGAGCCTGCAGGAGTGGCTGTAACATTTTACCATATCTGGGTTGATCACAGAGCGTGATGCATCTGCTTTTCCCGCAATTACAGACATTGAATCAGACAAGTGCTGCCTCGGTATGTTTAATTGGTAAAAATACTCTAATTAGATTTTTAATAGATGCCTTCTGACAGCAGAAACAACAAAGATGATTGATTTTTCTCGTGAAATCTTTGGAGGGAAAAATCTCCTACTTTCAAATTTGTTTAGAAGCCATTTCTCTGAAGCCCCTTCAGTTAACATTTGGGCTCTAGCAAGCCTCTCAAGTGCAGAGTGTGTTTCAGATATTAATGGGGGTCTAAATCTGTGTTCTTTCTCAGCTCAACCTTTTGCGCTCAAAATTCATGAGTGTATATTGATTTAGGCAGCCTTCCCAGGACCCTTGTACCACTGGGCTCTTTTGTTCAATGTTAATATGCCCCAACTTATCAATTATTCACTTGCTAAGTGAAAGCAATATAAATCTAGCATTCTGAGCAAAAAGAACTGTTCTTCCCATTCCCTAAAAATACGATGGCAGCAGAAGCGGGTGACTTCGCCAGACTAACGCTTGATTTAGTGGGTAACGATGCCTGTGGGTCCTACTGTGTTTTCTTCTCTTCCATCCGAGGTGCAAGAGCAGTAAAACCAAAATTAGCAAACACGCACCCTCTCGAACAAGTTTTTCACGTTATACTTTGAGGAGGAAAAAAGAAAGAACAGGAAAAGAAGATTAGTGTCAGAGATTTCACATAAAGGGAAAAATCAGGGATCATCCTAAAATGGAGGTCTCTTTGCTGCATTTTAACATCGTCCACCTCTGCTCCCCTAACATGGCCGTGACCCTGGGCCATGTTGATGATAGTCATCAGAGCTACGGTTCATACAGGACCCACCTCTGCACCTATCCCTCCCCACCCTGGCAACTCTACAAGACAGGGAGTGATACATTTTGCAGATAGAGTTGAGACACGAAAAGGAAAACTGGTTGACTGGAAATCACACAACCCAGTTAAAGATGGAGTAAGAACTTGAATCCAGTTTGATTGACTCAGACTGCGTGCATGTAATCACCTTGATATGCTACCCCTCAGCTCAGCTCAGTCAAGGTCACGCAGCTAGCTGCGGTCAATACCAGGGTTTACCTGTGGGGCTGACAAATTCCAAAACATCCACTTGACCCGCTTCTCACCTTGATATCCCACTGATATTCTCAGATCCCTCTGAGACTCATCCATGTTCTCAATTCAAAGAGCAACATTCAGTAACAGTTAAGATACTTCTCAACTCAGTTATGTATCAGATGGGATAGTCATGTTGGCTTCATTCCATAGTTACAGAATTAAAGCAGGTAATAGTATGTATATAAATGACCAAACACATAATAAACCTTCCATTAAAGCTGGTTCCATTTCCCTTCTCCCTTGACTCCTTCCCTTTCCCAGCCCTGGTAGGACAGAGAACTTAGATATGCTGGAATATGTGCAGCATGACTTAGAACTACAAAGAGTTTCTGGTTAATTAACTCTCAGTTAATCAGATAATTCTATTAACCACAGCACTGCCATTCCCCTGAGCAATTGGTTAATTGAAGTTTTATTGTATACAAAGCATTACAGAGTGTCATCCAGTAACACTACTTCTAGAAGAAACAGAGGCAAATGACGATATGATCTTTGAGTCAGCCTCCAACTCAGCCATCTCTTTCCCCTCCAACCCCTACCTGTCCTGGGACCCTTGTTCAATTCATTTGCTAGACACTATGGCCAACAGTACCAGAACTCCTGCCCCATTCAAGATGAACGGCAGCTGGGTGTTCATCCCACCAGCTCCCGCCACAGTCCTGTGCGTGTGCTCTAGGGCAATGCAATGGGTGGGGAGTAGGGACTCTAATCTTTATTTGATGTATGAATCAGGGTTCTCTACAGACACAGAACCAATAGGATATAGTTATATTGAAAGAGAAGTATTATAAGCGATTGGCTAATGCAGTCATAGAGGCTAAGATGTCCCATCTGCTGTCCAAAAGCTGGAGGCCCAGGAAGGCTGGTGGTGTGGTTCTGGTCCAAACCCAAAGGCCTGAGAACCAGGGGAGCCAATGGTATAAGTCCCAGTCCAAGTTCAAAGGCCTGAGAACCAGGAGCACTAATGTCCAAGGGCAGAAGATAGATGTGGCAGCCCAAGCAGAGCGTAAATTCACCCTTCTTCTGCCTTTTCTCTTCTATTCAGGCCCTCAGTGAATTGGGTGATGCCCACCTGCACTGAGTGAGGGTGACTTCTCACTCAGTCTACCGATTCAAATGCTAATCCTCCTGAAACACCCTCACAGACACACCCAGAAATGTTTTACCAGCTAACTGGGCATCCGATAGCCCAGCCAACTTGATACACCCAATTGACCATCACACTTCCCCTCTTCATCTTATTGACTCACTATCCAATATTGCTTTTCCACATTTCTTCCCTCCTAAAAGCTCCTCTCTCTTAAGAGGCTTCTTGGAAAAGGAGGATGCATCCAACAAAAGGAACCCTATCATTGACTTGCCATTCACCCAGTCCATCCATCCAGAATAGTCTTGTTGTACACCTGTGGTCCCAGCAGAATTAAGATTACGGCTCCCCCACTTTCACTGTCTAAGGGTTCAGAGAATTTTCTCCATTCTTTAAAGTTGCCTTCTCTACCTGTACTCAAAACCCCACCCATCCTATCCTATTTTGACCTGTTCTTCCTCAAGTATTTCCTTTCTCAACATCTTGAAAAGGACGCATTTTCTGAGAACATTTGAGCATTAAATAAGTCAACAAGGACCCTTCCTTTCAAGGACCTATTTCTGCTTTCAACTATGATCAATTCTGCCATTTTCAAGGCATTAATTAAGACCTGCTTGTGCCAGGCACGGTAAAAGAGGCTTACATATACATTATCTCGTGTGGACTTTGGAAAAATTACCTTTCTCTTGACCCTTCCCTTTTCTGGTTCTTAGCCAATCACCTTCCTCACTCATTAAAAAATACTTCAGATGTGTTGTCTATTTCTTTGCCTCTGGTTTCTATCTAATTCCTCATTTCCAATAACAACAGGCCTTCCACCCAAACACTGTTGAAATGCTCTTTTCAAGGCAACCAAGGACACCTTGCGAAATCTAAACAACCTCACTAGTTCTGAACTTATCAGGCCTCCATAACATTTGACCCTTTGAGCATTTGCTCATTCATGGAAATAAGCATGTTACTTAGTCACTAGGAATGTTACTCGAGCTTTCTAATGCTCCAATGTCCTCAGAAAATGTGTCCTTTTCTAAGAGAAGGACAATGACGGAGGATCCAGTAAAGTGGTACATTGGAAAGACTTAAGCCAGTACAAAGTACATGGCAAATGCCCCACACATGTTAACTACCAGCATTGCTAATGGCAGTAATAACAGGTGAGGCCTCAGGTGCCTACAGATGGGTACGTGCAATCCTCATTTCAGAAAGCAGACTGTCCATGCTCTAAAAAAGAACAGTCAAGCTTAAAATGGATCCCTGGAAGAACTCTAAAAAAAACAGCTCTGTGGGAATTTAGAAAGCAAGCAAAACTGATGAACACAGGGGAAGGGAAGGAAAAATAAAATAAGAGGAAAACAGAGAGGGAGGCAAACCAAAAGAGACTCTTAGCTACAGGAAATAAGCTGAGGGTTGCTGGAGGGGAGGTGGGTGGGGGGATGGGGTAACTGGGTGATGGGCATTAAGGAGGACGCTTGAAGTAATGAGCCCTGGGTGTTGTATGCAACTGATGAATCACTGAATTCTACCTCTGAAACTAATAATACAGGATATGTTAATTAAATCAAATTTAACTTTTTAGAAAAAGCAAGCAACAATCCTTAGGGACAAGAGGAGACTCTTTAAAAAAACGAATCATGCTGGATTCTCTGCCTTTCCTTTTTAACTACATTACCAAACCAGCTAATGAGGGAAATGCTGTACCAAAGAGTCTTGACTGGAGGAAGTCTTTGGACAATGGCTCTCATAATTGTACTGTTATTTGGGCAAGAAGAAGCTTTCCTGTGACTTTGCCATAAAGCTTTAAAGCGTTTAGTGTTTGAATTCGTGAACTGTTGCATGGGTAAAATTTGCATCTACGTTTGCCGATGCAGTGAGGAGGAGAGATCCAGAATGACGTCAGTGGACTGGCACTAGGAAGGTCTGAAGAGGCTGGAAATAGTAATAAATCATAATGTGATGAAATTGAGAGGGAATAAAAGTTAACTCCTGCACCGGAGTCCAAAACCCAACATCACAAATATAGAGCAGACGTGGCATAGCATAGAAATGATGTGTGTGGAAAAGTCTTGGGTCGTAGCTATAAAGATGCTAGCAGCCCGGAACTGCCAGGGCATCTTTATCACCAAGCAAGGAGACCCCACCTGAAACTCAAGCTCACCTGCAAGAAGCAGAAAGGTGATGATGAGAGAGATGTCTGATGCAGCTGGAGCAGGAATCCAGCTGTGCCTGAAGCAGACACAGTCCCTGGCCTGTTAAGAAAGCCAATACATTTCTTTACTTTTTTTCTCAAACTATTATGAATGGACTCTCTGAAAAACTTGCTGCTGGAAGAGCCCTGATTAAAATAATAGTGAACATTCCTTGACTGTTTATCTATGCTTCTTCACCTCCCAGCTTTGTTAGCCCAGGCAATCAGATCTTTCCAGCCTCGGTTCTTCATCTATAAAATGGGAATATATTCATTCTCCGGAACAAATTACCACACACTTAGCAGTTTCAGAAGAACTTATTATTAGCTTATGGTTCTGTAGGTTGGGAGTCCAGGCACAGCGTGGCTGGACTCTCTGCTCGGGGTCTTCAACAAAGCCAAAATCAAGGGGTCAGGGGCTGCGTTCTCATCCGGAGCTCAAGGTTCACTGCCAGGCTCATGCACGTGGTCAGCAAATCCAGTTCCTTGCTGCTCTGGGACTGAGGTTCCCATCTTCCTCCCGGCTCCCAGCCAAGGGTCGCTCTTGGCCACCAGAGAACCTGCTCAGATTCTTGCCACAAGGTTCCTCCATCTTCAAACCAGCAAAAGTCCTTTCCTTACACCACCTCCCCTCCTGCTCTGCATCTCTGAATTCCTCTGTCTCTGAGACCTCTGAAGCCAGACTTTTTTTTTTTAATTTTTAATGTGCTCATCCGATTAAATCAGTCCCACCCTGATCATCTCCTTTTCTTAAAGCCTACTGTGCTAGGTAACATATTTAATCATGAGAACGCAATCTATCATATTCACAGTCCTGGGGATTATGCAGTGTGTCTACACTGGGGATATGGATCTTGGGGGACCCTCTTAGAGCTCTGCCTAACACCAGGAATCATAATAACATTTAGTTTGCACGGATTGTTATAAGATTTGAGATAAGGTGTTCTGAGCCCTGAGCATAGTGCCAATCATGTAGTAAGCATTCAATGTCCTCAGTGTCACTTTTCTTGGCAGACGTATGAGTCCAAGATGTCCTGATCCCTGGAATTTCTTTTCAGAGACAACCTTGGCTGGCGCCTCCAGCTGAAATCCACCCTCTCCCCACATCGGAGCTTGGCTTTCCACCCACCACCCTCCAACCCCATTCCACCGTGTTCCAGTCATGGATGCCCAGGGAGCACCAGTGCATTGAACCCCCACTCTGGAAGCCCATGATGATGTTTCCGCTGGAATGCCAAGACAGCAATTCCTGCTGGTCTCCTCTGAACTCAGCACAAAGCTTGCTGTGGGGATTACATTGATAGATCAGTATCTCCCCCAAATGCCTTCAGAAACACAGTGTGAATACTGGATCTGCCAATGTTAATAACACACTACAATCCTGTCCTTTAAAAAAAAAAAAACAACTGGCTTCTGAAGGCAGATAAAGACAATCTAATTGAAAACATCATGAAAGCATCATGTCCTACTCCCTAAGTATGAGCTATACCATCAATATTTAGTAACAAAATTCTGTTTTGTTTTATACCCCTCCCCCTAAATTATTTATAGGAAAAACATCAACATGCCTGCCACTTCCAGCCTGATGAGTTTTTCTTGATAAACCCTGGACTAGGGAATCAAGGAGCCTGGATGCTATTTCTGGCTTTGCAGGCAACTATCAAAGTGACCTCAAGCAGCTCTTTTTATCTCTGGACTTCAGGTTCTTCCTCTGTGGGGGAGGCAATACAGATCAGTGATCCCTGAGGCTCCTTAAACCCTAGAATCACAGGAAATAATCCTGGAATACTGTCTACACCCTTCCCTCTCTGGGTAACCTTAGTGCCCACAGCTCACAGCATAGCGTACAACTGTCCTATGACCATGTCTCCCCAGGTGCGGGATGTGCCCCCGGATGCATGATGTCTCTCCAGGTGGACCCTGTGGTCCAGCAGGCTACTGACTGTTGTACACTTAGTTCACGTCCCTCTCGCATATTCATTATGTGCCAACTCTGGGTCATAGATTGTGCTAGGTCCGGAGGATACAATGATGGATGAGACACAGTCTCCTCCCACAAGTACGTCACAGTCCAATAAAAATCTGGCTGTAAGCATGTGATTGCCATCCAGCTTTGGACACGAGTTTTAGAGGACAATGCCGGGCACAGAGCTCAGGGACAAGGTATGGAGGACAGTAAAGAGAGGAGGAGGAGATGACATGGCATCTTGAGGGACAGAGAGAAGGTGGCAAACGCACAGGGCAAGGGAGAACATTCCGGGCTGTCTGGAAGGTGCAAAGCATTGGGGACAATTGGGGGACAGAGCTCGAAGAAGAAGGCAGGGTGGCAGATGACGGAGAGGCAGGCAGGATCCATGTCTGGGGGGCTTCATATAACAAGCCAAGAATCTCAGGTTGGGTCTTGCAGACACCGGGGAGCCCTTATAAGGACTTAAGATGGAGGAGTCACAAGGGAAGATTGATATTTTTTAGAAAAATTGTCTGGCAGACAATACCCACTGCATTGCATGTCTCTAGAGAGCGCCTTTCACATCATATCCTGGGTCAGTGGTGTCCCCAAAACTCCCCCGCATATAATATGAACAGGGCCCCTAGAGTCGAGGAGCTCAGCAGGTCTGCAGACCACAGTGACAGGTGTGGCCTGGAGTGGACAAGACTGAAGCAGAGAGAAGTCAGGGGTCTGCTGCCATGGCCTAAGAGACAGAGAGGACAAATTCAGGACCACAGCAATGACAGCACGCTACTTCTTCCATAACCCAAAGCACCGGACTCAGTAATTAATACTCGATTGGAGTAACCAAGTGGCTTAAAAACAAAGCAATAATACCCCCAACTTGTACACTCAGCAGTAAAGGCATCGGCTAAGTGGTTAGAAATGTAACTGCTCTCCTCTGCTCTGCAGACCCTAGGAACCCCATGTGCCCCGACGAAGGACCTCCAAGCCGGTCTGGAAGTTCTCATGGGGCCTGCAGCCCTGGAGCACCCAGGACTGAAGATCAGACCTCCCTCATCCTGAAATACTTCCTTCTTCTGTTGAGCCCTAAAAGCCCTGGGTTTGGATGGAGGAAGAGCCAGAGTCAAAGGGCTGGCCTGACCATAAATCAAAACCAGGTTTCCTTTGAAGTTCATTTACTCCCAAAGAAGGTAAATCAGGAGGAATGGGAGCGCCTGGAAGGATAGTGTGACAACATTGCACACACACACACACACAAATTCAATCAGGAAACCAGCCCAGAAAGCCTCATCTTTAAAGATCTCTCCAACAAATGGCATCATGCCCATTTTCCATTATGACCCAGCACTACACGGTAATTGAAAGGATGCCCACGGAGCAGATGACCATAAAGCACCAACCCTTCTCCACTGGTAATTATATGATCAAATTATGAAGGCCTCTGAGCCAACATCTCAGCTTTGGAAGACCCATTGATCCCTACTGGAGGGAGGAAGAAAGGGACCCTGGCTAGTGCCTCTCGCTACATGGGGAAGGGACTCACTTCTCCCTTCTCTACATTCCCTTTGAAGTATCAGAGGCAGACGATTCTCTCTGACGTGTTGAGTGTGGACATTTTCCAGATCTGCATTGCTAGTTGTTTTGCAACAGCTTTGCAAAGATGAGCCCTTGCAGAGGAAAAACAACACAGGGAGAATCCTGAGCTATAGGTTCAGATTGTTACCTTCATGGAATCAACACGTATAATAGAGACGGTGTCCAGTCCTGGAGTGATTTCTTCTGCACCCATGGATATGTTTAGATCTCCAAAATCTGTGAATGCAAATTGAGGTCATGTTTCCACTAATGTCCAAATGATAATGATGTGGAGCTCTACCTACCCATGCAGGCTTTAGGAGCCCCTCACGTGTGTGCACCCTGAGTATTTGGGGGAGACCCGAGCTGTGACCCTGGGGTAGCAGAGAACCCAGAAGGTTTCCACTGAGGTGAACCCAGAAGGAGCAAAGCCTCTCGCATATCATGTCTAGGCTCCCCTTGGGGACAATCAGACAATCAAGAGCTATTGTCCAATAAGGAGGTAAGAAATAGCTTTTGATTTAAAACCAAATATGAGAAGCTGCCCTCTGGGTACCTCCCTTCCTCTAAAGAGAATGTGTGCAAGCAGGCCTCTATGTTTTGAAGGTCAGGTAAATCAAGCTCTTTTATTTGATAAAGGACCCGAGATGAGCCTCTTTATGTTCAAGAGACTCTGAAGAAGGAAAGCAGTAGCCAGGGAAGAAGATGGTGGACAGGACTGGTTAAGGTGCTGGGTCCTGCATGGCATCATCTGTCAGTGGCCCAGGAAAAGCTGGAGCTTAAATCTATGAGAGAAATTAGTATGGTAAGTGGCATCATGCTCATGCCCAGAATAGAAGTCAGAACCCAAGAGCTAACCCAATACCAAGCTCACAGGCATGGCTTGTGTGGGAGGGCATGCATGCCTCCATCAGGGTTAGAAGGCAGTGGCCCCATAACCTCTGTGGCCACCACATGAGTCAGCATTTCAGACAGTTGTGCATGGTGTCTCCAAAGGACACATTTCCCTGGTTGCTCCTTGAGTTGAGCGCTGAGCCTCAAGCTCTGTGCCCTTAGAATATTCTAGAATGTGCTGGTAAACCCAGCCAGAAGATAGGGATGGCCACCACTGACGCATGAACATGACTTAGCAAGTCTTTTTCACTCCTGTCCCATGGCTGCTTTCCAACCAGATCTACTGCCTTCCAGCAGTGTGGTTCCAGCCACACTTAACTACTCCCCGTTCCCAGACAACCCACATACATCCACGCTGTGCTTCCCTCTGCTCACAAGGTCCTTTCCCCTCTCCACTGAGGGATACTATATTCATCCTCCAAGGCCCAGCTTAGATGCCACCTCCTCTGTGGCGTCTCCTGGACAGACTGAGTTAAGCCAGGGGACACTGGCCAAACATGTTCATTTACAGAAAAGAAGGTGGCGGAAGATGCATGGGGCAGGACAGTGATGGAGGGGTGTGCCGGCTTAGGCAGGAGAGGATGAACCAGCACAGAGGTGTAGACACAGGCTCCTTGAAAGAACATTTTCAAGGATTATTCTAAAGAGATTACCACAAGAACAACACTTTGCTTACTCCCTGTCCCTGGAAGATTCAGAAGCCATGACATCAACTGCCCTCAAATCATGGTGCCCAATGCAGGTCAATGCTTTCAGAGTCTCCCCTTCCCCCAACACACCTGGACAGAACAGGCTGCTCTTGACCTTCCCACTAAAGGAAAGCATCCACTTCGGGCCCAGCATCACCCTCCATGGGCTGACCTGCTCCAGGCCTTGACCTGTGTCATCCTGTCCCCATTTGACGACTGTTCATCTCACCTTGACCTTTAAGGCTGCATGCATTCTTTGTATCCTGACTTGCCTTCCAGCTACAGTTTTATTGTATTGGGTTTGTTTGGTTCTTTTCTCTCTTCCTTGGCTCAAAATGTGTGTGGATAGCTTTTTTTTTTTTTCTTTTAATTGTGGTAGAATGCACAAAGCATAAACTCACCATTTTAATCATTTTAAAGTGCACGATTCAGTGGTACCAAGTATATCTGGAGGATTGTGCAACCATCACTGCTTCTCGTTCCAGAACTTTCTCATCACCTCAGATGGAAACCTTGTGCCCACCAAGCAATTACTCTCATTCCCCCTCTCTCTCAGCTCCTGGCAACCACTAACTTGCTTTCTGTCTCTATGGATTAACATTCCGTATTAATGGAATAACACAATGTGTAATGCTTTGTGACTGACTTCATTCACTTACCATAACATTTCCAAAGTTCATCCATGCTGGAGCATGGCTAAATACTTTGTTCCTTTTCACGGCTGGACAATCTTCCATTGTGTGGATAGATCACATTTTGTTTATCCATTCATTCATGGATGGATATTCGGGCTGTCTCCATCTTTCTGGCGAGTGTGAAGAGGGCCACTCTGACCATTCATGAACATCTATTTTCAACTCTTTTAGGTATATATCTGGAAGCAGAATTGCTGGGTCATGTGGTAATTTTATGTTTAATTTATTGAAGAACCACCAAACTGGTTTTGTGGATAACTTAAAAGTCACGCCTTCCCCACTCAATCTATTCCAGAGGATCCTCCTTCCATGTGCTGGCTCAAGGGCAGCAGCTAGAATTTAGAGAACAAACCAAGATCTGCCCTGATTTATTGGAGAATGCCTTGGGCTTTCCCCAGTCTTTCTACCTTTGGGTGAGAGGGGCCAGATACTGCCAAATCGGCATGTGGCTCCAGGTTCTCCACAGCAGAGGCAGAGAGAGAGCCGGAGGGTCACATGGGCTTTTACAGGTCAAGCCTGGTGGAGCATGCTTGACTTCCTCTGGAATCCTATGTGGCCAGAACTCAATCACGTGATCTCAATCTACCCACAAGGAAGAAGGGAAAGTGTTTTCTTCCTGCATATTGGGGAAGAGGAAAATGAATCAGGGCTTGATGAACATAGCCGTGTTTCTCCAGAATGGCCAGAGGGCATTCATGGTGTGAGCCATGGAGTGTTGTGGAAAAGCAGTAGGAGGCCTGAAAGGAGGGTCAGCGGAACGGATGTGGGGGGGTAACGGGGTTGGACGATGAATGGGAATAGCATCACTCCAAGTGACCAGGAGGCAGAAGAGAGGCTCACACCAGGCCCCAGAGCACCCCTTCCAAGACGGGTCCAAGCCCAAAGTTGTTTCATAGCGTTGCAGAGCTGGGAAGAGCCAAAAACCTCCTCTTATCCAATCCTGCCATTTTACAGAAGAGGAAACTGAGGCACAGAATGGGGAAGTGACTTGACTCCCTGAAGGCCCAGGAAGACAGGTCACTGGTCAGTCATCTTGCTGAGTAGAACTGCTAATGTTTGAGAGAAAGAGAGAGAGAGAGAGAGAGATGGTCACGTACAGAGCAAGAGCTCCTCTGAGCCACCTCGGCTGAAACAGAGACATACTCTGGACACCTCGGGGACACGCAAGGCAACCAGTTACTCTCGTGGTCCCCAGAAGCCTGGGCGGCATTTGAAACTCAGAGCCATCTGTCCTGGGAGACCACACCGCCACTTACGCTGCTTTGACTCCTGATTGTCGCCCCCCATTCACTCCAATCCTGTTGACAACCTGTCTCTGACGGGCCCCTGACTATTCCGCAGGGCATCAAGTTCAAGAAAAACTGACCTGACAGGTTAAAGCAAAACAAGAGGAACAGAACAATTGCCAAACAGCCCCTTGAATATATTAACAGAGTTCAATAATGCAAAATACCCTTCTTAATAGCAAGGGGCCGTAGCGTATGATTATTACAATATGACAAAACCAGCTGTCAGGGTTGGGTCAGCCGACCGAGGCAAGAAGCACTTGATTGCAGAGTGGACCTGACTTGCCAGTCGCAAATACGTTCCACCTCTCATGAGGTGTGAGCAGTAGTTGTTCTGCCTTTCAGCTCAGACAGTAACCTTAATGGGGTTAATTAATGGAACATTTTCAAAGTCCCCCTGTAATTTTTTTTTTTTGACTGCCATTGTAAAATACACCGTAGTAACCTTTCCTGCTTTTGTAATTACTGGTTTGTGAAATTCCAATTATTTCCTCTTTATGAACGATCACCTTTAAAGGAAGTTTCCCTGGTCATTGTTATGTGGCTTTTGGTTTGATAACAGAAATTATAAACCACCATAGCCTACTATTACAGGCCATAAAATCCTTGTCACGTAATGTTGCGTGTAATTACATACTGCCTTAAATCGCTCATCTCTCCATTGTCAGCCTGCATTGTGATTATCTGTTTATATGTCTGTTTCCTCCACTAGATTTGGAACATTCAAGGGCAGGCACCTGCAATATGTAATTCATCTCTGAGTCCCTAGCATCGAGCATAGGTCTGCCCCCTCCCTAGATTCCTTTTTCTTGAGTAGATGTGTGGTTAGATAGGAATCAGACATACCATTCAGAATGCTTCGCTTCTTTCAATCAGAAAGCACTTCCTCCCTCAAACAATTTTTCTATGCATAATACTGGTTTGTTTGATTCCTTTTCCTTTCAACCAAATCTGAAGGAAATGATCCTAAATGTTAAAAATCCTTATCTCTGAATAGCAAGACAAATAGCGGGTTTTATTTCCTTCTTCATATCATTTTGTGTTTTCCAAATTCTCTCCAATGAATATAGAGTTCTTTCCAATCTGAACATATTTAATGAAGGTAGCCTTTAAGTTTTAATTCAATAAATGTGCCAAGTGCAGTGAGTGAAGCCTAGGGTAGACCACCCTCTTAGTGGGTGGGTCCATTTACATAATCAATGTTACTATCAGTGCTAACTGCCGGGACCACCTTGAAACAGTCATATCAGGGCTCTGACCCTGTTTCCTCATCTCCAGAATCGGGGTAGTGAATGCCAGGATCTCTGAAGTTATCTCCAGATCCCCAATTTTATGGTGTAAATAACTAATTTTCCATAAGAAGTGATCCACATCACTAGTGAGACAGGGATAAAATCATCTGAGAATGTCAAAGATAGTGATATTACCGCTAGCTGGGAGATCAGTATGAGCGTCATGGGGAAAGCGAGACTAGGGCTGGATCTGGAAGCGCAGGTGGGATGTTAAGGTGCAGTGAGGAGAGCGGAAGGGCCTCAAGGAGAAGTTGCAAAAGCAGAGGCAGGGGGAGGGGTTCTCTGCAAGGGGCAGAAGGAAAAAGTGAACGGGGCACATGTAGAGAAGCTTTGGGCATGAGGCTGACAAAGTAGTAACCCTCGAGATGGCAGAGCTCAGAATAGGGTTGACCTTGAACACCAAACACAAATATGAACCGTATGGGTCCACCTGTATGAGGATTGTTTACAGTACTACAAAGGTATTCTCTCTTCCTCGTGATGTTCTTGATAACATGTTCATCTCTCGAGCTTATTTTATTGTAAGAATGCCGTATCGAATACATACAACGTACAAAATATGTGTACATACAACGTGCAGAATATGTGTTCATCGACTGTTTCTGTGATTGCTAAGACTTCCAGTCAACACTGGGCCATTGGTCCTTAAGTTTTGGGGAATCTGAACTTACACATGGATTTTCTGCTGTGCAAGGGGTTAGCGCCCCTTAACCCCCCACATTGTTCAAGGGTCAACTGTCTATGACTAAATCTTTGCCTGAAATAAAGCCAAAGCATGGCTGCCATGATGTGGCTTGGGTCACAGTAGAAGCCACTTAGCTCCCCAAAATGGGGACTGACATCCCAGCATCACCGCTAAGGGGGTTGGAGTATGGAATCACAATGGATGATAGAAGCAGACCTGCATTATCATATTTTAAAAATCTTAAAAATGTATAAATATGCATCCCTTCCTTGGAACCTGAGTTCCAAATTGCCATTTTATTTACTAGAAGCGCAACAAGAACTTTAGAGACAATTCCAAGCAACAGGAACCCAGAATCCTTCCCAATTTATACACTCTTCCCCAAAATTTTACAGTTGCTTTGCCTGCACTCAATTTGATAGCAGTTTTTTTGTTTTTGTTTTTTTTTTAAGCAATTTGCCGTTATTAAGTCTTCCCTGGGCATTCGACTTAATTTCCATGGCAATGACAACTCTGTTAATTTCATACTCACATTCCATCAGTACTGCAATATTTACCTAATTCTGTAATTGCTATAACAAATATATTTTGCATGAACAGGTTTGGGACAAGCGTAATTGACACTTGGTAAGCACGCAATTTCCCTGGTTGGAATAGTTGTGAGCCCCGGGGGGCACAAGGGCACTAGGCAGTGAGTGTTACGGAAGGGAAGAAGAGTGTTGGTTAGCACAGCAAGATGGGTAAGTAGAAGTCAGTTGGGAACACAGTGAGCCGATAAATGTGTAAGACCAGCTCTGGGTGGCGAGCTGACTTGTAATGTTTGCAGATTTCTGTGCTGTCAATCCTTTCAACGTGACGTCACTGAGTGTGGAGTTGAAAAGAAATATGTACAATCAGCCCTCGTGACCTATAAACGCCAACTCCAGGACGCACTGGTGAAGAGCATACCTTTGACCATAGTGATGACAAATCTCTCCAATTGGACCACGAAGCAAGTGCACGCTCTCAAGGATTTCCAAGTGAATGCCTTCAGATAGGTTACGTTTTTCCTAGTAGCAAGGAAATATTTTCATAAAATAAACTTTCAGCAATTGCACTTGGTTTCTCCTCTGCTGTGTCTGTGTCTTTCTCTGCTCGCCATCATCGTGCTGATACCTGCAACCCACCCTTGGGCTGGGAAGCCTCCTGAGTCACCTGCATCATTCATGTGACACCAGACTCAGAACGGATCCCCAGGAGGTGGGGGACAAGAAACACTGGGATGGACCAGCACAGGGCAGGCTGGATGTGCAAAGGTGGACAGACAGTTGGAGAAGAAGCTGGGAAGGAAGGGAATGGAGTCTCATAGAGACTAATGGTTGCGACCCTTGCAAATTCATGTGTAGAAACCTACCCTGTAATCGGATAGTATTAAGAGGTGGGGCCTTTGGGAGGTGATTAGGCCATGAGGGTAGAGCCCTCAAAAATGAGATTAGTGCCCTTATAAAAAAAGGGCTGAGAGCTCCCTCCCCGCTCCCACCACGTGAGGACACAGTGAGGAGACAGCCTTGTGTGAACCAGGAAGCGGGCTCTCACCAGACAAATCTGCCAGCGCCTTGATCGTGAACTTCCCAGAGTCCAGAACTGTGAGAAATAAATGTTTGTTGTTTAAACCACCCAGATTATGATCCTCTTGTTATAGTACCTTGAAAGAGTCTGATGCCTAGGAAGAAAGGAGCCACGAAGTCTCTGCCACACAAGTCCAGGAGTTGGGTGCTCACTGCCCTCCCACCCCACATTGTGCCAGTCTCTGTGGTCCCAAGCCTCATGTAGGCAGCCCCTCCAGAGATAGCTGGCATTTACTCTCTAGGATTGGTCAAAGACATTATTCTGCACTAGAGGTCAGCAGCCCAGGGCTCCGTCCTACAGAGTAAGCAACCCTAACTGAGCACCCACCAAGAGCTCGGCATTCACTGGGCAAAGATCTGGCCCCAGCTCTGCAGCCCCCAGCCTGCTCAAGTGGTGAGTAAGCAGATTGCAGTTCTTCAGTGGTGCTCAACATCTCCCACGTTATATGCCACCTACTACTCCATCAAAGAACTTGGGTCTCCAATCAAGTGAAACCCCAAACCCACATTTTCCTGAGGAGGAAATTAATGTGTTTACAAATATTCTATGGTAGCTGTCATTCACGGAGCTAAGGACTCCAACCGCACGGTACTTTTTGTTGATGCTTTACAGCACAAGTAAACAAAGCAGCAATTCCATTAGTAATCAGTGATTGTTACAAATCTGGTGAGTATAAATATTATTATGGCAATTATCGTAAAATGCGTGAGTTAAAAAGAAATTGTCATAGATGTGGAGGTAGGGACTGTTGAGGGTATGAGAATTCTTAGAAATCCTCACGAAGACTCTAGGGTCTGTTGTCCACCGGCTACCTGTGTAAGCACCTGCTTGATAACCACCAAAGACTGGATGGTCTCGAGGAACCTTCTCAGGCATCTTGGCCATTTCTGCAGATTCTGATTCTCTAGAACTTGACCCTCTCTAGTATGTCACCAGCTTCCCTCAGCAGTAAGTACCCTACCCCATCCCCTCCTCAGGAGATCTCCCTCCACAGGAGGGTGGCTGACAGGTCTCCTGCCACAAACTGGGGGCGGCGCTTCTCCTACCAGAGACCCCTTCCTGTTAAAGCTATCACTGGCATGACCACAGCCCTGTCTAGTCCTAGGCTCCAAAGCAGGTCCTCTTCCCATTCTCAGAGCCCCACTGGGACCCAGACACCTGCCACTGGAGCCCCTTTCCAGCCCTATGCCCCTTCCCTTTGGTCCCAGGTTGTCCTCATGTTCTTTCCATTTCCCTAAAGAAGTCCCAGGAAATTAGACTCCTTCTGTCCCTGCGACTCAGATCTTCCTCCTGCACAAAGCATGGGGGTCAGCATCTCCAGGGGCTGTGGGAGAACAGAAGGCAGAAGGACCAAGGGACCCAAGGAAATATGATACTGGGGGGAGCAGCAGTTACTACTTCCAGAATGTTATGCCACCACACTTTGAGATGTCCCTGGGGTGGGAGTGGGTGATGAGACCCCAAAAACATGTTCAAATGGGTCATAACCCACCTGTGAAGGAGAGGGGTCCAGGCAGCCCTCCCCTCCCCCTCTGCCCTTCATGAGGTTGAGCAGATAGGGAGAGAGCATCAGCAGCAGGGACACAAACCTCAAAGAGGCCTCTCAAAGGACTCTCCTCCTCGGGCCCCACACTTCAGGAACAAACCCAGACACCTTTCTGTTTTGAGAACAATACCAATTAATCTTCTCAGCAGGGAAAGTGCCATCTAGTTCCAGCCTGAGAAGAAAGGGGCTCTAAGCCTCTATAGGAAGAACTACAGGAAGAAAGCAGGGGCTCTCATCACAGACCCCTGGGATTCCAAGATGGGGAAGACAGTGGGGAAGATGGGGGGACCTGGCCCAGGGCCTTGGCTGCCTGAAGGCCTGGCCTGGCTCCCTGAAATCCCTGTGATCTCCCACATTCTCCCTCCCTCCCTCCCTTCATGCTGCTGGGTGACTAATACCCAGACCACACTGGGTGACTAATAAACATCAGACACTTATTTCTCACAGGTCTGGAGACTGCAAGTCTGAGATCAGGGTGACAGCATGGTCAGGTGAGAGTCCTCTTGCGGGTGACAGACTTCTCGCTGTGTCCTCACATGGTGGAAGGGGGAGGGAGGGAGCTCCCAGAAGTCTCTTTTATCAGGGCACAAATCCCATTCATAAGGGCTTCACCCTCATGGCCTAATCACCTCCCAAAGGCCCCTCCTCCTAATGCCATCGCATGTGGGGGTTAGGATTTCAACATGAATTTGGGGGGCAGACAAACATTCAGACCATAGCCTTCCACCTCTCGCCCCCCAAATTCATGTCCTTCTCACATGCAAGATGCATTCCTTTTATCCCAACAGCCTCAAAAGTCTTAACTTCAGTCCAGCATCAACTTAAAAGTCCAAAGTCTCATTAAGTATCATCAAATCAGGTGTGAATGAGACTGGGGTATGATTCATTCTGAAACAAATTGCCCTCCTGCCAGGAACATGTGAAATCAAATACATTTTATGTTTCCGAAGTACAATAAGTGGAGTAGGCATAAGACAGACATTATCATTCCAAAAGAAATAGGAGAGAAGGAAGGGGTGATAGGTCCCAAGCAAGTCCAAAATCCAAAGTGGTAAACAACATTAAATCTTAAAGCTTGAGAGTAATCTCCTCTAACTCAATGCTTGTCCTCTGGGGCGAGGGTCCTGCCTTCTGGACACACCGGAGCGTTCTTCCCTCACCCCCCAACTCCCCCAGCCTCCCACCCCCACCCATCACATGGCTTTATTGAGCACAGCCCACACAGTGGTTCTCCCAGATGGGGATGGTACACTGGTGACTCCACCCACCTGGGGTCACTTGAGTGGCCCTGCCCTCACAGCTCCACTGGACAGGGATCTGGTCCCCAAAGCTTTGGGGGACACTGTCCCCATGACTTTGGGTTGGGCACCATCTGGTCTGTTGGAACCCAGGTGCTGTCCCCCCTTTTTGAAACCAAGGAGGCAGCCCTGATGATCTCTGAATTGCCTTGGGGTCCTTCTTCCCTTGTCTGGAAGAGTATCACATGATCACAAGAGACTAGCTCTATTGTCCTGTCTGTAAAATCTAGGTAGGACAACCTTCCTTCATTCCTCCCTATATCCTCCTTCAGTCCAAATGGGCTGTTTTCCAGCTGGGGTCACTGGTTATGTCTGTAGTTCACACCCTTATCAAAGGGTCCTTGGACATACCCTAAAAGTGTTCTTTTAAGAACATACATTCTCATTTTTTGCAATATGGATAGGCTGAGAATTGTCCAAATGATTCATTTCTGCTTCCCTTTGGATGAACAATTCCATCTTTAAATCATTTCTCTCTTTTCACATTTTATGATAAGCATTCAAGAGAAGGAAGCCAAGCTGCACCTTCTACACTTTGCTTAGAAAAACATTCAGCCAAATAACCAGTTTCATTGCTCACAATTTCTACCTTCCACAAAACACTAGGATGTAAACACGATTCTGCCAAGTCCTCTGTCACGTTATAGCAACAATAGCCCTTTCTCCAGGGTCCAATAGCATGGTCCTCTCTTCCATCTGAGACCTCACCAGAATGGCTGTTACTGTCCGTATTTCTAGGAACATTCTGTTCAGGACCACTTTGGTATTCTCTAAGAAGATTGAGGCTTTCTCTACAGCTCTCCTGTTTTCCTTCTGAGCTCTCACCAGAACTGCCTTTAACAATATGTTCATGGCAATGCAAGCTTTTTCTAGCATGCCCCCCCAAATCCCTCAGTGGGTCTGCCCATGACCCTAGTTCCAAAGCCGCTTCCATATTTATAGGTGTTTGTTGCAGGAGCAACCCACTTCCCGGTACCAATTTCTGCCTCAATACATTCAAGCTGCTATAACAAAATACCCCAGACTGGGTGGCTTGTTAACAACAGAAATCTATTTCTTAGTGTTCTAGAGCCTGGAAGTCCAAGATCATGGTGCCGGCATGGTCGGGTGAGGGACCTCTCCCCGGATACAGACTCCTCCTTATTTTCTCACGTGCTAGAAGGAGCCTTTTTTTATGGGGCGCTAATCCCATCCACAAGGGTCCCACCCTCATGATTTAAGCACCTCTCAAAGGCCTCTCTACTAATACCATCACCTTTAGGGGTTAGGATTTCAATATATGTATTTGGGGAGGACACAACCATTTAGACCATAGCAGAGATGATGGTTTTTTACAATGATGAGTTTTCTCTGATCAGGTCTAGAAAAGTGGTCCCAGCATTGTTCCAAGGGTTCTGCTGTGTGGCAATTGAGTTGAGTCCACACACGCCTGTGGGATAACATATTATCATGAATCGGGCTTTCTAAGGGACATCTGCTAGCCTTTCCAGGAGGTTGAATGGGGGCTTGGGAAAATCTGGGGGCTGGAATGGAAGGACTTTGAGATCCCAGTAAATGAGGTGACAAGATATTTAGTCTCTTAGATTTTGGGTCCTGGATTATTCTCATAGACACCTGCTTTTCCTGTATCCCATTTAGAAAAGATGGGAAAGACAAAATAATAAAGAGAGAACAGGTGTGCTCTAGAAAGAAAAAATATAGTGAAAAACTATCATTTATGATAATAGTAACTAATAACTGTTTTATACCTACCAATCTGGCAAAGATAAAAAATAAACAAATGTCTAATGTGGATGAGAATGCAGTCATAAAGGCATCTTATCTATTGCTTGGTGTGGTCTAGATAAGAGTGGCAGGCAGAATAATGCCCCCCTGCCCCAGATGTCCATGCCCTGATCCCTGGAGTCTGTGGAGGTGTTATGTTACGTGGCGTGGGTGCGTGAAGATTACAGAGGCAATTTCAGTTGCTAATAAACTGACCTTAAAATAAGGAGAGTATCCTCGGTAATCTGGTGGCCATAATACAATCACAAAGGCCTTTAGATGTGGGAGAGAAGAGAAAGTCAAAGTGACATCATGTGAGGACTCAACCCACAATGTTTGGCTTTGACAGTAGAGGAAGAGGCTATGAACCAAGGAATGTAGATGGCCTCTAAAATCTGAAAAAGGCAAGGAAATGGGTTCTCCCCTGAATTTTCAGGGAGGAACAGAGGCCTGCTGACACCTCAATTCAGCCCTGTGAGATTCATTTTGGACTTCTAACCCGCCATACTTTAGGACAGTAATCTTCTGTTGTTTTAAGTCAGTAATTTGTGGTAGATTTTACAAAAACAATAGGAAATGAATACAATTAGTATAATTTTCATAGAATCTACTTTATATAGCATATTTTAAGAGTCTAAAAATGTTTATGTGATTTGACTCAGTAATTCTATCATTAAGAAACTATCTTGAGGAAAGGCAGCTGGCTCAAAGATGTTCATTGTAGTACTAGTTATAATGGCAAATAATAGAAACAACTTAAACGTCCAGCAATATGAGACATTAAATAAATTGTGATACATTCATATAATGCAGTATTATTCAACCTAAAAAGTAATCTCATGTTGAGAGAATAATTGAGATAAAGAAAAACTTACTCAGGGTAAAATAAGAAAAGAAGGACCCCAAATTCTATATAAAGTAGAATGCATTTCATAAAAACAAACCCATCTACACGTTTGATATAACAAAATGCCCAAACTAGTTGTCTCTGGGCACCAAGATTATGGGTTATTTTTCTTTTGTTTTTTGGGGGTTTTTTATTTTTTCTATTTTCCACATGATCAATAGTAAATATGCCTTATTTTTCTAATGAAAATAAAAATCCAGAAAACAAAAGAAAACTAAGCCAAAATCTCCAGGGGGGTTAACAAGGGTATTTCACCAAAGGAGAAAAAAAATACCGGAAGTGATAGAATTCCTTGTGTATCTGTGAATGGACGTAGTTTTGTGTCCTGAGGACAACGATATCGAGGAATCTTGGAACCTCAGAGTCAAAAGGGCTCTTAGGAATCCCTAGGTCCATCCCTAACTCTGGTCTGAATCTCCTCTTTATGAGAAAAAAGCTGAAACAGGTTTCCCTATGAGGAGTACTAGGGTGTGAAGCCCTGTGCCTTGCCACTGGGGCAACCAAGGACCACGACCTACACATTGAGTATGGACATTGATCCATAGAGATAAGACAGAGGAACCATCCTCTCTGGGTGGGCTCAGGTCCAATTGTCCCAGTATTCCCAGATATGCCAAGCACATAACAAGTGCTCAATAAATACTGCCTGTGGAATGAGTCACAGTAAAGGGACTGAGGCTGGTTGAGAGCAGGAGCAGAGTCAGCAGTGACTATGTAGGGATATCCCCCAAGTGGGGTGGCCAGCCCCATGCCCCACAGCACCCAAAGGCATATGACAACCTATGCCTAATATCCTAGTACAGGGAACAGGACCCAGGTACTTGAAGGAAACTGGTCTTATAGGTTCAGATGACATGGAAACTCACCTTTCCTTGGAGTGGGCCAAAGAGGAGTGGGAGATATGAAAAGTGTCTACATTGCCACTTCCCTGCCCTGTTGGGACCCATGACGGTAACTGAGCTGACAAGAGGCAGGCTGCACTGATCACAGGAGTTTGCTGAAGTCTTATTTACACGTGACCAGATCAAGGAAGTTCTTGTCCAATGAGGCGTGAGAATGGCATTGGCACCACCATGCAGGGGCTCAAACTCTGTTCCTTGGGGCCTTCTCATCTCCCTCCTCTTCCTGGCCATGTTTCTTTCTGCACTCAGGCCTTATTCTTTTTTTTTTTTTTTTAAGATTTATTTGTTTATTTGACAGAAAGCAAGAGAGAGAGAGAGAGAGAGTCTGCGTGTGCTTGTGAGAGAGAGAGAGAGCTGCAGGAGCAGAGGGAGAGGGAGAGAAATCCCCAAGCAGACTCCATGCTGAGCGTGGAGCCCTACTCAGGGCTCAGTCTAACAACCCTGAGATCATGACCTGAGCCAAAATCAAGAGTCAGAGGCCCAACCAACTGAGCCACCCAGGTGCCCCATGGGCCTCATTCTTTTCCTGCGGATAGTCTCTTCCCATGCTGCGGGGAAGATGGCTCCTGGCCACCAAAAAGTCACATCCTTCTAACCCCATGGTCCTAAGGGCCAAAGGCAGTCCTCCCAGCTATAACCAGCAGAAAAATCCTGGGAAGCAACTCTGACTGGCCCAACTGGAATCACATGCTCATGACTGTAACCCATCCCCGTAGCCAGAGGGATGGAGGCCTCCAAGTAGCCAGACCCAGTCAGGTGCTCACTCCTCAAGCAGGGGATGAGATCTTGGCTGGTTCTGCAACTGACAGTGCCTCCAGAGACATTTGGAATTGAGGGGGTGGGAGGCAGTTTCTGGAAGGAAAGGGGGTGTCCTGCAGCCCTAAACAACACATATCTTTGACAAATTCTAATTGTTCTTCCTACCAGTGTCCACCTCCCCTGTCACCACGTCAGCCCCCTATTTTTATATAGGAATCATGCCCGTCTTCTGCACATTCCATCTTTACTGAGTTTCAATCACAGGCCTGTTAATTAGGCCTGTTCCTCACCGTCCTTCGGTGCCTTTGGTTCTGTGACACAGGGCTGTAGGGAAAAGCAGCTAAAGAGGACTAATTAAGACTCAGAGTGTTTTCAATAACGTACATGGAAATGAACAAATTAACAGACGATGCCAAAAAGGCAATATTGCCCCAGTGGGGATTCCGCATACGGAGATAACATTAAGAAGTGGAATAGTCATTGAGAGGAAACTATGAATTATGAGTGGTATTCAGCCCCATTACCTCTGAGGTGTCAGATTATAGCAGGAAAATGTCATAAGATGTTAAGAGACAAAACAAACTGAGGTTCAGAAAGCCCTAGCGGGAGAAGCAGAGTGAAGGAAACAGTGAGAGGCTGAGTTAGAATGGTTTTGCTTGCAGTTAGGGGACAGATCCCAGTGAAATGGCCTCTTCTTGCCGACCAGTCTTTGCAAATATGTGACACCCTGCTTGGTGAATGAAGACTCCTTTTCTGTCTGCTTGGCTTGGGTAACACTGAGGAAGACAACTCTACACACTCATGAAGGATCCAGTGGGGTCCACTGGGGGTACATTTAAGACAGTGGACTTCAAAATGGCGACCCAGGGCCATCAGCATACAAATCATCTGGAAATTTCTTAGGAATGCAAATTCTCAAGGCCCACTCCAAATCTACTATGGGGTGGGAACCCAGCTAGGTGATTCTGATTCAGGCTCAAGTTCAAGAAACACTGATCTCAGAATTGGGATTCAGGTGAGGGGTGCAGGGGGATCTGATCCAAGCTGTGCCAATTACAGACTGATATGATCCCCTTTGGTGCTTTCATTGGCAAATCCTTCACCAGGTTTCTATGAGAATCCTGTGACATCACTGAATCATTGAAAACAGGAAGAGTGACACAAATATGACCAATTAGAATCATTATTTCAGATACAGATGGTTCAGTTAAGCCTGAGAATCCCGATTTGGAGGTGCCGGGGAGAGATGGTGCAAAGGTAAATAAAGGGTGTGGCATGAAACTTGGGTTTCTGGAAAACATTGCAATTTTACTTTCCAAACAAAGAGTCTTAAAAAAGGTTTGCTGGCTCTCAAACCCCTTTCCCTAGACAGTTTTTTTTTTTAATGTTATGTTAATCACCATACATTAAATCATTAGTTTTTGATGTAGTGTTCCATGATTCATTGTTTGCATATAACACCCAGTGCTCCATGCAGAACGTGCCCTCTTTAATACCCATCACCAGGCTGACCCATCCTCCCACACCCCTCCCCTCTAGAACCCTCAGTTTGTTTTTCAGAGTCCATAGTCTCTGAGACTATGGACCCTAGACAGCCTTCTGATGAGTTAAGTGTAAAGGTATCAGAAGTAGCTCGTTCTAATTTCCCTTTAAATTCACAGGAGCATAAAGATGAAAAGCACTGGGGCTAGAGACCAGTGATTTGCCAAAGCCCCTCCACAACCAAAATGACTCCAGGTGCTCAGCCCCAAGACATGTGGTTGGATTGTTCATCCAGGCAAAGGCCAAGTCCCCAAGGAGCCAACCACAGCAGAAGATGGGGCCATCCGGTGCCTGCCAAGATGGCAGCCCTAGGACTCCTGGAGAAGGGAGAGGTGGGGTCTGGGCAGATGTAAACTATGTGCTCTCCCCCACACCAGGATGAGAGACTAGTGAGAGGGGAAATGAATATTTTAAAAAATACATGAAAGGGAAAAAAAAAAAAAGCCCAAGAGTAGATGTGCAGCTTGGTGGCAGGAGAGGAGAAGGCATGGGCTGGACCTCACTTTCCTTGGATGTTGATGTGTAAGCTTTAGAGATGTCCTAATTGAAACTCTCCTCACAGGACGTTAGAGCATAAGAGGATTCTGGGACCTCCAAACCCACTATCCCCCTTCTTTTCAGATGAGAGACTGACCCTACAAAGAAAGTTTTGGCTCAGATGCTAGTCCTGGTAGCTTTAGGATTTGAACTCAGGTTTTGAAGCCCCTGGCAGAATGATTGGGATAAGTACCCCAAAGGAAGGGTCTAAGGCATTTTCTGCTTTATCTTTCTCTAGGGGTCAGCTCTGATGGGGGAAGAGCTCAAAGCAAATACTTGTGGGCAAATGTTAAGCATCTTGTGAGCAATATGGCCAAGAAAAAGGATGCTGATTTCACTGTAGTGTCATATTCCAGATCAGTATCTCTGAGATGCACGGAGGGCGTGTCCAGCATAGAAGCATAACAGAGGGTCCTGGTGGGGACTAGTACAAACCTTATGGCTTCCTCACTTCATACTCACTTGTTTTGGTTATTAATAAAAGTGGCTTTCAGATGCATTTGGGTGGTGAAACCTGGGAAACCAGAAGAGCCAATGTAATGAGAGACTCACTGGCATCACCAAGTCTTGGTTGCCCCACATCATTTTGTCATCAGTTTAAGAAATAAATATTTAGGGGCGCCTGGGTGGCTCAGTTGGTTAGGCCACTGCCTTCGGCTCAGGTCATGATCCTGGAGTCCCTGGATCGAGTCCCACATCGGGCTCCCTGCTCTGCAGGGAGTCTGCTTCTCCCTCCGACCCTCCCCCCTCTCATGTGCTCTCTCTCATTCTCTCTCTCTCAAATAAATAAATAAAATCTTTTAAAAAAAATAAATAAATGAATAAATATTTAGATAAAATTTTAAAGCAAGTAGTGCTTTTCCCTTCCCCATTAAGACCTGACAAGATCTCAATCTCTTCACAGCCCCACCTCCTTCCAAACCTCTGTTCACCTTACATTTCCAGTAGGCTGCTCCTGCTGAGGGGCGGACAGCTTACAACAGCCCTGCCATGGAATGAGGGCAAGATTCAAGTAAGGAGAGGGGTTGGTGCTTCCAAGTCCAAGGGCTGTGATTGAGCTATGATGACTAGCTACACAGACCTGCATGGGATCACCAGCGTGCAAAACAATGACCCACGAGGCCACCTTGGATGAGGAGAGAGATTTGTTTGAACAACCTGCCCCAGAAAGCCCTATGATTGTCAAGTGATTTACCAAAGCTGAATGTGTGTAAGTGAATTTCTGGCTGCCTTTGTTTGAAGGAGGTGATTAGTTTTCCAGACTAATTGCCAGTCTCTTCTCTGACACACAAACATATACACATGTACCAAGTGGTGTCTTAACAAAAGCTTGGCCCATCCATCAGAGCTGAGCCTGTTCTTGGAGGGCTAATTGACCATGCATAAATTTCCTATTGAAAATTACAGCAAAATACAAAAAATGTAGAAGGGAAGAAGATAGTTTTTGCAATGAATAATTAAACCAAAGGATGCTTCTTCAAGGGAAGATAGGGAATGGAGGAAGAGCTAATAGTCATATTTCCAGTCTTTGTGAGAGATAAATGCAGAGATAGGGATTCAGAAATGTTCCAGACTGGCATTCAAGGCCCTCCCAAATACTGCCCCATTATGGCTTCCTGACATGATGTGAAGCCCATGATCCAGCCATCTTACCTGAAGGTAGAGAGGATGGAAGTACGTTCTAAGAATAGAACACACCTGGTCTGGCTGGATCATGGTTATTTCAAGTAAGATGGAGTAGTCAGGACAGTGCCAAGTGCTCCTGAAAACTCTAGAAAGAAAAGACTGAGAAGGGCTCCTTGGATTTAGCAGGAAGCCAGCCATTGGTGATGTTGGCTCCTACAGTTTCCCTAGAGGGATGAGGTAAAGACCAAGGCAAATTGATTCAAGAAGGAATAAGGATGAGGGAGTACAAACAGTTCTTTCAATAATTTTGGCAACGAAAAGAAAGAAGTATGAGAAATAGAGCAGGAAACTGAAATGGGATCAAAGAAATTGCTTTATGTTTGTTATGGGAGAGACTTGGGCAAACTTAACTGATGCTGGGAAGCAGAGAAGGAGAGAATAAGAAAGACGGTTCTGCATAAGCAAGGTTTTCAGGTAGGTGGAAGAGACGGCGTCCAGGGCACGGGTAGAGATATTAATCTTGGCCTGGAAAAGGGACACCCATTCCAATGAATAAGAAGAAGAGGAAAGAAAGGTTCAGATGGAGATGAGATTATAAGCTTGCAGAGGGGAATTTGAAAACATTTGCATCTGATGATCTGTATTTCCTCTCTGAAACACCAAGTGAGAACACCTGCTGAGCAGATGGGTGGAGGTGATGGGTAACAGTGTTTAAAGAATGGCTAGGTGTTTATTCTTCCTGAAGGGAGAAAACACAGATGATCTGCATCCCTAATGCCTAGCATGATCATGAGACAGAGTAAATGTTTGTGAATTGCATGGTGCCCTCATTGGGTTGGAATTCCTGAGAGTCTCAAGATAGGATCCTGATAGGAGTTAGATAAGTCTACAATGGTCCATCCTTGTCACAACCAAGTTTTCCCTGGGGGTAAAATTGAGCCTGGACAGTTGGAAATATAAACCCCATGAGGTGGCCAAAGCATCTCCTTCCAGCAGGTATCTGAGGGCAAGATGAGGGAGATTAATCCCTCTCACAGTAACTCGGTAGGGGATAGCTGGATGAGGGCCACCCATCATAAGGCAGGAGAGCTAGAGAAGCAGTCTTTTCAAGGCTGAACAAGACCTGCCAGTATGCCCAGGATTCATGTCCTCCTACCAAATTATGGGCTTTGTTGTGAAGACTTGTGCAATGCTCAGCCAACCCTCTGCACCATTCTTGCTCAAGCATCTAGTTAATTGTTCAAGTACAGCCCCTCAGTATAACCCAATTTAAGTTTATCCAATCTTCATAAATGAAATGCATAACCTCCACAAAATTAATGGTACATGGTCTTATAGGGCCCCTCCTCTAAAATATCCACCCAACAAATCACAAGACTGAGACCCTCAGCTCAACTCTTTCATCAGGAGGAAATCCTAGGTGAAACAGTGGTATTACTAATCTTTGCTCTATGCTCTTTCTTCTTGTTCACAGGTGGGCTAAGCAAATTTTAAGACTTGAGCACCCTAAATATATCCATCATAAAACCAGCATTTTATTTCATGAACCAAAGCCACTAATGGCTCAAACTATGTAGACACTACAGAGATCTAGTATTACTGCCAGGCATGAGCCACAGCATCACCACTAGAATCCAGCGGTGTGGAATGGAGCCTTGATAGGAAATGAAGAGCAGTGCTGGGCTCTCTTTTGGACCCAGATACAAATACGTGATTTAGCTTTAGTGACCGTGATACGTGCTCTCCTAGCAGAGCAGCAAGGATACACATCCTCATCTATATAAGTGCATGGCTTTATCACTGCAGACACAACTGGGCCATCCAGAAACAACTGAAATCAGAAAATTGGCATCCGCAGCACGGTTAATGGGAACTCTACAAAGCAAAATGGATTGACCTAAATAACTCTGTCCAACAAGCCAATTCACTTGGTTATCAGAGAATACAATACAATGTGCAACTCAACCCTTCTCGGGTCCCAACCAGAAGACCAGCTTGCACAAAACTGCATAGTTGACAGAAGCCAGTGTTCTTTTGTGGCACAAGTGACTGACACCTGCTCTGAAATGTGCCAGGCCAAGACCATTCGGTAGGACTCTCAGTTATCAGCAATATACTTGTCCAGGCCCTACAACTGACACAAACTTCTTTGAGAGGAAAAATAAATATCTGCACCATCCAGCACTACTCCCAAGCAGTGAGATGGCTGCCCTCGGGATGATAACAAACTCAGGATGCTTCTGTAAATAAAAGCCAGAAGTCTTCATGTCCAGTATTACGATAGCATTGTTGGATCTAATTGACCTGTCTAAAAACTAGGGGGGAGAAAATCCATGGACCAAATCTCCCCATCCCTCCAAATACACATAAGTACACAGACTTAAAATTTTCTTTCCAAGAGATTTATGAGCTCCCTGAAGCTCTTCTTTGAACCCCCAGGATAGCTTAACCAGGGGAAAAACTCTTGCTAAGAAAGCATATAAATTTTGCTTTAATGAACAGATCATATCCACACAGCTCGCGTTTAGCAGAAAATGCAATCCATCAGCTGGTCAACATGTGAGAAAAGCAGTCCTAGGTATTGGTCAGCTTTTCCTAGGTTGCTGTAGTAACAAGCAACCCCTGAGTGGCTCAGTGCTTTCAGCAACACAGATTCCTCCTTGCTCTTGCTCCTTGTGCTTCATGAGTCAGCTGCTTCCTGTTCCTGCCTTTATCCATTCCAGACCCCAGGCTGAGGGTGCAGTCCAGCTCTGGACACAATGATCTTATTGTAGAGGTAAAAGAACGGTGACTGGACTTTGCAATGTTCTTTAAAGCCTCTGCTCGAATGCAGATACATCCCTTCTGTTCATATTCCATTGCCCTTAGTGGGTAACATGGTCAGGCCTGCTGTTGATGGGGTGGGAGATAGTCTCCTCTCACAGGGCATGGGGACAGGGGGTGCCATGGAATGTAATCCAGAGGGGTTGGGCCCAGTAGAGCAGGGCAGCAGATATTGTGATGCAGTCATCTAGTCTACCATACATGGGGACCTGCCGATCTGTCTCACAAGCTCCAGCTTTGATCCAAGGCAAGAAACAGAAAGAAAGCAAATCCTACTCCCTTAACTGACACCCATCCAAACCCTTTCCCTGAATGGGAAGTTAATGCCATAGCCTTTGGGTCTGAGAGTCAATGTCAAGGACGGGAAGAAATTTGACTATTGAAGACACTGTTAGCTAGTGGGTGTCCTGGAATAAGCGACCTCTTGGCCTGAAAATTTCCTCTTACACGTTGTAGTTTGTGGCTGGGATAAAACTGAGTGCTTCCTAGAAAATTGATTTGTTCCTTTCTATCAGGTGACAAGACCATGGAAGTAGTTCAGATTTTCTTCTGGCCTCACTTACCAAAATGCATAAGACTTAAATGTGTAGCTTCATGGTTCTGCTTGGATTATGTCCTCTCATTTTCTGCTCTCTACAACTTCATTAAAAATATATTTTAAACATTATTTATTCCAAATAAGTTAAAATAAAAAGTATTTATTAATTATTTATCTAAATTATTTCTTTAATTATCAGTATTTTTGAAGCTTTTTTTGTTGTTGGAAAGTGAGCATACTTAATACAGAAATTTAAGAAGACAACAGAAAGCAAAAAGAAGAATTATTTATAACATTCCCTCTCCCCCTGCACAAAGATGACCCTGATAACATTTCAATGTATTCCTTCCAATATTACATGTATATCTATTTTCATATAAACATGTATAAGATACATTTTATTATTTATATTTTTATATTTAAATATATATTTATAAACATATATAATTTATATTTTTATAGTTAAATATATATTTATAAACATAATATATATTTTATGTTTAAATATATATTTAAAATAATATATATATATATTTTTAACATGGAGAAAAAAATTTATTATAGAGATTAGACCTGACACAACAAAGAGAATTGGTGAATGTCTATTTTATCCAACAAAGATAAATTCCTAGATGGCATTATGTAAGCTGACTTAGTTTTATGTTTGCCTTATTTTTCCATATTGCTTTTTTTTTTATTCTTATGTTAATCCCCATACATTACATCATTAGTTTTAGATGAAGTGTTCCATGATTCATTGTTTGTGCACAATACCCAGTGCTCCATGCAGAATGTGCCCTCCTCGATACCCACCACCAGGCTAACCCATCCTCCCACCCCCCTCCCCTCTAGAACCCTCAGTTTGTTTTTCAGAGTCTATCGTCTCTCATGGTTCGTCTACCCCTCCGATTTCCCCCGCTTCATTCTTCCCCTCCCGCTACCTTCTTCTTCTTCTTCTTCTTTTTTAAAATAATATATTTTATATTTAAATATATATTATATATTATATATAATATATATTTATATTTATATATTTATATATTTAAATATATACTTAAATATAATAATATATATTTAATATATTTAAATATATATATTAAGAGACTAAAATCACCTCCATTTCTCTTTTCCCCCCAATTCTCCAAAAGAGATTGGGGGCTATTACGGCCCTCCAGGATCCAGATATAATTGAGTCTTTACCAAACAGCAATTTTAAAGCCTTCACTGGCTATTTGTGTGGCTGAGGAAATAGCCACTCAGTGCTAAGTGAAGCTGCTTTTTATGTGCTTTTGTATTATTCATCTTGACATAGTGTTTTATAATATTAATAAAGTCTCACTTTACGCTCAACACTATAAATAACAGCAGGCCACCAAACTGAAGAAAAAAAAAAAAAAACACCACAAAACATGTCATGAAGAATTGCCCAAGTTCAAAGTTGGTGGGCCAGGAAGAGTATGACTGTGCACCTGTTGCTTGGAGGACACGTTGGCTGGAAAACAGTGACACCCCCCCAACTCTCACCCCCACCACCCTGTGTGTGCATGAGAACTTCTGGTAGTCTGATGGCTCTCATACTATTATCCCAACATTTACTAGTGTTGTGATTTAAAATGCCTTTTATGTCGTGTAACAACATCACTCAAGCATTCCTAAGTCAGCATACAAGTGCCAGGGCAAAAATACACATCCCCGAATCAATAACTCAGCAGTGGAAGTTAAAGGTAATAAAGCAGCATGGGGTGTTGCGCTGTTGATTTAGGAGACGCTCAGCAGACTTGGAGGCACATGTGTACCGCAAGATGGGGACAGCAATGCGCCCCGCGAGCTGTTTGTAAAAGCCAAACATTGGATGGCACCCAGATGTCCATCAGCAGTGGGCTGGTAACTAAATTACTGAGTGTTCCCACAAGGGAGCTCTGTGCAGCTACAGGGCAGACGGGCCCCAGCTGCATACTCCAGCACAGCAAAGCATTGAGCAAAAGAAGCTGGACCCGCAATCAAATACATACTCTACCACTTCCCTTATGTAAAGTTCAAGGAAAGGGACAAGATCAAACCAGAGCACCTGGGGATGCATGTTTGGGTGGTGAAAATATGCAGAAAAGCAAGCGATTCCTAATAAAAAATCAAGGTGGTGTTTCTGTGAGGGAGGAGGCTGTGGTGGGTGGGGGGTGGGTGCAAAAGTTCCAGTTACCCCGGTGTCTACCTTGGGAGGAACTTTAAGTTGTATATCTTTGTTTGTGCATTGTGCTGTGCCTGTGTTATATCCTACCTTGTAGAAGGTTCTGGAAACCAGTGTGGCAGGGTTATATCCCGAATTGCCAATGTGCTTGTTCCCTGTGAATATCCTTCTCTCACTTTGACACTGGGTTGGGCAGGGGGGGCGGGGGTTGTCTTCCACAGCCTACTGTAAAGCGAGAACATAGATTCAAGGTGCCAGGGGAGGAAGATGGATCTTAAGACCAGTCTCTCCCCTGCCAGAGATGAGATAAAATGGAGCTGGGGGTGGAGGAGGGGAAGAAGTATCTGGGAATAGGCCTGAGCTGCAGGAGGGGTCCTCCTTAGCAGAGGTCCAAGAGGCAGAATAGAAGGATCCAGACTGCCCTTGAAGGGTGGTCTTCACTACACACACAATTCACACACACAAACCCATCACCCACAGAAGACATCCTGCTGACAAGGGTCCAGGATTTTGTAAGAAGATCTAGTGCACTCCCCTCAACAGAGGGGGAGGTACCCGTAAAGCCCATGTGGAGATGGGGACAAAAGGGAGACTGACCAAGGCGGACTCAAATGGAAGCAATGGGAATGTCCCCCCAACAGGAGCCATGGAGAACCACCTACCTCACAGTTAGAGACATTTTGCCCCGTAAGTGCCAAAAATGATACCACTATAAACAGGGGCAATTAGCCCTGCATCTCCACCTCATGGTTTTTATGGACACAATTTGAAACCTTAGACCTAGCTTATTTTTAACATTGTCTCCTTCCCAGGGCACCTGGGTGGCTCCGTCGGTTAAGCTGACAACTCTTGGCTCTTGATTTTGGCTCAGGTCATGATCCCAGGGTCATGAGATCAAGTCCTGGGTTGGGCTCTGCACTCAGCATGGAGTCTGCTCGTCTCCCTCTCCCTAGGCCCTTCCCCTGCTCGTGTGCACGTGCTCTCCCTCTCTCTCTCTCTCTCTCTCTCTCTCTAAAATAAATAAATAGATCTTCAAAAAACAAAACAAAATTTTAAAAAATTTTCTCTTTCCCAAACTAATGATGGTATTTGCATTCTGCTTTCAAAATATATTTACAACAGTTATTGACACTTCACTCTGTGTTTAAATGACTTTAGTGCTGGCTGTCATTTTCTTGGTGCCCACTTCGGTAATTTGTAGATTCTTGATCATCATACATGCTCTTTGTTGCTGGCACACGTCTTTGGTAGCTTTCTGAGCACATGTTGGTGGGTGGTGGTATCCCTGAGTCATTGCCCATCTGGGGATGCCTCCCTCATGACTTCACACATGAGCACAATTGCAACCATGACTCCTTTTTCCATCAGAACTGTGTTGTGATTTGACCCTGTTGTCTCCTATTTAATGCTGCAAAAGTAAGCTTAAGTTTTTATTTTTTTGTGGTTAGCTTGCTCTTTCCAGAGAATGCACAGGTGATTATTTGCCCTCAGAGTTCAAGAATTTCACCAGACTGTTCCTAGGTGTTGAGCTGCTTTCATTTTTCTGCCTGGGGCTTCATGGTGTTTTGATCTGCAGATATAGGTGGTTCTCCAGCTCAGAACTGTTTTGTCCTGTTACTTCTTTAGATGTCACTCCTATTCTGATCGGTGCTCTGATCTCTCACGCAGTGACATGGGTTTTCAGAACTCTGAGGCTCCACTGTCTGTCCGCCAAGCCGTCCTCGCCTCAATGAGCTGTATATTTTCCTCTGTATATTTTTGTCAGAGGGAAATTCCAGCCACCCTACACAACATAAGGGGAGAGGTATTCTTGGCCCAATACAAGGAGAGAGGTGTTACTTTCTGCCCCAAGTACAGACTGTTAGAATATGAGCAATGCATGAATCAGCATGGCTGGGCAGACAGTCAGAGACTCCTGAACAGCCCCTGTTCTAGAACTCATGCATATGCATTGTACATCTGACATCTGACCTCCAAAGCACAGTCCAGAAAAAAATTAGGAGCGTGTTCTCTGCTGGAGAAACATCACCCAGATGCCCCATTTCTGATGCTGGCAATTACCACCAGCTCCTTTGTGGGGGGCGCCCCAGATAGGGACGGCCCTGACTACTTACCTGTTGGCCAACAAGGCAAGTGATGCATACAACTGCCCCTCCAAATCCTGCAAACAAGAAATGAGTAGAAAAGGCAGTTTGGGCCGGATTTTAGGATTGACCTCCAAATCATGGGAATTAGAGTCATTCCAGGGAATTGAAATCATGTCTATCACTCCAAAGACTGGAGAGGTTTAAGGGCAAATACATTTTTAATTTTTATCATTTTCCGAGACACCCTACAATTGTCTCTTATCTCTTTAAGTGTCCCCTGGTTGCAGAGTTTCTATCATTAGGAAGCTCTGTCACCCAATGCCCTCAGCACAGCAAATGCCAGGCTTCAGATTTGGCCGCACTGGTTGTAAGCTTCTGAAATTTAAATGATTTTTAACTGTCCTCTTTATCCATAAAAGCATCTCATATCCTCTCTGGGAGAGGATATGGTATAAATTATACAGATCTCTACAACCTAAATGCCTTCATTTCACAAGCTTGTCAATACAAATGTCTTCACATTAATGTCAGCACTTAAATCTTAGTACTTAAATCTTGATAGAGTTAAGTTCTCACCGATTCACGTGGAAAATCTAGTCTCTTGATGAATTAGACGGGTGTTTTAGCCTATGCTCTCCCAAAAGGCAGAGCTTGAGGCAAGGGCTTACGTGCAGGTATCTTATCGTAGGAAGTAATTCCAAGGAATAGGAGTATAATCCAGAGGCAGTGAAATAGATGGAAGCAATGTCAAACCATGACTGGGATTTTAAGATGGCCAAGAGCTGCAGGAAACTGGGGTGACCTCCAGAGCTCAGCCACATAGAATGCACCTCAGAACTGTTGCTCCTAGGATGAAAAAGGATAGCATTTATTTTTTTTTTTAAGATTTATTTATTTATTTTAGAGAGAGAGCTAGCATGAGTGGGAGGGGCAGAAGGAGAGATAGGAAGAGTCCCAAGCAGACTCTACGCTGAGTGCAGAGCCCGATGGAGGGCTCAATCCCACAACCCTGAGATCATGATCTGAGCCAAAACCAAGAGTCAGACGCTTAACTGACTGCGCCACCCAGGCGCCCCAAGGGTAGCATTTATATGTCAGCTCCTATGCCCCAGTCAAGCATTATCCCATGGAGGTTGGTCCCTCACACTACTAGGATCGCCCAGGTGCACATGTTAGAATGGCTACGTGGCTCCTCCAGGCTTCCCAAGAGAGAGGAGCTTGGGGGAAGAAGGCAAGAGATGCCTGGTACAGCCAAGGAGAGGTACTGCCAAGTTATACCTGCAGGCAGCTGATTACCATGGCAACAGCCAGACTAAAATGCAGGCAGAGAGGATGTGAAGTAAAGCACAA
Organism: Mirounga leonina; assembly: GCF_011800145.1. NCBI lineage: Eukaryota > Metazoa > Chordata > Mammalia > Carnivora > Phocidae > Mirounga > Mirounga leonina. The sequence goes on along the minus strand of NW_023270763.1, from coordinate 10,881,461 downwards.
GATGGGTCGGGCTCGTGGTGTCAGCTGGGGTCATGATCTCAGGGTCCTGGGGTCTTGCCCCAAGTCAGGCTCTGTGCTCCACGCTGCGTCTTCCTGGGATTCTTTCCCTCTTCCTCTCCCTCCCCCTCTGACCCTCCCCCTACATGCATGCATGTGCATACTCTTTCTCTCTCTCTCAAATTAATTAATTAATTAATTAAAAGAGATAGAGATGGAGAGAGGCAATCTAGTTAATAAAGTTAGATGAATGAAACATTTTCAAAATAAATATAAATTTAATATAAATATAAAAGTACTCTTCTGGACACTTTTACACTTAGAAGCTCTTTTAATGCTTGCTGAAAATATGGGAAGTAGGTATCATCCCCATTCCATAGATTAGGAAGGCAAATTTCAGAGAAGTTATGCTCTCAGGATTAAGCACTAGCAAGTAGATCAGCGAAGGCTCAGATTCAGGAACATCTGACGCTAAACCAGCTACATCCAACTACATACTCCAAACGCTCAGTATTTTGGATTTTAACTTTCATCCAATCTATCAACTTCATTATTTTAACCAACAAATGGGCTTGAATATTTTTTGTGTGTGTTTGGCTGGTTGGTTTTATTTTAACTTTTGTGAAAGTTTCAGACTTTCTTTCCAATTAGTTGGTGATTGATGTTACATCGCCAAGATGCAAATGAATATATAAGCATGGTAGGGGTGGCTAAGCTGATATAAGCTAACCCCACCCTTGGCAAAACAAGTAGGAATCTGCATACAACGTAGGTATAAAAATGTAATGCCGAAGTGGGCTCAAAACTAAGAAGGTGAAATCTTCAACTGCCAAATAGAATGAAAAAAAATAAAAATAGGATGGAAAATCAAGCTGACTCCATGGAGAACCACTTGGTTTCTTCCCCAGATTATAGGTTTCAGTGGCTTGGGTTCTAATTCCTATGTGGGGGCAGGGAACATGTGTTCAGACCTGAGAAAAGTCAGCAACTAAAACCAAACTCTGTGCATAAAGTCCAGAGATTCAAAAAACTGCCTCATCCTTTAATAGGAAATAGCCAAATTCCATCTACCTTCCTAGGGAGGCTATAGGGAGTTTACTGTCTATCGAAACATTTGAAAAGAAAATTACCTATTAAATATCCAAATCTCAGACAAGTTCCTCATAACACTGTTAAATTAAATTATATTATTTGAAAAATAGAGGAACTACAAGCCAAATGTTTAATGTACAAACTTTTGCCAGTCAGAGGACCCCCTGAATGGCATCAAACTGAAAAAATATATATATAACCACTCCAGGGGGGAAAATTTGCAACCCATGGCACAAAGACTTCCCACAGAAGTAAGTCATCCCTGACTGATATAAACTGACAATACAGAATTGCCAAAGTAGGAGAAAAATGAACCACACTGAGGATTAGTCAGCAAATCTATCTTTAGGGAGATCTGGCTCCTAGGAACTGCATAGAATGGAAGAAGAAAGAGAATGTGGAATAGGTAGATTTAAAATGACCAGAGTTAATAGCTTCAAAAGAGAGAACAGATCAGTATGAAAAAGGAAGAGGCAGATTTGGAAAGGAGCAAATAGAACTTCTAGAAAAAGAAAGTGGAAAGGAAAAATTTTAAGTATTTAAAGCTCAGTGGATGCCTTCAACAGAATTAGGAAAAAAAAAAGTTGTAGTGATAGTTGGTGAACTGGAAGATAGATTTAAAGAAATCACCAGAATGCACTAAAAAATAGAGGGATGGAAAATATGAAAGGTAGATTAAGAGCCACAGAGGATAACATACAAGAATTAACAATGAACAAACATGTCTTTGGAGTTCCACAAGGCAAGAATGGGGGGGAGGGGGGAGCAATACTCCAAGAATTTGCCACTGAAAATTTTCTAGAATTAATGTGAGTTTTTAGATTGAAGTTCCAACATCCAGAAAGACTTTTCAAAAGAGAAAAACCCTTACAAAAATCAGAAAAAAGGAAAACTACGTGAATCTGATTAATAAACAGTACAGTCTTCTCATCAACAATAGCAGATGCCAAAAGACCATGGAATAATAGTTTTAAAGGGCTGAGGATAAACAATTCTTAGCATAGGATTCTGCATCCAGATGAGCTATTTTTAAGAATGAAGGGAACAATGGGGCGCCTGGGTGGCTCAGTCGTTAAGCGTCTGCCTTCAGCTCAGGTCATGATCCCAGGGTCCTGGGATCGAGTCCCACATCGGGCTCCCTGCTCCACGGGAAGCCTGCTTCTCCCTCTCCCACTCCCCCTGCTTGTGTTCCTGCTCTCGCTCTCTCTCTCTCTGTCAAATAAATAAATAAAATCTTTAAAAAAAAAAAAAAAAAACAATAAGTCCTTCCTGTGGCTTATGTTGAAAGAACAGTTTTCAATTTCATAGATGTTCATTTTTATACAGATATGAAGCCTACTTTCTAGATTCTAATCTCTAAAGAGAATTTCTATGATCGACACAAGTAAGTGGTAAACCAAAATCATGGATGTTTTCCAAGGATTCTAAGTACGTCTGTATGCTATTAGAAAATTTGTTTGCCATCCAAACCAGGTCCATGCTGCAAAGTTTCTAACATGCAAATTACTCTAAGACGTAGAGGCTTAAAGCAATGATAACACTTACGTTGCTCAAAACTCTGTAACTGGGCAGGGCTAACTGGAAATAGCTTGTCTCTGCCTCACTGAGTGTCAGCCAGTGGCTTGAAGACTGGGGGCTGGAGTCAACTGAAGGTTCATTTACTCATGTCCAGTGGTCGAGAATAGCCATTGGCTAAGACTTCAGCGGAGGCTTTGGGCTAAAATATTTACATATGGCCTCCCCTTGCTGCCTGGGCTTCCTCATAACATGGTGGCTGGGTCCAATGACCAGAATCTCAAGAAATCCAGGCCCACATTGCCTTTTATGACCTAGTTTTTGAAGTCCTATAACATCATTTTCCCCACATTCTATTGGTCAAGGTAATCACGAAGTTCAGGGACCAGAAATATTACAATGTCCATTTTCAGAAAATACAACATAGACAGACATACAGAGTTTTGTGGCCATACAATCCTCCCCAACTTAACAATTTTATGAAAAGACATCTGTGGATGTGTGTGTGTGTGTGTGTGTCCTCAAAGCTGCCCTGAGTTAACCATGGTTTTCAGTTACTGTTATGTTTTCTTTTTAATTTTAAATTAAAATTTCACAGCTAGTCCATAATTATCAATTTAGTTTGCTGTAGGTTATTTGCTTCACTTACATTAATCATGCTTTTTTATATCAATGTTTTGGTATGTAGTTTTATAATAATTAGAAATTAAGATGTGCATGTGATATTTCCAATATGAAGCATCAATAACTGTATGGATATTCACCCCAAATATACTCCATAATGAATTATGTGCTGCCCAAGAATTCACGCTCTTTAAATAACCTGCATTATACTCTCAACTGTAATTAAAGGACTTTAAAGTTCCTTAATATTAATAAGCATTTTATAAAGTAAATGTATAAGCTCATCCTGAAACTTATTTATTTAGCTCTTCGTATAATTACCAGAGTGAGTTATTTTCTTATTTGAAAGTGGGAATGGGAGGGAGTAGGACAACAGTATTTTTCCTCCACAAGAAGTTCAACAAGGTCCCTTGAACTAATCTAAAGTTGTATAACTCATTCATTCATTCACTCATTTATTCATTCAAGACAGCAATGTGTTGAGGAGGGTGAAAGAGAGACGAGAACCAAGGATGACCTCAAGGTTTCAGGCTTGGGCAGCTGAGTGAACAGTGGTGTTTTTCCTAAGATGGGAAAACAGCAGGAGGGGCAGATATTAACGTCTCCAGGACTCTGACCTCGTTTGTATAATGGGAATTACCTATGTGTTCCGCCAATCCTCCTAGCAGGGTCTCATTTAAATCTCAGGATCTCTTTGCGCTGATGAGGTGCCAACACCTATAGTTTAGATGAGTCTGTCTCTCTATACTGGCTTTGTGTTATCAACAGCTAAGAGACTCCCTTCACCAATCAGTGGTACAACCAGGGAATCATAAAGACAGCATGGAGAACACCACTGATTCTCCACTTAATCCAACAAGAATAAAACATTTAAAAACACTTATACACGACAGCGTGTACTACTGCTAGATTTTGTGAATGGGACATGCAATCTTACTTCATTTTGCAATAATAAGAATGGGCTACACTGATCCAACCTCTTGTCCACCAATTCAACAGAAGGATGCAAAAATATTGTAAATCAGAGAAGGAAAGGGAATGGTTGATGGTAACTTGACAGCACTGGACCTGTGTCCTTAGGCTCCCAAGCACCTACCTTCAACCTGCAAAAGAAATCACGAAGAAAAGAGTTCAAATTCCTATACAAACATGTGTGTTCCTGGCGTCCACCTTCCCACCTGCTTACCTTAAGACCTCAGTCCACCAATTCCATTAACTCCATCAAATCCATTGATTCTACCTTTTTTGTTGTTGTTGTTATCTATCACCTTTCTCGAGTCCTCACTTTGCTCTTTACACAGTTTAGGTTCTGTATGTCCCTCGTTCTAATGGCCCCTTTACATACACCTCTGCTGCTCACCCCTCACGGCAAGATGATCAACTGGCCGACCCCATCCTTCATTGAAGCCAACCACTCACCTCCTCTGTGCCCCCACTCAGGAAGCCGAACTCCACTGGAAGAGAAATCCTACAATCATGCTGACTGGTCTCCCTTTAAATCTGTGACCACAGCTCTCAAACCAGTGCTCCCCACTGGCCAACAACCACGCCCTATTACCCTAGTAATCTCACTTTCTCACTTCCTCAGATGCTATCCCAACTTCTCTGTTGTCAAACCTCCAAGACACCTCCCATCCAGCTGGGCTGAGAGCATCATCTTGTTCTTCTTCGAAAAAATAGGAATGATCAGAGGAGAATGATTTCCCTCTCCTGTTATTAAATCCAGCTGTCTCCTGGCATTCATGCCCAAATACTCTGCCTTTTATCCAGTTACATGGGATGAATTGTCCCTGAGCCTGTCAAAGGCCACTTGAGCTCTACATTCTCTCCTTTTTCACCCATACGGGGACCTTATTACTACAATTATCCCTTATCTTTCTATAACTTCAATGGATTCCTCTATTCTGAATCAAAGAAATGTGCCCTATCCAGAGGCCACTTTGCCCTCTAATTCCTAGAAGGCCCATTCTCAGCTCCCCTTCATGGTAAAATTGATCAAAAATATTTTCTAAACTTACTGGATCTTCTTCCTCATCTCTCATTCTCCCTTAAGTCCATGAAAAGGATCTTCATGTAACTTAGTCCTATCCCATTTTTTAGGCAAAGAAACTGAGACCCATTTATACTTCCCTGTGTAAGATTCCCACAGCTCATCCATGGTAAAGTCAAGACCAGAGCTCTTATCTCTGAACTTCTGTTCCTTTCAGGATGTCCCCCCCACACACACACCTTTGATCTCACTGCTTAGCCTATTGACTTTACTTTATTCAGAGCTGTCCAGCTCACATTTCCCTGAAACAGACCCAGGAAAGCGAGTCACTCATGTCTTCAGCTCTCTCCCAGTCCATGCCCAAGTTGAGTCTTCCCATCACCTCTGCAAGGGTTCAACAGGTATCTGTGCACTCGAGAGAGGCAGAAGTGTGAGTGTGCCAATCACATGATCTTCAACATCCCTTGTTTCCCCAAACTCAAATTGAGTAAATCATATCAGCAATTTAACTCTTAATCAAGAGGCCCTTGAGTCTGACTTCGGAGACTTACTTTTATGGCTCCTCATGTGTCAGGTAGGAAAATGAAGAATGTCTTACTTGCTCCACAGTGATGCTCACACACAGTAAATCACAGAGGCTTGGCAGTGAAATGAGACTATATTTCAGGAAGCCAAATGCGAAGGGAGGGATGTGGTGCAGCCAAGGCAGGGAGGGAGCAGGAGGCAAAGCCCAGAAGCTCAGGTGTTTGGGAAGCATGTATTCTGGAAACCAGGCTGATGCTAAGCAAGGAGGAGGTGCTCCACTCTGGTTCTTTCATAGTACCAGGACTCAAGAAATGGAAACAGCTTCCACAAACCAACTGAAGAAGAGAGGCTTCAATTCCACCAACCAGAGGAAGGAATCCAGCCAATTCCTGCCTTTTCAGTCTGCTAGGGCCCCATTTACTCTGTTATTCTTCATACAGTTGGGATTACCTTGTCCAGTGAAGCACCTGTTCCAGGTGTACCCGAAGATGATGTCCTCTGACACTTGCACTCTTTGCCCTCTTTGTCCCTCTGCTTTCAGCCTCCACCCCTAGTTTGCATTAGCAGCTTCTGGCCTCATTTTATTTTGGTTACCAGGATAAGTAACCTTCTTTCTGGTGATTGGCTTCACGCTCAACCCTGAAAGCCCTTCTGATTTGCTTGATCAACCCAAAAAAAATCCTCTGTCTTTTCTAGTTCTTCCATTTCTCCTTGACTTTGTCAGAATTGGGGAGTGGAGGGAGAGAGGAGTCCCTACAGAAGAGGGGATCCTGGCAGCTTAGTCCTACAAAGCAGCGAACTTTTTCTGTTAAGGGTCAGGTAGTCATTATTTCAGGCTTTGTGAGCCATACGGTCTCTGTCTCAGCTGCTCAACTCTGCCATTGTAGCTCCAAGGCGGCCATAGACAATATGTAAATGAACGGGTATGGCTATGTTCCAATAAAACTTTATTTATCAAATTAGATTGGTTCCACAGACCTTAGTTCACTGACCCCCTGATGTAAATGCTTACTTAGCACATTGCTCAGTGCAGAGTAGAAACCTGTTATCTGTCTGCATCTTTCTTTCTCTGGAGCCCTGTCATTATCCAAATGACTGTATAGGCATGTAACCCTTAGACAGGTAAGTTGCCTGGAAGTCTAAAGTTACCAACTCACCAAGAGACAACAGGAAGGCAAAAGTAGACACAGCGCTCTGTCTTCCAGAAACCACACTGCTTTTAGCACCCTAAAAGACTACTGGAATTCCCTGCTGATGAAGCAAAACTAAGTTTATTAACCTATTGCAATCAGAGATACCATCAACTTGACAGAGCCTCGGAAGCAAGCAGAAGGAAGAAATTAGAGGCAGATATTTATAAGGTTTGGAGGCCTAGCTAAAGTGACTTGAGGAGGGTCTTTCAATGCAGGGATCTGATTGGCACTGTGCAAAATTCATTTTGTAACAGTGCAGGAGTGATGGACACAGCAAAGTGAGGGTCTTGAAGCAAGTCTGGATAAGTGTACGGTTATTTGATCATTGAGCTATTTGCCCAGATGAGCAAACTATTGCCCAAATAAATTGGTTTTGAGAAACTTTCTGCTCCAAACAGTGAAGTTATTTATTGGTTTATAGTCTTATCTTTCTGGGCAAGAGTTTCCTGGAACAATTTAATGAAGACATATTGACACACAGGTAATCTCAGTTCTCAGTCCTGATAGTTGAGCTCTGTGTATATAGGTGATCTCAGTCCTCAACAGGGAACCAGAGCACAGCCCTGCCCCCATGGTAGCTAGGAATCCACATGTGTCCTTAAGAACATAGCATGGGTTGATATCACCTTTATGTTCACCAGGCTTTGAACAAACCAGGCTTATCGATATACAGAGAATACAGTGAAGCTCTCTCAGGAACAACCATCCTCCTTTTGCCTAAGATGCAGGCCCGGCATTCTGAAGACAAGTGCTACCCTTGAGCACCCTGCAACATCCCCAGCCTTGATCCAGGACATGCAGAATATTTCCATGAACACTTGAAAGGCAGCCTGTGCTAAGTTCTTTAAAGATACATGCCTTCAGACACCATCATGCAGAGAAGCCTGGTAATCCTGAGCAATAGAACTCTTGTAAGCACTAACACTTGACACTAAAGTAGGTGGAGCCTTGGGATTTCCATTCACTGTGTCTTTTTGGTTGCCTCTGGCCCCAGCTATTAAATGGCAATGCTGGAATATAGAAGTTTAACCATGAATGTATTTGGAAAACACCCAGATGAGTATGCATAGTTTGTTAAGAATCAATAAGATAATGAATCATAACTCTGCCACTTATCTTTAAATGGGCTCTCCCTTCTTGGTCTTGTTATAATTTCTTCATGCCTTATTCTCCCTTTTAAAGGTCAACAGATGGAAGCAGGATGAGTAGAGAAGGAAGATCAAACCTATCTAAGCCTGCATTGAAGGAAAACTAAGATGCTCTTGACACCTCAAACTCTGAATGCATTTTCTTCCAAAAATCTGAGTAATGATAGTGTTATGACTAATAATAGTTATTGGAATAATTGGGGAAATTCAAGTCTAGAATATGAATTAATATTTCTTTCTTGGGTGTGATAATGGTACTGTGGTTATGCAAGAGGATTTAATTACTCCTAGGAAATATATGCTGATTTACTGATTGATTAAGTTGCATTATGTCTACAACTTCATATCTCACTTTCGGCAAAGCAAACAAAAAGAAATATTCTATTTAAAAATATGAAGCAAATGCAATAAAATAATATCAATTGTTGCATTTAGGTAAAGAATATAGCATATAAGTGATTACTGAACTATTTTTCCAACTCTTGTCAATTTAAGATGTTTCAAATGCAAAGTTGGAAACAAATAATGGTCATAGGCATTGCCGTAGGAAGAAGGAGTCTGCCATGAATGGGTCTTCTTTCCTCCTACCAAGAAGTTGGACGTAAGATTAAACACTAAGAGTTAAGCTATGAAGTCATCCAGAGTAAGTCGGAGAAGAGCTTTGCAAAATCACATTATTTTTTTCAGATTTTATTTTTAAGTAATTTCCACACCCAACATGGGGCTTAAACTCACAACTCTGAGATCAAGAGTCACATGCTCCACTGACTGAGCCAGCCAGGCGCCCTACAAAATCTTATTGGAACGAAGTGGCTCTCAGCCCCAAGTAAGACTAGACGGAAGATCTTAACAACTCTAAACACAGAATAAGGTCATTTATGGAAGTGTAGATAAGAAAGAAACAGAAAAACAAATGCTGGCAGTGCCCACCCAAGCTCTGTCCAGACAACAGGACACCTTGTCAGATGGGCTTTGAAAGTGACAGTCCCACTGGCAAGGAAGTCCCCTATTACAGACTTGGATTCAGCAAGCTGACAGGCCCTGAGACTATTAAACTTCCAAAATCACATAATTAAAAACCCCTTTGCTTATATTCCATGCTCAATAGGAAGCCTCCTGATTATTATGTGGCTTCCCACAGAGCTTGCCTCCAGGGACAGAATGTGCTGCAGGAGGTCTTAAGTGCCCATCCCTCAACGGTTACATTTCTCATGATAGATTTTAAAATTGGCATCCTGATTTTACACATCAGGCTGTGCTCTCTGAATGAGTCCTTTCCTGCGAGATGGATCCACAAATGATGTGCAAATAAATTAGAATTCTGAACATGTGAGACTGAAAATAGATTTCCTGTACTAAAGTTTAATTGACATACAATATTATGTTAGTTTCACGGATACAACATAGTGATTCAACATTTGTATACATTGCAAACTGATCACCACAATAAGTCTAGTTACCATGTGTCACCATATCTACTGTGAGGTTATTATTCAGAAGGGGAGAGATTTAAAGTTTGCCAGACAAGCGAAAGCAAATGGAATTCATCACCATTAAACTGGTCTGACAAAAAATATTAAAGTGACCTCTTTAAGCTGAAAAGAAACGACATTAATTAATGATAAGAAAACATGAAAGTGGGCGCCTGGGTGGCTCAGTTGGTTAAGCGACTGCCTTCGGCTCAGGTCATGATCCTGGAGTCCCTGGATCGAGTCCCGCATCGGGCTCCCTGCTCGGCAGGGAGTCTGCTTCTCCCTCTGACCCTCCTCCTTCTCATGCTCTCTGTCTCTCATTCTCTCTCTCGCAAATAAATAAATAAAATCTTTAAAAAAAAAAAAAGAAAACATGAAAGTAAAAATCTCACTGGAAAAGGTAGATACATAGTAAAGATAGTGGATTAATCACTTACAAAGCTGTTTGAAGGTCTAAAGACAAAAGTAGTAAAATTAACTAAAACTATAGCAATTAGTTTTATATGTAAAATAAAAAGATGTAAAATGTGACATCAAAAACAGAAAAGAGGGGCGCCTGGGTGGCTCAGTCATTAGGTGTCTGCCTTCAGCTCAGGTCATGATCCCAGGGTCCTGGGTTCGAGCCCCACATCAGGCTTCCTGCTCAGCGGGAAGCCTGCTTCTCCCTCTCCCACTCCCCCTGCTTGTGTTCCCTCTCTCGCTGTGTCTCTCTCTGTCAAATAAATAAAATCTTAAAAAAAAAAAAAAAAACAGAAAAGAGGCAGTAAAAATTCAAATATAAGTATACATATTCAAATTTAAGTTATCAACTTAAAACAAACAATTATATACATAGGGTGTTATATGTAAACTTCATAGTAACCACAAAGCAAAAACTTATGGTAAGTAAATACACAGAAGAAAATGAGAAAATAATCTAAATATAACACTAAAGAAAGTTATAAACCACAAGGGAAGAGAGCAAGAGAAAAAGAAAGGAATAGAGAGGAACTACAAAAAAATAGCCAGAAAACAATTAACAAAGTGAAAATAATTACATACTTGTTAATAATTACTTTAAATGTAAGTGAACTAAATTGTCCAATCAAACGACATCACGTGGGGCGCCTGGGTGGCTCAGTCGTTAAGCGTCTGCCTTCGGCTCAGTTCATGATCCCAGGGTCCTGGGATCGAGCCCCGCATCGGGCTCCCTGCTCCACGGGAAGCCTGCTTCTCCCTCTCCCACTCCCCCTGCTTGTGTTCCCTCTCTCTCTGTGTCTCTCTCTCTGTCAAAAGACATAGCGTGGCTGAATGGATTAAAAAACCAGACTCCTCTGTATGCTGCCTACAAAAGACTCACTTCAGAAGTAAAGACACACATGGACTGAAAGTAAACGGATGGAAAAAAATATTTCATGCAAATAGAAACAAAAAGAAAGTTGGTATAGCTATACTCATACAGATGAAACAGACTTTAAAACAAATACTGTAATAAAAGACAAAAACATAATGATAAAGGGGCCAATCCAACAAGAAGATATACCATTTGTAAACACCCAAGACAGGAGCACCTAAACATATAAAGCAAACATTAACAGACCAAAGGGGAAAATCGACAGCAATACAATGAAAGTAGGGGACTTTAACACCCCACTTACATCAATGGACAGATCATCCAGACAGAAAGTCAATAAGAAAACATCAGCCTTAAATGACACATTAGACCAGATGGACTTAAGAGATATATACAGAACATTCCATCCAAAAGCAGCAGAATATATATTCTTCTCAAGTGCACATGAAACATTCTCCAGAATAGATGCCGCATTAGACCACAAAAGAAGTCTCAATAAATACAAAAAGACTGAAATCACATCAGCGCTGTGGATTGTGTAAGACTGATGAATCACAGACCTGTACCTCTGAAACAAATAATACATTATATGTCAAAAAAAAAAAAAAAAGAAGAAGAAGATAGTAGGAGGGGAAGAATGAAGGGTGGGATATCGGAGGAGGAGATGAACCATGAGAGACCATGGACTCTGAAAAACAAACTGAGGGTTCTAGAGGGGAGGGGGGTGGGAGGATGGGTTAGCCTGGTGATGGGTATTAAAGAGGGCACGTATTGCACGGAGCACTGGGTGTTATACGCAAACAATGAATCATGGAACGCTACATCAAAAACTAATGATGTAATGTATGGTGACTAACATAACATAATAAAATAAAATTTTAAAAAAATAATAAAATTAAATTAAAAAGGACTGAAATCACATGAAGCAACTTTTCTAACCACAATGGTATGAAACTGGAAATCAATTATGAGAAAAAAACTGGAAAAACCATAGCAATGTGGAGATTATACATGATACTGACCAACCAATGGGTTATCAAAGAAATCAAAGGAGAAATTTAAAAAGAAAATTAGAGACAAATGAAAATAGAAATACCAAAATCTGTATGATGCAGCAAAAGAGGTTATAAGAGGGAGGTTCATAGTAATAGAAGCCTACCTCAAGAAACAAGAAAAATCTCAAATAAACTATCTAACTTTATACCTAAAGGAACTAGAAAAAGAAGAATGAATGAAACCCAAAGTTAGTAGAAGGAAGGAAATAATAAAGAGCAGAGCAGAAATAAATGAGATATAGACTAAAATGGCAATGGAAAAAATTAGATCAATGAAACTAAGAGCTAGTTTTTTGGTAGATAAACAAAACTGACAAAACTTGAGCTAGACTCACAAAAAAATAGAAAGAGGGCTCAAATAAATATGATCAGAAACTGGAGGGTATTATGCTAAGTGAAATAAGTCAAGCAGAGAAAGACAATTATCATATGGTTTTACTCATATGTGGAACATAAGGAATAGTGTGGAGGACCACAGGGAAAGGGAGGGAAAACTGAATGGGAAGAAATCAGAGAGGGAGTCAAACCATGAGAGACTCTGGACTCTGGGAAATAAACTGAGGGTTATAGAAGGGAGGGGAGGTGGGAGGACGGGGTAACCGGGTGATGGACATTAGGGAGGGCACATGTTGTGATGAGCACTGGGTGTTATACACAACTAAAGTCTATCTAGATTAAGGATACAAACATAAGAAGTAAACCTTAAAATCATCAGAAGAAAATATTGGAATCAAATTTTACGACCTACAGTAAAGAAATCTTTCTATAAACTATTTTCTTAACAGAAAGCAATCATACATTAAATAGATCAAAATTTAAGTTTTCTTAAGTGATAAAATGATAAAAGATACTTCGGGCAAAAATTAAACGCAACAGATTGGGAGAAAATGTTTGCAATCTGTATAACCAATGAAAATGACCCTCCAGAGTTTCTGTAAATCATTAAGAAAAAGATAAACCAAACAAATACAAAAAGGGGGGGGGGGCGCCAAGCATAAGAAAATGCAATTCACAAAGGGGAAATGACCCTGAATGAGTAGCCAATGAATGAATCAAGGTGTCCTCATTCTCATCCTCACTAGTGATCAGGGAAATGCAAATTAAAGCAAAGAGATAAAATTGCACAATGTCCAATGTTGGTGACAACGTGGTGCAATGGTTAAGTGGACACTTTCACCCTGGCTACAGAGCCTACAATAGAATACGATCCCTTGGGAAAGCAATTTGGCAAAGTCTAGCAAAATGCAAACCTCGTACTTCACTTCTAAGATTACACTAGAGAGACTTTCTCATGCCCACTCAAGGATTCTTTTTAGCAACCTTGTTCATAACAGCAGTAAGCCAGAAAGAATCTGAATGCTCATCAAAAATGGAATGTCTAGATAAATCTTGGCGTTAATCTTGGTACCCTGCGTATTACTGCTAAAAGTGCTCGCAAGAATGATCTAAATTGATATATGTTAATATGGGTAATTACCAAACCCAAAGAATGAATGAATAGGGAGAGCTACTAAAAACCCAACTATGAGTGGAAAAGAGTTGCAGAAGGTATACAAAATGTGTACATTTTCATAACGCTTGCATAAACTTAAAAACATATGGAATCAATCCCTATACAGTTGATGGATAAACACAAAGTGAGAGCATACCCTCCAAAGTATGATAGTGTTTGCTTCTGGGGAAGAGGGATATTATATCAGGGAGAGGCACATATGGGACTTCAAATTTCCCTTTTGTGTTTTAAAACAGGGGCACCTGGGTGGCTCAGTCAGTTAAGGGTCTGCCTGCCTTCAGCTCAGGTCATGATGCTGGGGTCCTGGAATCGAGCCCCATATCAGGCTCCGTGCTCAGCAGGGAGTCTGCTTCTCCCTCTCCCTCTGCCTCCTGCTCATGCTCTCTCTCACTCTCTCTGTCTCAAATAAAGAAATAAAATCTTTAAAAACAAAACAAAACAAAACATCTACAGCAATTAAGATAAAGCCTGTCTTTGTTCATTGTGGGTAGTGGGTGCATTGTTGTTATCTGTTGAATTGTTTTCTATATTTTCTTAATCTTAATTCTTACAAATTTAAAAAAAAAGCAAGAAGGAACCTTTTATTTATTTTTTTTATAAAAGATTTTATTTATTTATTTGAGAGAGAGAATGAGAGACAGAGAGCATGAGAAGGAGGAAGGTCAGAGGGAGAAGCAGACTCCCTGCTGAGCAGGGAGCCCGATGCGGGACTCGATTCCAGGACTCCAGGATCATAACCTGAGCTGAAGGCAGTCGCTTAACCAACTGAGCCACCCAGGTGCCCCAAGAAGGAACCTTTTAAATATATGCTTGACTATTTTTAAAAGTCTTTTTCTAAAGATTTGCCTTTTTTTTTTTTTAAGATTTTATTTATTTATTTGACAGAGAGAGACAGTGAGAGAGGGAACACAAGCAGGCAGAGTGGGAGAGGGAGAAGCAGGCTCCCCGCTGAACAGAGAGCCCGATGCAGGGCTCGATCCCAGGACCCTGGGATCATGACCTGAGCCAAAGGCAGACGCTTAACGACTGAGCCACCCAGGCGCCCCTAAAGATTTGCCTCTTAAGCTTCATCAATATAGAATAAGTACAAAGATGCCAAATAAGCAAAATCCTCCTATGACCCTCAGATGATCTGTTCAGCCTTTGTTTTATCAAAATAAATCATGTGGCTCAACTTCTCTTGTTGGGAATTCAGAAAATTGCCTGAGAAAACCTGCCTTCTCCCTCCCACCAAAAGAGCAATTTAGTTCATTAAGTAAAAATGGGATATGTGACAGGAAACAGAATAGATCGCAGGGATGACAAGTTAAGATGTCCTGATGAACTGTTGTTTCATCCCAGACAGCTCACTCAACTCTTGTTTTGTGTTAGAAAGGGGGTTCCGATAAATTATTCAGGATAAAGCAGCTGAGCTTTCCAGAAACGGCTGCACGTTGGATACAGTCTCAGACATAATCATACATAGCGTCCCTCATGCAGGTGGCATTGCGGCCAGCATCTAGTTGGTGCCTTGACCAGGCCTGGGGTAAAAGCCTGTTTAAATGCAATCAATATTCACAAGGTAAGAAGACAAGGGATGCACAGATCAGGAAAGGCTAGGTATAGATTTCCACTTACAAGTTGACACGGAGCTAAGGATTCACCCCAGATCAACAAGTGTGGGGTGAAATGTGCCCTTTGAGAGCCTGGACTTCTCACCAGGCCCAAATCCCCTGTCCACCCCCTATCACCCCACCTTACCCCTACCCCTACCCCCTACCCCCTCTCTCCCATGCTCCCCAAGAGGCAACAGGCCAGGAAAAAAGATTTACTGGGGGCGAGGAGATGTGGTCAATTCACACAGGTCCAGAGGGGAAAGAGCCTGTCAATGTTGAAACCGAACAAAAAATCTTTTTTAAAAAGTCAATGGCCAGAATGATTTCTCTTCTCTCTGTCTCTCCCTGCAAAGAGCCAACAGTGAAATCTCTGTGGCATTTCCAAACCCTCAGAATCTTAGGTACGATTGACATGACATAGAGTAAACCCCGTGACATCTCCGGCAGTGGCTTAGGATTTAAGAATTCTAGCCCCAGCTTTGCCATTGACCATGGAGGCCCCTAACCTGGGGCATCTCTCTGGGACTCAGTCTTTCTACCCATAAAATGGAATGATAATGCTCACCTTACCTTCTCTAATGTGGTTTGAGGATCTTTCAGTCAATGTATATATTGGAAGGATTTAAAAAGATCTGAGGCAAATATAGCGCAATAAGAATTTTTAAAAAAAGAAATGTTAATTAAACACATTCTTCTTGCTTTAAAAGTCTGGAGGGTTGAAGCAAAAACAAAGACACAAAATGTGTTCTCAAAAAAAAAAAAAAATACTCTTAAATATAAGCCATCTGACTAGCGAAGCCCTAGATCTGTGACCAAATGCTTTGATCAAGGAAGAAATTAGGGTGACTTGGGAGGGAAGGCTTGCCCAAAAACAAATAGGATCTTCTTGAGCCTGGTGTTTGATAGGTTGCAATCTTCGCTGGATAACTAAAAAAAATCCAAACTGCAACAACTAAGAACAAAATCAAAATGTAACACCCATTTTTAAATATAATTAATAAATAAATATAACTGATCAATAGAGTTAAATGAATAAGTAGAATTGCTGAAAGATGTAACTGGCTGAATTGTTGTAAAGATGCTCAATAAATGTCGGTCAAGTGAATGAATGTTATAATTCAGGAATGCATCCTGATGCCGAGAACAACCTTAAAGATGACAAAGGTTGTCAGAACCTCCAATAAAGCACAGGAGGACCCATTATCCTTACCAGATCTAAAACCACACAGAATTGCACTCAAAATAACAACATAATTTAAAAAAAAAAAAAAAAAAAGAAAAGAATCCACAAAAAAAAAAAAATACCATATGCAGAGTTTAAAGCATTAAATCGGTTAGGTTTCCCACCTCCGGCCTTCACATTTCTGTTCTGTCAACAAGATCAGAGACTTCCCCTCCATAGTAGGCTGAATGGTGGCCCACAAAAAGATATATCCATGTCTTTATCCCCAAAACCTGTGAATAATATCACCTGATACGGAAAAAAAAAAAAAAAAAGAATATTATCTTAAATGCCAAGGGATGTAATTAAGTTAAGGATATAAAGAGGAAGCATTTACCCTGGATTATCTGGGTGGGCCTTTAAAGCAATCACACATATCCTTAAAAATGCAAGAAGTAGGGTGAGTTTCAAGACAGACACAGAACAGGAGGCCATGTGACTATGGGTGCAAAGAACAGAAATGATGTGGGTACAAGTCAAGGACCACCCAGAGCCACCAGAAGCTAGAAGAGGCCAAGAAGGATTCTGCCCCAGAGCCTGTGAAGGGAGCATGGCCCTACTGATGACCTGATTTGAGACTTCTCACCTCCAGAACTGTGATAGAATAAACTCTGGTTATGGAAGCCACCCCATTAGTGGATCTTTGTTTTAGCAGCTGCTAGAAACTAATACACTCTCCTTTCACTAACCTGCTTTTATCCCTTCTCTGCACTCATGAGAAAGGCCACCCACCTAGTTGCCCAGCTGCAAAGATCTCTTTGCCTTGTCCGCAGGTCAGAGACAGCTATCTGGACGCTCGCAGTCCATGGGCCCAACTCCGTCCCTGCACCTCTGACTGCCTCCAGACATGCCACACCTAGGAGACAAGTAAAGCGAGCACGGGGAATGGGTGGGGCCTGCATGTCAGACCTCTACAGATGTTTCAGTGACTCCAGCTTCCAGTCCTCCTGCTGTTTGGAATTCTGTGGAAGAGAGTGTTGGCTCTAGCTGGCTGGCTGGCAGTGTGTCTGTCTATCATTCTCAGCCTGCTGTTTCTCAAGCAGAGTGTAAAACCCGGGCCTCTTACAAGACTGACACGCACAAGCACTCCAAGCAGGACAGCTTGGCGACAGCTCTCCCCGAGCATGGATGCCCACCAGGAAAAGATGCTGTGGAAATGCCTACAGGCCCCACATGACGGTGATGCGAATTGCGATTCCAGCCGTGGCCAGGGAAACAGCTTCACAAATCCCAGACTGACGCTTATTGCAAGTCTCAGGCAAATGGGGCTGAAGGCCCTGGCTACTGCCTTAAGTGACAGAACCATTCTCTCCGTACGTGCTGACCATGCGTGGGTGCACTTGTCTTGCATGGAACAAGCCCAGTCTTAGTAATTTCACAGATACAGAAACTGAGGTATGAAATATTATCTCTAGTGGTTTATTTATTATTTCATACCCACCCTTTTTCTTGATAGTCTAAAACCATCTTAAAAGAATGGAAGAAACAGGGGAGCTTAGCTGGCTCAGTCGGTAAAGCATGCGACTTTTGATCTCAGAGTCATGAGTTCAAGCCCCACGTTGGGCATAGAGCTTACTTTAAAAAATAAGAATAATAAAAGAATAGGAAAATAATGCCAAGGGTGGAGGTGAGTGGGGGAAATAATAAATAAATACAAAAATACAAATACAAAAGAGGGGGACAATGGGTATGAGGTTGAAAACATCAAAACGGCCCCCACACTCATGGTAATAAGCCAATGAGTGTCATAAATAATGTAAACAGGGAAGCCTAAGCAGTTAGCAATGTCAGGGAGATGAAAAAAAAAATACTCAGGAAAAGGATAATTTTCTTTATACTAACATGGAGTGGACACAGTCTTGTGTAATGGAGGCATCCTCAAGAGCATCTCCACCATGGTCAATACAAGGAGCACCATGGGCACTTTTCTCTCCTGACGGTCCATACAGGACCTCAGGATCTCCTCCCTCCCAGAAGAACAGACAGAGAAGATAGCCCTGTGCCCTTGGCTGAGACCCTCCAAGGAAATTGCCAGATCAAGGTTTCAGTGGTTAGAGTGACAGCCCTGCCTGCCACCTGCAGAAACTATCTGATGACTCCACACACAAGACAGCCATGCCCAATGTCACTGCCTAGCAGGTGCAGATGTGAACAGCAGAGCTCCCTGGTCTCCTAGCCAGCCACCCTCTCTGAGCCTCCCTAACTTTGGTCCATCCTCTGCAGCCTCCTTTTACAACCACTGGATGGCTTCCTGTCCAAGTTCAAAATCCTTTATAGCCCGACTTCAGCCTCTTATCTCCCATTACCCTCTGCATCTCATCCCTTACACCAGCCACACAGAACTGATCTCCTTTCAACCAGACATACCCTGCTCTTAGGTCTCAGGGCCTTTGCACATACTATTGCTTCTGCCTCAAATTCCCTTCTCTTTGACCAACCTCAAGACACAAATCCACATAGCATCTTCTGTGCTTCCTCCCCTCTGGGTTCCCACTGCATATCATTCATGCTCTGGTACCACCCTAATCACAATATGTTATAAATTCATTGTTTGTCAAGGATGAGAGTATGTCTCATGTTTCTAGTTTCTGTAGGGAAGCCTGGCACAAGGCTCAGCACAAATCCAGTCAACAAGTACTTTTGGGTGAACTAGAATTTGAGGAGTACGTTATCACTTACAAAGGACTTCCCCACTCAGTCTCTAATGGGGCTTCAGATGGCACCTAGCTGTCCTGGTCCTGAGTCTGTCCTGGTCCTGAGACTGTCACTTTCAGATCTCGGTGACGTTTGGAGGGTCCAAACCATTCCACTGATCAATAAATGCTGAGTCTACTTTATCTCGCTATGTGTTTGTGACTGAACTAATCAATGTGGGGGATTCAAAAGCAAGATCTTGCTTCAAAAGATTTGCATTCTAGGACTCACATAAGCAAAATAGTGACAGAAAGCTACTTGGCAAATCACTTTAAAAAAAGGTAGGAGCAGTGCTTTGAAAATTTCAAGTTCTGATACATCAGCAGTTGTGAAATCAATGTGTACAATTTGTGAGTCATGACTAAAATTTAGAAATAAAATGGAATGGGATGTGAGCAGACAGGACAGATAAGGTCGTATAGCATTGCATATAGCCTAGACTACACAATATCAGACCAAGAGCATCAGAGGTGGTAAGAGTTAAGTATTACATGAGTGTTTTGAGTCACAGTACAGTGTTTCTAACTAAGGGTCATGGCCAAAACATTGGAAAGCCACCGTCTTAGAACCTGGAGATAGCAGGAAATCAGGCAATGAGAGAGCTGGCCAAAGTGCCTGATACCAGAAATTTGCTCCCACACAGAATGGAGAAGAATGGAAAAAAGAGCGAAATAGGGAGTGATGTATAATCAGAGGTTAGAAAAAGTGCCCTGATGATGAGTTGTCAAAAGACATTTTAGGAATGAAATGCCTAATGTTCAATTAGAGGTTGTCTTGCAGAGGGGTACCTGGGTGGCTCAGTCATTTAAGCGCCTGTCTTTGGCTCAGGTCATGATCCCAGGGTGCTGGGATCGAAACCCGTGTTGGGCTCACTGCTCAGCAGAGAGCCTGCTTCTCCCTCTCCCTCTGCCCCTCCCCCTGCTTGTGCTCGCTCCCTCACTCACTCACTCTCACACACACAAAAAAATAAAAATCTTAAAAAAAAAAAAAGAGGTATCTTGCAAAAACAAGAAAGACTTCTGAAGTCTACTAACACATACTCAGCCCCGCTTTCACCGAAATACACCCATAAGCCCATTCTGCAAACAGCAGGTGATCTCTGTTTAAACATTACCATTGATTCAGGCTAATTATACGTAGAACAGAGACAGCAAGACAGCCGACAAGATGATCCAACCCCTACATCAAGGGAGAGGAGCTACAGCCAAAGAAGAGCATAACAATGTAAGCCTTCTGGGAATTTGCACGGATCTTGCAAGGACATCATACTGCCATGGGGTACAAATGGGGATCTGGTCCTCTTCTCTAGGCCTCAAGGGCCTGGAGACCCCAGTCAACACCCACGTCTTCTGTGAACGTTCACACTGTCTGGTGGTGAAGAGTGCAATCGGATTACCAGGAGAGATAGCTAAAGGACATGCTGCTCAATCCAGCCAGATGTCCCTCTATCCCCTCCTCCAGAAGCCATCCAGAAGCTACCATATAGCTGCAGAGATGGAGGTGACACTGTTCCTACAGCTACCCTCTCCCCATCCATCAGAGCTCTGAGGCCACACCGAACAAGTCTGGTATTATACCCTTTCCAAATCCCAAGTGCACATTCTCCGTGCCCTGCCTTTGGTCTAATCTTCTGACCCACAGGGCACAAATTCCCCAAGCTTTCCCTGGAAGACATGGCTGTTTTTCCCCCTCCTCAGCTGGTCACCTCGACCAAACACACTTTACCTCACCCATGCCTCCTCTGCATTGCTCTAGCTGTGGGTGATTGTGCGCAGTATCCAGAAACCTCAGCCATGGTTTCAGATGCAGTATTTGTATTAAGGCAGTCTGAGTTCCCAGGAATAATTGTGGTTGTTGGCAATCACTGAGTTTGTCTAATTAAGCCTGGAGAAAGTAAAAAATGTATGCATATCTTGTCCAGCTGCCCCATGGCTTTCAAAGCACGAGTACTTCTTGCTAATTCAATATAAAGAGTCTGTGTTTCCTCGACAGATCCTGACAACAGAAAATGTGATTTCCTGCAGCTTATTCATATAACAAAGTTCCACCACAACAAAACAATTCAATGTTCCTGTGGTTATAATAGTGTTGTTGCTATTTTCACCCAATAACCAGTCTCGTGGAACTTTCTCCTTGGTCTACATTTTCGACATCGTGATAATGATTGCCATTCAGCTTTGCGTAACAGAAAGAGAATGGGGTATAAGTGTGGCTGCCTGGGCTCAGTGCCTAGCTCCATCATTAACCAGCTTTATGAACTTTACAAGTGACTTCCCCTTGACCTTGATCTCTCAGTGCCTCAGTTTCATCAACTCTGAGGGGAGGACAATAAAAGAAATCATTAGCAGTTGTGAGGGTCACAATGCAATGGTGTTCAGTACAGGATGAGTGTCCCATAAGCAGAATGGCAAGTGAATCTATTGCCCAAGTTGGGATGATGTGGAGAATGAAAGAGAACACCATTAAAAGTTATGTGGAGACGTGGGATCAACTGGGATGTATGGTCTACCCATCAACATGCATCCGCCATGATGATGGTGATGACATTCTCCATACCTGAGCCTTCATTTCTCAGTCTACTAAACACTGGTAATGATATCTGTGCTTTAGGGTTTTCAAGAGGATTAAAGAAAATCTACATTAAGCGCCTGGCACAGAGTAGTCAATCAATAAACAGCAACTAAATATTATTTTTATGGCTACCAGCCCAAAATTCATTTCCTTCCTGATGTGCCCCTTCTGACTATCCTGTGCCCCAGTGGCTTGATATACAAGTATAAACAGTTAATAACTGAAGAGAATGGAACATTGTGCGGTGAGAGTCAATCTGACTCCCTTCTTGGCTCCAGCTGATGAATATAAACGATTTGAAAATTAAAAAGCCATTAGGCTATTAAAAATAGCTTCTAAGAACAATCTCTCAATAAATTATTTTCATGCTTAAAAACTCAACTGGAAAGAATATAAATGCTAATACAGGCCATCTGAAAAGTCAATAGCCAGATATAATGGTCAATTTCTCTAATATTATTGTCTAATTAAGCAATTTTGCTTCAGTCAAGATTGCATTTCACTGAGTCACTGTAGTCTAAAAGTGATGTAGAACCGATTTCTTTCAAGCCAAGGAGAAAAGAAATAAAACTTGAGTCCAAGAAGGAACAGATTCTGATTTATGTTCTGTGCTCAACTGGCTGACTTTCCAAAGTACAAAGCAAGAGCTAAAAGGAGCCTGCCAAATGGGCCAGGTGCTCAGCTAGAGACTCAGATACCTGGGCTCCAGAAGGTAACAGCCCACTGCAGGTGATGGGAGATGCTGTCTTCATGGCCTCACCTACAGAAGCAAGGGGTACTGGGTAGTCTCTCTCTTCAGTGAAGGGGAGTTTCACTCTTCAGGCTTTGGGGGGCTTTTAAAAATCCCAGTGCCCAAACCACTCCCCAGACCAATCAATTCAGAATCACTGGGAGTGGGACACCAGCTGCAGTATTTTTTAAAGCCCTCCAGGAGATTCCAATGTGTACTCAAGGTGAAGAAACCCTGTTCTGGATGGTTCCTGAAGCATCTATAAGCACTAGCCAGGTGGTCTAAGATTCCTTAGAAACACCTTTCCAGTTCAGGGCCTCAGTTCTCCCCATATGTCCACTGACACCATGGAGGATCCTGGGGGAATCCACCCAGGAAGAAAACTGCAACATGAAAGATGGATATTCCTGGTGCTGACAGCAAAATTCACTTGGGAAAAATGATTCATTTTACACATCAACCTCATTGGGCCACAGAGTGCAAAAATATTTAGTCATTGTATGGGGATTAACATAAGAATAAAAAAAATATTTAGTCAAACGTTACCCTGGGTGTTTCTGGGAAGGTGTTTTTAGATGAGATTAATGTTGAAATCAGTAGACTGAGTAAAGCAGATTGTCCTTCCTAATGTGGATGGGCCTTGCCCAATCAGTTGAAGGCCTACATAGACCAGAAATGCTGACCCTCCCCCAGGAAAAGAAGAATTTCCCATGCCTGAGTGCCTTTGAACTGGGACTTCGGCTTTTTCCTGACTTTGAACTTGAACTATCAACTCTACTTGGAACTCAAGCCTGCTAGCTTTCAGACTGGAATTATACCACCAGCTCTCCTGGAGTTTTAGTTTACCTACTAACCCTGCAGATCTTGGGACTTTTCAGCCTCCATGATGACTTGAACCAATTCCTTATAATGAGTCTCTTTACAGAGATGGAGATAAATAGGTAGGTAGGTAGATAGATAGATAGATAGATAGATAGATAGATAGATAGATAGATAG
>NW_023270763.1:10851872-10858185 GCF_011800145.1 Mirounga leonina | reverse complement strand
TAGATAGATAGATAGATAGATAGATAGATAGATAGATAGATAGATAGATAGATAGAATCATATACACATACATCTTATTGGGTCTATTTCCCTGGAGAATGCTGACTGATACAGTGAATTTGCTCCTTGTTGCTATTCCCCCAAGTATTCACCTCCCTAAAAACTGCAGCCTGCCCCTGAACCAGTGGTATAACTAGCAATGCAGGTGTGAAAAGAAGCTTCCAACATGGCCCCCAATGATCCCCAACTGCTGGTGTTCATGCCCTTGGGTTGTTCCCTCCCACACTGTATCAGAGATGTTTCGTGTGACCAAAAGCATCAGGCAGACCCAATGGTGTGTCACTTCCTAGGCCAGGTCCTAAAAGGCACTGTGGCTTCCACTTTGCTCTCTCTTGGATTGGTCACTCTAGAAGAAGCCAGCTGCCCTGTCGTGAGGACATGCAAGCAGCCCCACAAGAGATGCGTGTGGCTGGTAATCAAGACCTCTGTTCAACAGACAGCAAGGAGGTGAGGCCTCCTGCTAAGAGCCAGTTAAGCCTTCAGATGACCAGGATGAATGGCATCGGCTTCTCCCCCACTCTCCAAGCTCACCTCCCACAGCAAAGAATGCTGTCATCAGTCTCCTTACAAGATGTCTTGAGTTCATCCGTGTCTCTCCTCCCACATTCATGCCCTGGTTATGTTTCAGTGGGTCTACTTCCAACTCGTCTCCCTGCCTCCACTTTTATGCCCCTCCCAGCTGTTCTCCACACAGCAGCCAGAGGGAATTTTCTAGAACAGAGATTATATCAAAGGTTCCCAAACTTTCTCAGTCCACGTCAATCTCAGTGACCCACTAAGTTTTTTGACAGCATCCCTAGTGCAAAAAGAACACCTAAGAGTCCTGTTTGGTTAGAGTCAAACAAAATATTTATGTCCTAAGAAGGTAGTAGTTATCTGAAAAAATAACACACATAATTTGAAAGAAAAAATTAATATTTTTGTATCGTTCCTAAATAACCACAGTCACTCCCTAGTGGTATGTGTGCACCTGTTGGGCACTGCACAACCTTAGAATCCTCAGACCCTAGAATCAGCTTAGACCTTGCCATCTTCATTTCCTGTTTCGTGTTGATTTGGGCTTTTTATCACA
Organism: Mirounga leonina; assembly: GCF_011800145.1. Lineage (NCBI taxonomy): Eukaryota > Metazoa > Chordata > Mammalia > Carnivora > Phocidae > Mirounga > Mirounga leonina. The sequence continues at coordinate 10,857,053 of NW_023270763.1, read as the reverse complement.
GCAACTAGCTACCCTGATGATAGGGTTACGTGTGGTCCCCTGGATTTAATCACACTACCCAATTCTATAGTGAATAATATTTACATAATCATACTATTGCAAATGCTGCCTGTGAATTCCCAGGGTATTTTTATCAGCCTTCGGTCAAAGCCTAGAAGACTTTTCTATGGTTTCAGCAGAGAATATAAGTGCTATACACCCACAAATGCTGAAGTGATGTCGGGGGAAGGGTAGGACAGGGCAGCAGAACCAACTACCTAAATTGATGGATCAAAAATTCTTGCAGAGTATTTCATTCAGGCTGATGTTGGAAACCAACAGAATAACTAAAAGCTGAAAGTCAGCTGGGTCTGCAGTTTGAGCCTAAAAATGGAGGTGGGTAAGTAAAATTTTCAAAATTCAAAATTTTCAAAATCTTACTTCAAAAAAAGTAAGATTTTCACTTTTGGGTTCTGTACCCTCTTCCTTTTTATATCTGTCGAAACCACTTTTAACCACATGAATGTTACTTTTATAAGGAAAACAAAATATTGTCTCTCCATTCAGTTAGGGTTTTAATACCCCCTTTTCTACAAGTCTGCCTTCTATCCATCCTCCCTCCTGACAAACCAACTTAGTGTGACTTTTTTTTAAGATTTTATTTATTTATTTGAGAGAGAGAGAGAGAGAGCATGAGCAGGGGGAGGGCAGAGGGAGAAGCAGGCTCCCCACTGAGCAAGGAATCCAACCCAACGCGGGGCTGGATCCCAGGACCCTAAGAGCATGACCTGAGCTGAAGGCAGACACTTAAGCGACTGAGCCACCCAGGTGCCCCTAGTGTGACTTTTTACTTCTGTCAGGCATGGTGTTTGACTGCAAGATTTCACTAATATCCAGTAGCACATTGCTTGTCCTTTTCAGGTAAATTTCTCATATGTTTCCTCCATCCAGCACTCTGCAAATACCAGTTCATCCAACCTATAGATCCTAGGAAACAGACTATGTTAAGTCTTGTTTTTATGTACATCCTGTCTCTGTGCACAAGTTAGGGCCACCCAGAGAAGACACTCTATAACTAGTTGTTTTCTGACCCCCAAGTCCATTTTGCTACAAAAATGAGAGGCTGAATATTAGCCTCAAGAGAATGGGGCATTTACTTGTCTTCTTCACTGGATTGGATTCTCCTTGAGGGCAGTGCTTGATTTTTATACATTCTCAAGTTATTAGAGACTGAGAGATACCGACAGACAAAATTACTCAGTACATGAGTGGAATGGACAAACTGGTGAATGAGTGAGGTCAGCAGGCTGGAGGGAGAGTCCTCTAGAATCAAAATTCCAGGTCCTGCAGAAATTATGGTAATAAGCTTGCTCTGAATTCTATTTTTCATTAACCTTTACATTAAACACTTAACTATTTTGTCTGTACCTACCATGTGTTCAAAACCTACAGTATTTGAAAGAGATGTTTGCTAGAGACCTTCGTACATTTATCAAAAGTCCTCCTCTGGATCTGAGTTTGTCTAGAGAAGAAGAAAGTTCTAGATTTCTTTTCTTTTTTTGTTTTTTTCAACTTGCCTCAGTAATGACACCTAAAATTTCAGGAGCAGCCAGGATATCTCTCTCTCTCTCTCATGCACACACACACACACACACACACACACATACAACCCATCTTTCAGCCTCTTGAATCCCATTGAAAATCCTGAGGATCTGTGAGACTTTATGAAAGATTCCCTTTATGTGACACATCTTTAAGATCTTCTTTGAGATGGCCCCCAACCCTTGAAATACTTCAGGCTGAAAGCTGTTACCTGTATTGAGTGGAGCACTGTCTACCTCTCAAAGGCCTTTTGACTCTCCAAGGAGTATTCACATTGCCTTAGGAGCTAAGAAAACCTCCAATTACTGGTAAATGCTATTAGAAGATGACAAGATGATGAAAATATACCAGTAGCTATTACTATATTATCCCAAATATATTTCCCCTGCCAGTCCCAAGGTTTGCAAACAACATCCCATCCTGTGTCTGTCAGATATTGCCTTTCATAGCCTCAGCAAAAGGACCAGTAAGCAGGTCACCGGCTGCCATCATTTATCAAACATCTACACATGTCAGAAGCTGTACTACACATATGTAAAGAACCTAAGACAGTGATCAAACAGTAAATGTCGCCCAAGGACCAGGGATTACCCCTTTGGAGAGTCTATGGATGGGCAGCAGAACCCAGCGTTGCTGTCAGATGGCCAGGCACTCACTGGAGGCTCTGCCCACCTCCTCGTCTTCCACACTGGAAGAATCAGGTGTGGGATGTCCAACATCTGTTCATAATCTTGAGCTGGAGGACAGGATTGCAGGTGTGGGGGGAGGAAGCCTCCTCCAGCCAGGTGAGCAGACATGCATGTACTTGGAAGAAAGATGAATGAGGTTCAGCTCTTTTCCAATGCAGGGTCAAGCAACGACATCCAATTCATACAGATCCATGTACCACGAGGGATCGGAAATTCCCACTCTAGTTAACTCATTCCCAAGCCCCATCGTCTGCATTAGTGGGACCACACTGTTCACCTCACAAGGTTCTCCAAATGGCCACACCTTGACCAGCAGAGAGGACCCTCCATGCCTGGCAGCCCCCATGCTCTTTCCCCCTTCAGGCTTCTTCCCCAAAATTCCCCATGTCCTCATCTGCTGGGGATGCCATCATTTCTACTCTGTTGGATAGCGAGAAAAGAACATTTGAGCCCTGGGAGAAGGGAAGAGGGAGGCAGAGGAGAACCTCAGAGAAGAGGTTTCTTTTGGTTAGAACTTCAGGTTGAATATCTTTAAAAAAAAAAAAATAGATAAGTTGTCCTGTAAAGATTTATCCTTAGATGGGGACAATCCAGAGAGACAATGGACAGAGAAGTCCACCCCAAACATATACACATGGTTGTTGTTGTTGTTGCGTGCCTTACATATATTATCTCATTTAACCCACAAAACAACTGCATTGTCACCCCTATTTCACAGATGAGGAAACCACACTCAGAGAGTTTGCTGGATCATTCTGTTGTCAATTATGTTGATTATGTTTCCCGTAACTCCCTTCTCCACAGGGTTCTGAGTTAGAGATGCCATAGAGGAAGCTGAGAATGGCAGGGACAGAACTGAAGTGACACAGGGGCTCTTTAAAGGAGTTCAAGGTCAGGTAGGATGCCACACAGAAACAGAGGTGCCCAGTGGGTTCTAGCTTATTCTTCCTCTCCTCCATTCCAGGCCCAGCTTTTCTGCCAAAGTGCCAGCCCTGCAGACCAGCAGTGGCCCTGCCCACCACCAGATGTTTGGCTGCAGACCCACAGAGGTAGCAGCTTCCTGTAAACCTCTGTAGGAGCTCCCCTTTCCTGTCCCATTTCAGCAGCTGGATTTGCCCAGCCTCCTCATTACCAGGGTTTCAGAAAGTCAGTTAGTGATTTCTCAGATCTTGCAACTTGCTCCTAGATCTAAAGTCTAATTCCCATGTTATATCCCTATTCCAGATAAATCTAGTTCTGCTTCCCGGACTGAACTCTGGCCAGTAAAAAGAGATTATATAACATTCAAAGGCCACCAACCTAGGAAGTAGTAGAATGAGAAGCCAGGCAGGTATGAAAGCAGTGGTCAGCACTGAGGGTGGGACCAGAAGTGGAGAAGCTCATCTAGCCCGAGGGGTTGGACCCAAGGAAGCCCCTGGGGCTTCAGGCGTGGTGTCCAATCAATGACAAACTTCAGATCCTAGAGCATCCCATCTAGTGGTGGCATCTAGTGTCCAGAGCGAGTGGGTGAGACCCTCAGTCTTGGATAATCATCCTGTCCACCAGGAGACCCCATCAATGTCCAGGTAATAAGATACATCCTTCCTCTCACTTCTTTTCCAAGAAAAAGATAGATCCCCTGTCAGAATTCAGCAGGCAGCTATCAGAAGCCACCACCTCCATTTGGAACTAAAATATGAGGCACAGGAGCTGGACTTTAAGAAAAGGAAGCTACCAAACACCAGGTCTGCTTTCTGAGCCCCAGCCTGGAGTCATCTGTGACCATTAGTGACCTGACTGCTCTGATGAAGCTTGTCTCAGGAACGAAGGAGCCCTTGGGAGGAAGCCTCAGTGACAGCTTCTAGAAGGGCAGGCCTGGGGAAGGGTGGCATGAGATGGGCAGACACCCTAGGAGGTCCCAAAAGGAGCCCCCTGAGCAACACAGCACCATAGCTGAGAGCTTGGAACACAGAGACAGAGCAGGAGGAAACAAGACACTCTTTACTCATGGTATCAAAACACTCATGCACGAGTGGGAAAGGACTCAAAGTTTGCTGTAGATGGCATCCTGTGTTCAATGTCGGACCATAAAGTCTCAAGTAGGAAAGTCTAAGCAAGCTGCCCAGTTTTGCAGATGAAACCTTTAAATGCTCATGCTCTTCCTCCTTCACGGTGCCCACCTAGAAAGCAGCCTCCTCTCACCTGTCCTGCGTTCACTCAACAACCAGGATCAACCCATCTAGTTGATGGATAAGAGCAAAGACTCTATCACCATGGTCGATGGGCTTAAAATCCCAGCAAGGCCACTTCCTCTTGAGCCTGTTTTCCTTCTCCATAAGATGGGGATAAAAGCAATATCTAGGGGCGCCTGGGTGGCTCAGTTGGTTAAGCGACTGCCTTCGGCTCAGGTCATGATCCTGGAGTCCCGGGATCGAGTCCCGCATCGGGCTCCCTGCTTGGCAGGGAGCCTGCTTCTCCCTCTGACCCTCCTCCCTCTCATGCTCTCTGTATCTCATTCTCTCTGTCTCAAATAAATAAATAAAATCTTTAAAAAAAAAAAAAGCGCAATATCTATCTCAGAGCTGACCTGAAGAGTTCAGTGACTTCATAGTGTGACTGGCTAAGAATACACAAGGCTCACTATAAGGGCTTAATTAACGCTAACTCTTATTAAGCACTTACTGTTTTCCTGGCAAAGCTGCAACAAAATCTTGACCCCCATCGAGGACTGGTGGGAATGTAACGGGCATCATGTCTTCCCATACAATGGGCTGGACTCCATTATGGGTGGAATTCTGTCCCCACCAAAATAAGATATGTTGAAATCCTAACTGCCAGGACCTCAGAATGTGACCTTTTTTAGAAAAAAGGTCTTTAACATGTATCATATGATCTCACTGATATGAGGAATTCTTAATCGCAGGAATCAAAC
>NW_023270763.1:10756553-10851772 GCF_011800145.1 Mirounga leonina | reverse complement strand
CTGTACCTCTGAAACAAATAATGCAATATATGTTAAAAAAAAAAAAAAGAAGAAGAAGAAGAAGGTAGCGGGAGGGGAAGAATGAAGCGGGGGAAATCGGAGGGGTAGACGAACCATGAGAGACGATGGACTCTGAAAAACAAACAGGGTTCTAGAGGGGAGGGGGGTGGGAGGATGGGTTAGCCTGGTGGTGGGTATTGAGGAGGGCACGTTCTGCATGGAGCACTGGGTGTTATGCACAAACAATGAATCATGGAACACTTCATCTAGAACTAATGATGTAATGTATGGGGATTAACATAAGAATAAAAAAAAAAAGAAAGAAAAAAGGTCTTTAAAAAGGTAATCCGAGGATTGCTGGCAAACACCAGGAGCCAGGAGAGTCAAGGAAGGATTCTCCCCCGAGACTTCAGAGAGAGCACGGCCCTGCCAACACCATCGTTTGGGGCTTTCAGCCTCCAGAACTGTAAAACAAAACATTGCTGTTGTTCGAAGCCCCCCAATTTTGGGTCCTCTGTTTGGCAGCCCTAGGGAACTAACATAGACTCAGGTCTCAACTCTCGGCCAGAGCTGCCTGGGCTCTGGAGCAGCGAGGGGCCCATGTCCCCCCTGTCACAGGGATGAGGAAGCAAACGAAGTCAATCAGCAAAGAGAGCAAGAAGAAGAACATAGACAGCCCCCAAAAAAGCAAGACTTGGAGAAAGCCAATTCTGATTGCTATTTCATTCTCCATTTGGTCTTTTCTTGAGGGCCGACTAAGTTCCTTCTCTGAGCTCTGAGAGCACCTATGTCCCTGTAATGGATTTTCCTTTAGGTCTTAATCTAGCTCAGGTGGGTGCTTAGTAGTTGCAACCAAAGGGACCTTAAAAATGCAATGGCCACAGCTTCAGCATCATAAATGCCACCTCCAAGACAGGGTGGACAGAGTGCGAGTACCAAGAACGTGCAGAGGACAGGGGGTGGTCCCTCCACAGGCCAGCAGAGGGAGGCTTTCCAGAGAGGTGACCATTCCCTTGGACTTCAAGGGATACCAGAGGTGACACACAGAGGAAGCGTGTCAGGCAGCGTGACCACATTTTAGAGTCTTGTGTTTCTGCAGGATTAACCCTGAGCTGGTTGATACTGGGAAGGTGTTCATCATTCTTGAGCTGAAAAGCAATCAGAGTAGAAATAAAGCCACTGCCCAGTTGCCATGTTAAACTGAGCCAGGCATTGAGGAGCTGTCCCACGTCCTCTGGTTTACAGAAGGCAGCCCCCAAGTTCTCTGCCTACTGAGACCACATCTATTGATCCCAGAGCAAATTGACTCCCCTGCCTGTGTATCGCAATTCAGATGCAGACACTGAACGATGTTACCTTCCAATCCAAGATCAGCATTCGAGCTGCACAAATATTTGCTTTGTTCCTCAGCACTCCACCTATTAAGCCAAAGTAGAGAGGAAAATCACATTACGGCAGGCGGAATGAACAAGATGCTGCAGTTAGTGGACACCTCAAGGGATGTGAGGGATCACGCGACAGGTCTCACTGTCAAACAATAGATATTTCCTTCTCACCCCCAGGATAGGACAATGCAGGATGTTGCTTTAAAGTCAACGTGTCTTGTGATCCAACAGACCCTTGATGCAAGGTCCCTCCTGTAAAGAAGCAACCTGTTCTTTTCCTGGCCCAGGATCTCCGTAACCCCTTGTGCCCTGCTCTCAAATTCTTCCTCTGTCTTATATCCTCTGCTTCCCATTCCTCTTTCCCTACTTCTCTGTTCTGTTTTTCTCTCGGTCCATCTTAGTTGGGGGTCTGGCAGGAACGCAGCCTCCTGTTAAAAGAGGAAAAGGAAACAATGCAAGTGTTGTCCATCTGCTGGTGACATCAGGGGAAGACGAAGCCAAGATGCACGGGGTTTAATTCCATCCCAGGGTCAGTCTTGCTGCTGACGGTCCTGTTGGCCCCTGGCCAGGGCGTCCTGTGTCCTCGCCGGGCTGAGCCAGGTATAATGGGGAGATTAAGAGCCCAGTCCCAAGCAGAGCTTCTCAGGCAGTCTGATGGCTCTCATTAGTGTTGAACTGCAGGAAATGATCCAGTCCCCCCACCATGTGCACATGCTGGAGGGTAGGGGAAGAGGAGCCATTCGGGAAATCACTGCTCCCTGCAATTGGGAGCACCATCAAAGCTCTCTGCTTGTGGCCTGGCAGCCTCCACAGATTCACTGACATCTATTCCATGCTACGCCTAAGAGCTGTCGAGATGAACAAGACGCTGGCCAGGCCTTGGGGAAGCTCTAAGTCTGGAAATTGCCTCGCAAACAGGGCCCCCCTTGGGGACGGATCAGGTGGGCAGAACATGCCATGCCACACAGAGGTGGGCCGGAAGGTGCACGGGAGTGAAGCAGGTGAGGGAGGAGAACAGGATTCCAGCAGGGAAAAAAGGCATGAGAAATAAAGAAGCATGAATACACGGATGAAATGCTGGAACAAAGCAAGGAACTCAGAGCTCATTCCCTGGCCCGGGGAGCCTGAACCAGACTAGCCTGGGAGAGAACGAAGCCAGACCTGTGTCCTTACACCTTGTCCGCTGGGTGTTAAATTATCTCTGACCACGAACGTTTTTGTGATAAAACAGATATAACATAACATGTACCATCTTAACCATTTCTAAGCACATGGGTCAGTGGCACTAAGTACATGTGCCTAAGTCACTAAGTCACACTGTCCTACAGCCTACCCCCCACTTCTGTCTCTAGAACTTTCTCTCTTCCCCAGCTGAAACTCATATCCACTGAACACTGACTCCCCTTCTCCCCTCACCCCACCAGGCCTTGGCTGCCAGCATTCTGCTCTCCATGTCTGTGAACCTGACTCTTCTGGGCACCTCATACAAGTGGAATCATGCAGTATTTGTCTTTCTGGGAGTGGCTTATTCCCACTTAACATGATGTCCTCATGGTTCATCCATGTTGTCACAAAATATAGAATTTCCTTCTTGTTCAAGACTGAAAAATATCTGTAAAAATGTTTATACAGTGAGCATGGAACTTTTACAACTCCAGTAAGTGGAAGTAAATAAAATAGGCATGAACACCACAAAAAATTAAATTTTTTTTGAAAAGAGCCTTTTGTTCCCCATGATAGAAAATCCAGCCCAAACTGACTGAGGCAGAGAGGGGGGCTTTGTGGGCTCATTGACTGAGGAGTCCAGGACATGGCTGGCCTCAGGCATGGCTGGATGCTAATGCTCGGCCCTATTATCACAATCTGGCCTGGCAGGGGCCAAGCTCTGTGCCGGGTGCTGCGAATAGCGGAGGGATTAATAAGCATTATTCCAGCCCTAGTAGAACTTGTCACCTCTCCCAACAGCTGCGCCCATGGCAGACCTCTCCAAGCGACCCTTGTATTGTATATGCTGAGCTTGGCTGGGCCCTTGGGTCTGTCTTCACACAGGGCTCCAGAAAACTACCACTTCCTGGTGGTACTGGTTCATGAGATAAATCCACCCACCATTATTCCCCTAGAGCATAGTTAGGATAATTACGGCCAACACTAAATCGCGGCTCACTGTGTGTACTGGGGGTTGACCACACTAACTCACTTAATCCCCAGAATTGTCCCATGAAGTAGGGACTCTATCACTAACCCCATTTTACAGATGGGGAAACAGAGGCACGGAGAGATTAAGTGAGCTGTCCGAGGATCTGAGCAGATTGTTGAATCCACATCCAAACCCAGACTGGCTGGCGACCCTGTGCGGTGTCACCTGGGGGGCCAGCTAACCCCCACCCTCCCCCACTGAATCCCCATCCCACCTTCAAACCACCACAGAAACACGGACCACGATGACAGGATTCTAGAGGGAATGACAGCATTTTCTGAAGTGCTTTAGCTTTTTATCCAAACTCAAAGAGAGGAGCTAAAATGAATTAAATTATAATTGGACAATATGGGTTTTTGAATTGTAATTGTTATAATTAATTTACCATCAATATAATGCAAGGAGTTAAAAATAATGGATTGAAAATGGCTGAAAACCCATTGAAAATGTAATATGTACAAGTGAAATACTCGTCTTACATATGAAGTACTTAACCAAATATGACATACTCTAATAAATCTCTCTCTTATTCATTACAGCTGCATATGCTACAGTTCACAGTCAAGCTTATCTATGGAGCATAAGAGCTGGTACACTTCCTCTTTAATCCCTCTTAAGACCCCCTTTTGGCATCAGAATAAATTTCACAACAGCACATTCTTTTAAAACCTCTGCTTCTCATGCTTGGATGCTCGTCCTCGCAGGCCCTTAATTCAGGGCCCACTTCAATGGAATCATGAGCGTCACAGGCTCTAGAAACGTCGGCCAGGGGTAGCCATCTCGGGAGTTGATGCACTCAAGAGCCCTGTTCTGGCATCAGGCAGAGCTGGGTTCAAATCTCCGCTTGGCCACCCATAGCTGGGAGTCTTTTAGCCTCTCTGAACCTTGGTTTGTTTATTTTTTTAATGGACAAGGAAACTACCTTCTCAAAGGATTGTGGTAAAAAAATTTAGAGAGAATTATGAGTAGATCATGAGCACAGTCCTCGGCACATGGGAAGCACTATGATCTGTGTTGAAAAGTTCGAGTATTGTCATCTACATGGATGCATACTAAAACAAAATGCAAAATCTTCACGAAGTTTTTGAATGAGTCCCAGTCCCCTCCCCTCCCCAAAGGCCACCATTCAAGTGCCAGCATATGAAAGGGGGTAGTCACGTGGACCCCACAGGACGGGCGTCAGGATCACTGTTATCATGCGGTATTCACTGGTACCCTTCCAGGTGCCAGGAACTGTCCACATAAACTATGACTAAGATGAGGTGCTTGTCTTCAGAGACCTCAAGGTGCAGCTTGGATGGATAGCTAACTGCCTGCATGAGCCACGGTGAGGGGCATCTGTGTGGCAGTGTCTTCCGGGAAACCCTGAGCCTCTTCAACCAGTCAGAGGTCCCCACCTCATACTTCCTCAGTGATGTCCTGGGTCCGACTTTCCGGTCCAGTCAGACCAGGGAGACAGCTGGAGTGATGCAGCAGAGGGCAGAAAGTAAAGCAGGGCTTCAGGTAAACCACCGAGCAGGCTGGGAAGTAGAGAACATGCTGGAACCCTGGGAGCTGGAGGGATGACACCCTGTGCAAACTAAAATCAACATCTGGTGGGAAGAGGCAAGTCAGAGCTGGAAAAGAAAGCCATGCCTGATTCCCGGGCGCTCCAAACACAAGGCTGATGGTGGCCAAACTAGCTGCAGGCCCCATCTGCTGGAGCGTTGCATATAGCTCAATACCAACTGCTAAATCCCCAAAATGGAGGTCACAGCAAGAGACACTCTCTGCTGCCAATGACCCAAAATTGGGTCAAAACCTTCCCCAAATTGGAACTGCAGACGGAGAAGCCCAGTTCTGGGCTCTTTCCCTAGAGAGAAGGAGAAGGAGGAAAAATTCAGGGCCATTTCCTGAGCCTGTGAGGACCACATGCCCAGAGAGTTGTACGAATGACAGCATTGGAGAGTGATGACCACTGCTTTTTTCTTTCAGTTTTACCACCAGTCAGGGAGATTCTGCTTCACTCTGAACAAATCCGCATTAAGATGAGAGAGATGTCTAGACACATTTAATCCAGAAAATCCCTCTTTCTGAAAGGAAATCACTCTCTACATGGTAGGGATATCAAAAGGCAGTTATAAGGTGACATTAAAAAGCATGGATTGGGGCATCAGACAGATCTATGCTCAAAACCCAAGTGTGGTTCTTACAAACTACCTTGGTTCCGAGCAAGTCGGAATGTCTCTGAGTCAGTTTTTCTAACAGCAAATGGGGATAATCATACGGATCTCACAGGATTGTTGTTTGGATTATAATTTCATTCAGTATTCACTGAGACCCTTCCAGGTGCCAGGAATTGTGCTGGAACCCACACAAAGCAATGAATAATACGAGGTTCTTGCCTTGGGAGAGCCACATCCTAGCATAGGATGGATGATGTCAAAGAGCCATGATGTGGCATGTCTGTCATATGCACTGGAGTCTATGTAGTGGACTCAATAAACACAGGGCAAAATCAACAGAGATGGAGGGCAGAGGAGGTAGGGGAGAGTCCATGAAAGAAAGTGCTGAGCTAGTCTCAATGGATGAGTCTGAGCCTTCTGGTAGACCAGATGCCACTGGCATTCCAGGGAGAAGCATCTGGAAGGATGAAGCCATGTGGCAAGACTTGAAATGGCAAGGGCCATGGGAGGAGGGCAGTGGAAGGGGAAGGGTGGGCCCAGACCCAGCTGAGGAGGGTCACATATGCTCAACTAAGGAGTCTGTGCTTTCCTTCCCCATTGTGATTCTTCCAGCTCTATCTTGTCTTATTCAAAAAGGCTTTGACAGAGCCAAGTGTGAACTCTATCCCAACGTTCTTGAAGAGTCATATTGAAGCAACATGATTCTTCATGAAGTTCGTCAAAGTGTCTGCAATTAGTAAGTGTTCAACACACCCTGGTTTCCTTCTACGCCCTAAGATAAGAATCCTTCCATTTTCTGGAGTATATATCTTGTGCTGTAATACTTTGACATCACCTGCAGAGGTCAAGGGTAGAGCAAGGGGTCAAAGGGGCTTTGAGCTTAAATGGAGCCATCGTCAAAGGCAGAGGAAAGAGAAGCAAGAAGACCAACGAAGCTGCTGCACAAGGAGCCCCTGAAATGCTGTAGCTTCCAGAAGACAGAAGGGCATCTCTCTCCTACATAACTGTCCGGGAAGCATAGACAGGATCAGCTCCATGAGGTCAGCAGGGACCCAGGTCTTTATCTTCAGTCTTGGTTTTGTGAAGTTGCTGCTTTTCCACACATGCATTTGGCCATCGGACAGGAAATTGGGGACATCCAGGGTTGGTGGTACTCCCACTCACATCCAATTGGCCTGAACTTAGTTGCATGATGTATACTGCGTTTGAAGTCCTACCAGGCTGTCCAAGCAACAGCTAGAAATGCAGGACTTGAGTTCAGGAAGGCCCTGGTCTTCCCACAAAATGCTGTGTTGGTTCATAAAATCAGTGTCATCAAAGAATAGTAAGACAACCCCAGGTTACAATCACTATTCGGCTGGCTGCTTGTGGCGGCGAGACCTTCAGTAATTCACACTTATCTTCCCTGAGACTATTTACTCATCTGTGAAAATAGCTTGTAATGATGATGGAAATATGAATAAAATACACAAAGCACCTGGCTGGTGGTAAGTCTAATGAGCACTTCCTTGTGCTTGTGAACAGAGGTGATCAAGCTGAAGTTTCTGAGGGATTTCACTGATCAGCGTTCACGGAAAGGATCTGGGGGTTCACTAGAGTCTATCGGGGGAACTTCCTTAAAGCTGGAGGTTGCAGGAGGAGGTCAAGATCACAAGCAGACGAATGTCACAGAAGCAAGTAAGATGCTCCATGTTTCAAGCAGCATCCCTGAGCACCAGTACAGCCCAGGAGACTGGGCTCACTCAGCTCAGGAGACAGCATGGCAGGAGGGCAAAGGGCCAACTTTGGAGGTCGAAAGTATGGGTTTACTACCAATTCCGCCATCCAGTGATTGAGGAGCCTTGGGAGAGACACTGGATCTCTCTGAACTCCAATTTCTTTACTAATAAATGACAATAATGACACCGCTGAGGAGGGTGGGATTAGTGCCCTCATAGGAAGAGAGGAGAGCCTGCTCACTCGCTCTCCCCCGCTCCCCATGTGAGGACACAGCGAGAAGGTGGCCATCTGCTAGCCAGGAAGAGAGCCCTCACCAAGGACCAAATCTGCCGGCACTCTGCCCTTGGACTTGCATCCTCCAGAACTGTCAGAGATAAATGTCTGTTGTCGAAGCCACCCGGTCTACGGTACTTTGTTTTAGCAGCCCAAGCTAAGACACATACCTGGTTGGGCTACTGGACAGGTTGCAGAAAAGGTAAGGTGCCTAAGTCAGGACTGGCACATAGGAGGTACATGGTATAGAGTAAACTGATTATCGTAGCCCAGTTATTTCCATCATCATTTTTATCTCGCAAGCCCTGCCCTCAAGGAGTTTAGGGTGGGCTTAGGGGAAACAGATATATAACTCAGCATTTGGGGCGGGTAATACAAGCGTGCTCAAGTACTTTGACTGCCCTGGGGCTTTTAGAAATAAGGAGATCTTCCCCTGAGAAGAAAGCTAAACTCACACCTAGAGCCACATACCTCGTACATTCTTCTGCTGCACCAGGAGCCCCCATAAGGCTGATCCTGGAGACGGTGGGGGGCTGGGGGGGCAGGCAGGGGTAGAGCTGCGAAATGCATCCTGCCCCTCAGCTCTGGCAACTAGCTGAGTACAGCTCCTGGCAAACACAGCAGGCATGGAAACGCATGCCGCCTCCGAGTTGTGGTACACATTGGCATCCTTCTGGGTATACAAGCTGTCCCCTCTGCTGATGCCAGAAAGACTGCCGAGGCAATGTCATATGGAAATGTGTGTACCCCCACCCCCCCGCCTGGCAAAAAGTTAACTGTGCTTTATTTCACTTCGGGTCCATATGCCACCTCAATTTCTGATCAGAGGTATTACAAATTACAGTATGTCTCCACAGAACATTAAAGGAGGCTCATTTCTCTCTCTGTGTCAACACATTAGTTTCAATTGTTTTAGAGAACGTGCTAGATGGCGTTCTCTTCGTTCACAGATAATTTCTTTTCTGCGCTTCCCAGTGACAGGACCCCTGGTTAAGATGTTCACCTCCCCTCTCTACCTCTCGCCCCTACATAATTTAATCTGCCCCGGGGGCAGGCAGGTTGTTTTGCAATCAAAGTGTGCGATTTAACAATTGGAAGAGAGATTAATTAAGGAAGAAAGGATTTTCTCCCTTTCTTTCTTGTGGGTTCAAAAGCTCCTTTAATAAGAGGAATCAACAGACATCAAAATAAAGGAGTGGAAAGTAAGTCCCACATCCCCCCACCGCCCCCCACCGCTGCATGCCCCCAGGTCTCTGCAATCTGCCCTGAGGCCCTGGGGTGTGGGCAGTCTTTCCCGCATGTTGCCCCCAGCAGATGCCCTCGGAGAAATCAAAATCAATCGGGCGCCCCTGCAGGGCCAAGATGGACAGAAGGAAATTTAAAGGGGATTTTTATAAACTTCATCAATACCAGCACAAAACAGAAGCAGGACAGCTTTATTGATTTAAACATTAGAATAACATGTGCTTTCTTTGCATTTTCCCAGAAGTGATAATGTTGCTTATTTTTAATCTAGATTGAAATCTCCGAGAGTTTCCACAAGCCCCTTGTGGTGATTACCAAAGATTAGTAATAACATGTCTAATTAGTGTAGAAAGACATAAAAATCAATGGCAGTGTGAAATGTTATCCTGACTGACGGCGCTCGGAGGAGAGCCCGCGTGCGTCCCCGGGGACAGGCAGCGCCTGGGGGCCCCCTGCTCAGACCCAGGTCCAGGGCGGGGGGCGGGCTTACACCCAACCCCAAGGAGGCGGAGGGCTTCGCAGAGGCTTTCTGAGTTCCCAGATACCCTGTCTTTGAGCTTCTGATGTCTTTGTCAGAGGAAATAATAAAAAAGAGAGGATGACTGCCTGGCAGGTGAGCCAAGCCAACCAGTGCCCAGATTCTCAGCTCTGCCTTTTAGGGAAATTCAACTATATTTGCCAAGCGCTCCCAGGGAACAAAGGGAGGGAAGACCCAGCCCCTGGTGGCCAAGAAGCCCTGACCCACTGCAGGGGGGTGGGGGGTGCCCTATGGCTGCTGGAACCGCATGTGCCCCCCTCTCAAACCTGGCACTCAGGAGGCAATTCTCAAAAGGTTTGTGTGGTTTTATCCGGGCAGGAGGTGAGGGTTCCCTTTTCATCCCACACAAGACAGCCATGCCTCCACCCACTGTCTAGCTCATCCTCTGAGACCCTCTCCCTCCTACTCTGATGGCCTTCCTCCCTACCCTCCCTAAGATCCAAGGTAACCCAGGCTCTGAAGACTCCCTGAAGACTCCCTTGGTTTGTGCTTTACCATATGGGGGGGGGTGCCTAGGAGTCCGAGTGAGAGAGACAAAGGGAGGGAAAGACATCGGGACCCCCAGATATAAATACATGATTGTAGATTACACAGAGATACAGGTCACCATTCAAGTCCCACTAACAAGTAACAACACAGGGTCCTAAGTGGTATAATGAAGTGCCAGAGACATGGATGAAGGAGGGGTTAATTCTGCCTCCCAGGTGGGATACGGAAAACAGGTGAGCTTAGAGATGGGTCTGGAAGAATGCAGAGGGAGGAAATGGAGGTAGGGCTCTGACAAGCCCACGCACAGAGGCGAACTCATCAAAGTAAAGGGAGAAGACAGTGAGGGATCCATGACCTCACCCCACCACCATCTCCCTCCGACCCACCTCTCCTCCAGGATCGCCAAAGGCCAACCCAGTGGGCAGTGTTCAGTCTTTATTTGGTTGCCTCGTGTTGCTGCATTTGACCCCATGGGCCACTCTCTTCTAGAAACATCTTCGTCCTTGATTTCTGTGGCTCCATGATCTCTTGGGTTCCAACTACATCTCTGTCTCCTCGTCTGGGTCTTTCTGTTATTGATAATCCCTATGGCTCCATTCAGAGTGCTCAACATTCTCTACCTTCTCACTTTGGATGGAGTCGTGCAGACACACGGGCTTTACCTCCATCTTTATCCTGATAAGCACCCAGTCTCCCTCACCAGCCCATCCTTCCCCCCTCATCTCCTGACCCACATGTCCAACTCTCTGCCTCACATTTCATCCGGGATGTCCCACAGACAGGCATCACCCACTCCAAGTGTCCAGAACCAAACTCACTTCTCCCCCCAAATAAGACCTCTGCTAAGGCTTCCTGCATCAACAGTGCCGTCCAGCCGGCTGCCCGGCCAGGTCCCACCACAGCCCTGTGTCACCCCGGCACCCCGTCCCTCCAGCTTCCTCCACGGTGTCTGCCAAATGCTCTTCTCTCCAGCCCCATATGAGCTTGGTCCAGGACCTCTTTGCTATTTGCCCAAACCCCAGCAAGAGCCTCCTACAGGTCTCACTGTCCCTCCCACTGTCCCCTCCTGGGAGGCCCCCACACTGCTGAAGAGTTATCCCCAAAACACAGATGCAACTGCATTATTCTTCCTTTTCCAACATGTTCTGAGGCTCCCGGTTGCCTTCGAGGTAAGGTAAAAACTCCTCCGCCCAGTACAGAAGGTTCTAGACCACCGACCTTTTGCAACTGCTTCCATCCCAAACATCATCACTCCAGCCACTAATACATTAAACTGGGTCATTAATTCATCATTTTTGTAAACTGAGAGCCGACCATGTCCCAGGCACTGGGAACACTATGGACACAGCAGAGGAGTCCTTGCCCTCCCGGAGCTCAGAGACCAGCACGGAGATGCAGAGGAATGAAAGGTAACAATACGGAACGAGGTAAACCACAAAGGAGGTTCTGGGAGCCAGGAGTGGACACACAGGGGGCTCAGAGTCAGCCTTGGGGTCTGCTAAGCCACATGTCCTTCCTCTCCCCACCCCCTACCCCCCCCCACACACACACACAGCCAGTACCTTTTGTCTTCCAGGACTCAACTCAAGTGCTGTCTCCTGCGGTTGACTCAGTTCACAACCTCTTCCTTCTGTGCACCCATGGTACCCTATCCTTATAAGCCCTCATCCCCCTCGATTTGCCTTATGGCCTCTCTGTCTAGCTTTGCAATCAAGAACTGTGTCTTTCTCTTTTAGAAATCAATAGAATCCAGCACGGAGTCCTGCCCAAAGCAGGCACTTGATACCTATTTGTCAAGAAAAGTGATTAAATCAAGGGTCCCAGAGTTCAATTTTTTCTCTTGTCTAATGAGAGAGGGGGGCAGAAAATCATACGGTAATTGCTAACCCCTCCCAGAAAGGATTAGGTGCAGACACCTTGGAATCACTTAGCAAGGATCCTTTGGAGCCTTCAGCCCTGACAGTCTCCCCTTGGAGTAGAAAAGAGGACAAGGAGCTCCACTGCCTGGAGTGCTTTGAAGGTGAAGATCCATAGAGAGAAGGTAGAGGGTCCATGAGCTATGAGAAGCTTGCACCAATCCCAAACCAGCGTTCCCAGGATGAGATGGGCTCTAGAAGGGGACATGTGGATGTGAGCTGAAAGGGCTGAGCTATCATGAAAGACGACCCTGGGGGACCAAGCCTGGAGCGCCTTCAGCCAAACTGGGGATGGGGGGCAAGGCTCATTCTCAGAAATTCCCAGAGGTCTCTGCCAAGATTTGGATGGACCCAGCCTGGGAGAGTATGCAGGACAGAGTGCCAACAGCGACACCATGTGGCCACAAGAAGCAACTGCAGGCTCCGAATGGCTCCTGAATGTAGCTGTGGACTGAAACCAACCTTACTTTGGATGGTGATGCTTGAAAAAGCCAAGATTGGGACAAGCTTCCAGAGAGAGGTACTAACTTCCCGGAAATAAGGCGTGTTGGCTCTTATGCAATCGTTTGGGGAAACAAGACCTAAGTTTTCATTTGCACTTAATGAGTGGGGAAATACTTGGGCTGGTTAGCGAAGGGTAGGGGTGTGAAGCCAGGAAGGTAGCCGAGGTTACCTGGCAAGGGCAGTGAATGTCCTTGTGTCACGTTTATTTATTTTTGAACCTTGAACTTTGCCTACCCTAAATGTCAGCATCTTACGCAAGCACAGTGCAATGATCTAAATTAGGGAATTGAAGCTGAAGCGATACTATGAATTAATCCACAGACCTCATTCAGACGTCCCCGACTGTTTGGCTGATGTTCTTACCCCGATCCAGCACCTCTCCAGGACCCCACACTACATTTAGCTGTTATGTCTCCTCTCGCCTTCTCCAGCCTCACCTTTGTCCCGGCTTTGTCTTTCATGACTTTGACATTTGGGAAGAGTACTGGCCAGCTATTTTATATATAATAAAAATATATATTTTATATATTTTTTCTGGGGTCCCCTCCTGTCTACACTCAGCAGGAAAATCACAGAAGCAAAATTGTGCCCTTCTCAGCACCTCAGATCAGCACCTGATGTCACGTTGTGTCTCAATTGCTAATGATCTTAACTCTGGTCACTTGACAAAGTGGGACCAGCTGATGTCTCTACCATAAGGCTACTCTTTTTCCCTTTGTAATTGGTAAGTATCTTGGAGGGAAGTACTTTGAGACTGTGTGAATATGCTGTTTTTCTCAGCATACTTTTGCCCGTTCGTTTGACCATCCTTTGGTGACTTTTGCCTGAAATAGTTATCACTACGGTGTCCCATCCTTTCATCTACATTCAATAATTAGAATTCTTACTATCAGGAAACACTTCCCCTGCTCTTCAGTTTATTTAATATTTACTACCATATGCCAGTGTGGACTCCTGGATAGTGGTTTTATTCTATGTATTACAATCCATTACTATCATTATTTTGTTGCTCGACCTCAGATTTGGTCACCGGGAGCTCCTTCAAGCTGTCTCCTATGTCCTTTGAACACAGTCCTATCGTTCCTTTAAAAACAATTTCTTACTTGTTGGCACCAAGAGTTCCAGGCTCATCTTGTACTTTCTCTGCCCCAGCCCCGGAACCAGCCACACACTCACACCTTCACATCCATGAATGCAGCCATCAAAACTGGTGTGAAAGCACCCTGAAAACATTTACTTGCTCAATAAATTACTGGTGATTGTGTAAAAGAGAATTTGTGGCATCTATCCATTGGTTCAGGAAAAATGTGCCAAGGACTTAAACCCCATGCTGGGCCCTGTGCTGGTTGTCGAAGACAGAGATTAACTGAGCCTCAATCTCCCCTGCAAGAGTTCAGAAGCAAATGGGAAGACAGGAAAACCAGCAGAGTCTGGGAATGGCATGCTGCCGAAGCAGAGACACCAAAGACGATGGACATAACATCTCAAGGGAGATCCAAGACACATGCAGAGTGTACCAAAGAGCTGTCTGAACTTTTTAAAGATTTTATTTGTTTGTTTATGCGAGAGAGGAAGGGAAGGAGAGTGCACGCACGCATGGGCATGAACAGGGGAGAGGCAGAAGGGGAGGGAGAGGGAGAGAATCTCAAGCAGACTCTGAGCAGAGCGCAGAACCCGACATGGGGCTCAATTCCACAACCCCGAAACCAAGAGTTGGAACCAAGAGTCGGACGCTCAACCAACTGCACCACCCAGGTGCCCCTGAATTTGATTATTAACAACTCCAACCTCCCCCATATCAAGGGTTAAGGGTTGGAGCTTAGGGAAGATTCTTGAAGACTGCTACTTTGGAGAAAGCTGTGCTTAGTCCCAACCCTAACCCGGCCTCCATGGGGATGGAACAGTCTCCTAAACCAAGCCTGGTGTCACCGACTTCAAGAATGGGAAATTAAGAAAGGGTTTAGAGCCAGTTCTTGATGGGCTGCGAGCCCCCCTCTGAAAGCTCAGAGTGGGGGGCCACATAGCTTCAACAGAAGCCCCCAAAATACTTGATACGTATTCCCTAAATTAGAAGACATAAAGGGTTGGTGTCTGTGTCCTACATGAGAAATATAAAGCATGAGAGATGAGCTAGCTGGGTGCTAAGAGAAAGACCCTAGCATTCGGGTCCTTCCTCTCCCAGGGTGTCGGGACAAAGCATACATGTGTATCTCCCATTAGACCAGGATGTAGACCCTGTCCGATGTGGCCATTTGGAGATACAATGGACCTCAGCAGAGAGAAGCTGGAGATGCCCCTGAAAGTATAGGGGCCAGCAAAGAGTAAGCAACAGGTCCCAGGAGAATACATCACTCACATCAAGGGAATCACCAATGAGAGGTCCTCAGAACGGGGTGAGGGTCTCTGAAGAAACAAAACTCCACGAAAGTAACCCCAAGAGAAAGAGCCCCTTCCATCCCCTCGGGGGCAGAAAATGTGACGTTACAGCCTCCAGGGTGTCCCGTTCCACTTACCTCCTCCCCTTCCTCAGACCCCAAGCCTGTAGGGGTCAGACCAGGCAGTAGAACCATTGGGAGAAGGAGGAGAAGCAGCAAGGAGACGGGAAACAGAGGTGCTACGCCCAGCCCCGTCCCTGAATCTCCTGCCCGCACCAGGCTCGACATGGGCTTGTGGGACTCAATACCATCAGTCAGGTGGGGACTGTTGACTATCACGTGGGGCTAGGATGCTGCTTTCTAATTCCCGTGAACGTGAGAGCCTTTCTTCCCGACCAGGACCTGACCCAGGGGCAGGCGAAGGGGTAGCCCCATGGAGCAGGCAAAAGGGCTCAAGTCATGATCTCAGGGTCGTGGGATCGAGCCCGGCTTCAGGCTCTGTGCTGAGTGGGGAGTCTGCTTGTCCCCTCTCTCTCAAATAAATAAACAAAATCT
The DNA here is from genome assembly GCF_011800145.1 of Mirounga leonina. Taxonomy (NCBI): domain Eukaryota; kingdom Metazoa; phylum Chordata; class Mammalia; order Carnivora; family Phocidae; genus Mirounga; species Mirounga leonina. Next base: position 10,836,411 of record NW_023270763.1, on the reverse strand, counting down.
TTAAGAATAGAAGAAGCAGCTAAGGAGGAGGAAGTGATATGCACAGGCTGTGGACCCGCACTCTGGGCAAGACCTCTCATCTATGTCGTCTTATTTAATCTGTGCCTGGAAACTGAGAAATGTGGTCAGATACCAGATAAAGCTGAATAAAAGAAAACCATTTGTCTCAGCAGATGCTTGCACACCAGAAATCTTCATTTGTTGCTCGGCTGATAGGGAAGGAAGAACAAAAGCCTCAGAACCCCTGGATTCAATCAGCTTTTCTTTTCTTTTCTTTTTTTTTTTTTCTTTGGGAGCACTTTTCACCACCTGGCAATATTTCTCTTGTTAAGTCGGGATTTGTGCTTTTAAAGCTTTATAAAATGTGCGGCTCGGGCTCCATTCTCCTGGCAGGCGGCCTGTTCCCAGGGCCCACGGTGCCCAGCAGCCTTTCTCTGGCTGATGTCACCACTCGGGGAGGTGGTCCTGTCGCCTGCGCCCCGAAAGCATTCCCCGCAAACCAAGCAAGCAAAAGGCTCCTGAAGAGCAGATGTTTCTGTTTAAGGCTGATAGGAACTGCATTTTTCTCCCCGTCAGTTCTCAAGTGCAAGAGGCAGCTGTTTGCCAGAAACACAGACCCAGATCGTAATGAGGTTCATGGCTGAGCCAGGCCTTGGAGAGGGAGGCCTAACCGATACCAGGACGAAGTTATTAACAAACCTGGGAGAAAGCTGGCCGTGGGCCATTTTGAGATCATCTGGAGAAATGTCTCGTCTAGGACGCAGTTTGAGATTTTAAAAAGCATCATCAATGGGAATTGCTGATTTAGTCTGATTTCTACCAGGGATCTTTACTCAGCTTAAAGAAAGGGCTGCCAATTTTTTCAGCCTATCAGTTTTTAGCCCAGAGCCCACGACCCAAAGCCCACGGAGCACGGTGCACCGTGCAAATTGTACCTTGCATCCCCAGAATGCTAACCTAAGGTCTGTTATGAAGCTGGGTGGGGAGGCGTGCGTGCCCACGGGACAGTGTGACCGTCACCCCAGTTCATGACCACGCCCATGGGTTGCCACCTGCTGATTGTTGCAACTGTGGGGAAACCAGGCATGCTTACACCTCCACCCACGAGAACGCTCTTTCTGATGAAGTGTTTCCCATCCTCAGAATATGCACAGAATCGGTACTGCCTTTGCAGAAATCCTGGGATATGCGGATAACCAAAGCAACTTGGCTAATTCGGATTCAAGCCCTTGCAAGTTTCTGCTGTGATCGTCTCAGTAGCAGGAGACAAATGTTTAAGAACAAGTTCCTGATGTGGGTTCGGAGTGGAAAAATTAAAATTGAGAAAATTCAAGGCATTGACTTCGATTTTTCTACAAATTGGAAAACGGCTGCAATTATTCTTTAAATAGACAGTTATAGAAACAAAACTTTCATTTTACTACGAAAACCCCGCAGACTTAGAATAAAATCCATCTGGGGAAAAAAAAGACGTTAATTTAAAATTCTCTGCAAAATAGAACAGCTTAACATTAGAACCTCTCCTATGTGCACGTTTTGATAAGGGAGAGAGAATGTAACCGTAGAAAATAAAGGGCATTGCATTTATTGAGTGATTAATATGGATCGGGAGCTCTCATACATACCCCATTTCATCCACTCCACCATGAAAGAGGATGATATTTTATGCAAGTTTTGCTGATGTAGCGCTGAGGCTCAGACGGGTTAACTAATTTGCTGAAGAGGATACATAGTAAAGAGGTTCAGGGGTTTTTCTTCTCTTTTTAATTACATTTTTGTTTCTAAATATGCTTGCATGAGTGATAGATATGAAAACACTGATACAGAGACGTTAGCCCGGTATATACTACCTGTATTCCTCTGCATACGTGTGTGGGCACACACACTCATATCCACATTTAAAACAGAGTCATGTCATACACAACGATTGTACGTCTGCTTTCTCGTTGTACGGGTTCTAATTGTGATGCCCTGACTTCTGCACGGTTTTTCATTGTCCCATAATCCTCTGCTGCACCACTGTACAAAATTATAGTTAACCGTTCCTCCACTGGATAATCAGATTATTTCTAATTTCTTTCTTTTTTTTTTTTAAGATTTTATTTATTTATTTGAGACAGAGAGAATGAGAGAGAGAGAGCACATGAGAGGGGGGAGGGTCAGAGGGAGAAGCAGACTCCCTGCCGAGCAGGGAGCCTGATGTGGGACTCGATCCCGGGACTCCAGGATCATGACCTGAGCCGAAGGCAGTCGCTTAACCAACTGAGCCACCCAGGCGCCTTCTAATTTCTTTCTATTAGAAACAATGTTGCAATAAGTATCCTTGCAAACAAATCTTTGCCTGTACCCAGGGCTGTTCTTGAGGGTAAATGTCTACAAATGGAATTTTTCAAGGTCAAAAAACAAGCACGGTTTTAAGGCTTTTATATTTATTATGAAATCACACTCCAAAAAGGATGTACCAGGTTAAATCAGTGTATGCAATGCCCCTTTTTCTCAACTTCTAAGACTAGCACTGTCTTTTTCAAAAAATGCTGATTTTTTAGCAGAAAATGACATCCTGTTTAAATGTTTCTTTAATTAGGAATGATACTGAGGTGTTTTCATGTTTCTTGGCCTCTTGCATTTCCTCTTTCGTGAATTGTTGTTTATGTCTTTTGCCCATTTTTTAATGAGGGCTGTCACCCTCTATTTTATTGATTTGTAAACACTCTTGATATATTAAGATTATCACACTTTTTTTCTGTCATATATGTTGCAAATAAATGCTCCAGCTCATGTTATGTTATTTTTTCTAGTTTATGGTAGTAATTTGCCAAACTAAAATTTTTAATTTTTAGGTGGTCAAATGTACCAGTCGTTCACTAAAATTCTGTCCCAGACTGGAACATAAAAGTCAACATACATATTACTCTAGAGCTCTCATGGTTGTTGTTGTTGTTTTTTTTAATAAAATCTTTTCACACATCCTGAAATTTAATTTCCAAACTGTTAGTAACCCATTGACCAAAATCACTCCCCTCGCTTTATTGTACACTAAATTGTTATGCATACTTGGGCCTGTTTGGGCCTTTACAATCTGGTCCTTTGATTTACTTGGCTCTGAGTCAGACCACTTGCTTGAATCGTTGTGGGTTTATAGTGGGTTTTCAGATCCAGTCACTGGAAGCTACTTGTTTATTGACCACAGAACCTGGGTTTTTCTGGAAATACCCCATCTGGGGGCTCAGGGAGAGAGGGTTGTCGCCATGTTGGTGTTGGGAAGAAAAGCTCTTACAGAAACATATCACATATCACCACTCTCCAGCTGTCACCAAAGCTGGTCTTGCTGAGGAAGGTGAAACAAACAGAAGATTCAATGCACTGCAGATACCAGATTAAGGCTACGCTTGTGGCAAGTTGGAAGCCTCATCCCACCTTGAAAACACGAATGGAAGTTAATGGGGGGCTACCATGTGCTCAGAATTATGCGAGGCTCTGGGGACGTGGAGATGAGTAAGACACGATACCTGGTCACACAGTCGTGACTGTAGAGGAAATCAGACACGCTGACCTCACCTCATGGCTATGCCTCTCCCCAGCCTCCCTCAGCCGGGGGCCCAGCCCGGAGCTCAGGATCGGTTCTGCCTTGGCTTCGGATGAGGCAGAAATTACCTAAGCAGTGCACCTGCCTTCCCTCCGGTGTGTTTGAGGCTCAGTCAGTTTCCTACTTTCCCCTAAGTGCTAAAGGATTTTAGTTTCGCATCCTAACTGTTAACATGGATCATGCACAACAGATAAAAACACAATGGCAAATAGAAAAAAAAAAATTTTTTAATTAAAATTAAAAGAATAAATAAATCAAGTTCCCTATGAGCCTTTCCCAGGGAAAAACAGTACCGTTTTTTCCTGAAGTTTGCAGCTCTGTACCCTGCAGTGTTGGACTCCAAATTCACCATTGCTGACTCTGCCATACCAAGATCCAGGCTCCTGCCCTGAGGACCTCCAGGTCATTCCATGTAGTTCAGTCTCCAGGTTTCTTCTTTCATCCTCATATAGGTACTTTTCCCAAATACCTTCTTGGATGAATCTGGTGATCATATGAACCAATCTTTTTGTTGATGAGGGAGGCTTCAGGAAAGCTTATTTGAAAGGTCTGACTCAGCTGGAATGCCCCTTTGACTCTTCACCACTTCTTTTTGTTCCTCCCTGGAACATGGATGTAGTTGCTGGGACTGCAGCAGCTATCTTATGATTATGAGGCAATAAGCTTGAGGGCAGGGGCGCCTGGGTTGCTCAGTCGGTTATGCATCTGATTCTTGATTTCGGCTCAAGTCATGATCTCAGTATTGTGAGATCGAGCCCTGGGTTAGGCTATGTGCTGGACATGGAGCCTGCTTAAGATTCTCTCTCTCCCTCGGCCCTTCCCCTACTCCACCCCCCCATTCCTGCTTGAGTGTAAAAGTCTGCAAAGAATAACGGAGCAGAGGAATGAGACCTCGGGTCCCTAATATTGCTGAGCTAACCATAGCATCCCTGGGCCACCTACCCCAGACTTCTGAGTGAGAAATATAAATCCTTATTTATTTAATCTATCAATAATACAATTCTGTTATGTATATCCCCAAACCCATTCCTAATATGATCCTCATGCTGGATTTTCATTCTGGGAACATGACTGATTTCTTGGTGGGTCTACCCACCTCTCAGGGCAGACTGCGGTCTGGCCTAACTTTTATTTATTGAGATCGAATTCCCATGAAATAAAATTAATCATTAACTATTTTATTTTTTTAAAAAAGATTTTATTTATTTGAGAGAGAGAGAATGAGAGACAGAGAGCACGAGAGGGAAGAGGGCAGAGGGAGAAGCAGACCCCCTGCTGAGCAGGGAGCCCGATGTGGGACTCGATCCCGGGACTCCAGGATCATGACCTGAGCTGAAGGCAGTCGCTTAACCAACTGAGCCACCCAGGCGCCCAACCATTAACTATTTTAAAGGGTATAATCCAGCATCATTGAGTACATTCACAATGTTGCAAGATCATCATTTTTGTCTGGTTTTAAGGGGTTCTCATCACCCCAAAAAGAAACTCCACACCCATCAGCAGTCACTCCTCACTCCTTTCCTGCCCCCCACCCCCACTCACTGCCCTGCACCCGCCCTGCCACCCCGGCAACTCCTAGTCTGCTTTTTGTCTCTATGGATTTTGCCTATTCTGGACATTTCAGATAAATAAAATCATATAATATGTGTCCTTTTGTGTCTGGCTCCTTTCGCTTGGCATCACGTTTTCAAGGTTCATCGGTGTTTTAAGGTCTGTCAGTCCTTCATTCCTTTCAATGGGTAAATAATACTCCATCGCATGGAGGAACCACACTGCTTAACTATTCGCCAGTTGATGGACACTTAGGCTGTTTTCACCCTTTGGCTATGGTGGAAAATGCTATTTACGTACCAGTTTCTGTTTGAACGTCTGTTTTCAGTTATTTTTAGTATGTAGGTAGGAGTAGAATTGTCGAGTCCTGTGGTAATTTTATGTCTAACTTTGTGAGGAAAGGTCACCTAACTTGGAAGCTCTTTTCCTTATAAAATCCCGGAGGATGCCCCCAAATGCCAAACCAGGGACTCGAGCACTGCTGTCCAGGGACCAGTCCGCCCAAGGGCTGCATGCACTGTCTAGTCGGAGATTTTCCCTCCACCATACTCCCTGCACAAGTAGCCCAGCCAGGATGGCAGCCTGAACCCCGGGCTGACCACAGTCCACTGTCTTGACTGGTGTTCCTGTCCCTCGGAAGCCCAGGGTCCTCTAGACTAGACTGTCGACCCCGCCCCGGGCACAGGAGAGAGGGCATTCAGGCATGAGAGAAAAACCAGAGGAGGATGAGTGAGTGTTCTAACTCTGCCAGGGAAGTGAGCTCTGATGGAGGTGTTAGGGGTGAGAGTGAGAGCCGGAGAGGGCCAGCCTGGCAGCATGTGGAGCTAAGAGAGATGGAAGATGAGGTTCTGGGGGAAAGCCGAGATGGCCAGCTATGTAGCTAGAGCGCCCAGCTTGAGTGCCATGCACTCTGAGCTGGACCCCGAGGCAGGAGGCAAGGGTGAGGCAGAGGGGAGAACTGTGTGTCAGATACTGGACTGAGTCCCCAAATGTGGGGACACTTTTGAGGGTCTGCGACTCCCAAGGGTGAGGTGTCCTGCTGAAGGCCCCGTATCACTCAGACCGCGTGCCTTTGTCATGCCCCCAAGTGAGTCTCGACCTAAAACGATGCTTAAATCCACCACCGGCACCCCGCCCTTACTAAATTGTGTTGGAGGCTCTAAAAAAAAGTCCAAATCCCAGTCAATCTTTGCAATGAAAGGTGCACATAAAAGCAGTAATATGTTTGTGCTCTGAGTGGATACACCAGTGCATTTTTCATATTACAGATTCAAGAGTTGCGGGCACAGATCTTTGCTTTATGTAATTTATAAGCACTAGGAAAGTGTGGGAATTTAGAAAAGGTTGCACACATTTATGTATTAACTCAAAGTGGTGAAAAATGAAAAACCCAAAGTTTCATCTTCTCTTTGTTTCCAAGGAGACTAACAGTTTTGTATCACAGCGTCCTATTAGTCTTTAAGTAAGAGAAACAGACACACACTTTCCCTGCCCCCATGGAGAAATAAAGCTCATTATTCATCCGGAAGAGGATGTGGTCTCCAATTCATGGAGTAACAGAATCACAGAGCAAGGAGGGTGCTGGGAAGCCACCTGATCCAATCAGCCCATTTTGCAAGTAGGGAACCTGGCCCCCCGCAAAGTCAGGGGACTGTTCAAGGCCATAGGCACTAGGCTGGCGTTGAGTGAGGACAAGAGCTTGGGTCTTTTTCCGTCATGCCACCTCCCTTCCCGCAGCTCAAGAAGGGATTCCAAACAAAGACAGGGAATGACTATTGTCTACCAGTAAACCAGAGGCTCCTTCCTGCTCTGGCCTGCGTTCACAACAGAGCCACCAAAACAGTTTGAAAGCTCCATGCACAGAGTTCACGTGCCAAATCGTGTCTTCCCATCAGAGCTCTGATTTTCTTCTTCCCAGTGTTGTTATCACCCATCTTCTTCAGAGGTGTCCGGCCATGAGTGCTCGTGAGGCTGGGGGGCTGGCCGCACTGAGGAGTCTGAGACTCAAGGCGGATGGGTTAAGGCTTCAATAAAAATAGTACAAATGAAAGCTACTCTTTCGAGGGAGTTGACGTTACACCTGACACATCACCCGAATCTCCAGCAGACCGGAGCAACGGGTGTGATCGTGATCCCCAGGGCTCATCTGGGGCAACTGAGGCACAGAGAGAGAAATACTCGTCCACAGCTATGTAATTAATAATCAGCAAGCTGGGGGGCGCCTGGGTGGCTCAGTCGGTTAAGCGTCTGCCTTCAGCTCAGGTCGTGATCCCAGGGTCCTGGGATCGAGCCCCGCATCGGGCTCCCTGCTCAGCGGGGAGCCTGCTTCTCCCTCTCCCTCTTCCCTCCTCCCCACTCATGCTCTCTCTCTCTCTCTAATAAATAAATAAAATGTATTTAAAAAATAATAATCAGCGAGCTGGGATCCCAACCCAGGCCCTCTGGCCCCCCAGCTGTAATGTAAGAGAGTGAGATGTGCCATTGACTGATTTACCCACTTCCCACCCCGTGGTCTCCACTACAGCAGAGCTGTCCCACCAACGCTAAGAGGACACGTCCCAACCCCTGACTTAGGCCTTTTTGAAGAGGCAAGAAAGCTTGGCTGACAATGGTTGAACCCACATGCGGAGGGGATACCACGTGTTATGTTACATTAAAGGCAGAATCAGACTCAATCGAGTTAAAGACGTGTGCACAAGACACCAGGCTAATCCTGCCCTCTCTCCTCTCCCCTTTCCAGCGAGCTCTTGGGTGCCTGGAAAGAACCAAGAGTCAGACAACTATAGATCCAAAATCAGGCTCCAGCCAGGGACATATGCAGAGTGGGACCCTGCCATTCACTCCAATTCGTCTCTCCCATGACGCCCCCGAGCTGCATGGGGGTTGGAGGGTCATCTACCTTCCTTGTGTTACCCATGCCTGTGGCTCATTTATCAGGTGTCCCCAGCTTTCCTTGCTCCAAGCCCAACTAAGCTGTGAGCTCCCTTCTTGCATTAGGAGTGTGTGATGATTTGCATAATCACTTTATAGCTTTGCTTATTTACAGGCTCAAAACATACCCTAAAACGCTGACTCTTTATTCAAAGCATGGCCAAGGAGACTGCTTCTGCCCAAGGCAGTCTGCATAATGGTTCTGCTAGTCACCATTCCTTCAGGAGGGGCTTTTCTCTGGGTGTGGAACCCTGCGCTTGTTGCCTTCCTTCTGCAGCTCTGGGCTCCACCCCCGTGCACCAGGGAGTATTTCCAACCGGATATCCTGACAAGGTAATGTTTAACCTTGCTACCACCACTCACTCCCCACGCTCTGAGCCCCGGAGGTGTAAATACTGAATTACATCGCGCCTCCTCCTCTGTGGCTTGCCATAGCATGTGCATGCACACTCACGTGCATATACAAGACCCTCTTAGCCTCTGTGGTTGAGAACTCATGGGAATCGAGCCCCATCTAATGCACGGCCCTTCCTCTGGATGTGTCTGCGGAGACAAATATCGTTTTCATGTGCCATGCAAATTTCACAGTGAAGAAGCTGTGATTGGGTGGAGCACCTCAAATTAATGGTTTGGGACATAGCCCTTCCATATGCTGACAATAATTGGCCAGATATCCTGCCTGAGGCTCTGTAAGTACAGTGGAGGTGTTGCAAACTCAATCCCTGGCTATTCCTGCTTCCGTTCACAGAGCTCTGAATGAAGTACAAAGGAGGGACACTCTTGCAATTCCTTTTCACTCCTTCTCCCTCTGGAAAGACTGGTGCTCACTGTCCCTGCCTTCTCGACCACATCACTCCCTTCTTCCTCTCTCCCATATTCCTGGCTCCCATCTCTCTGAAAACATAAATAATCCTGCCCCCGTTTTAAGTAGTAAGTCCCACCAGGGTAGCTCCGGCTCTTCTGTCCAGAGATGTTGTCCGAGGTCTGAACTGACTCCCTCCAGACTTTAACGATGGCTGACATTTATGAGCACCTACTCACTGAATGCATCGTGGAAAACACTGTACACAGAATCTGCCAGTCAGTGCTCACCACGGTCCTGCAGGTAAGTGTTCTTGCGGCAAACTCCTTCACAGATCAAGGCACGGAGTCTTGGAGAGGCCACAGAAGGTTCCAAGGGGTTACAAGGCTGGTAAGGAGCCTGACCTCAGTGTCCACGCTCTTAAACCACTTGGCCTTCTGGGGTGGGTTCCCTGTGCACCCCCCACCCCGACCTCAGACAACTAATTGCATTAGTAAATGGTTTCGTGCCTATCTTTCCCTCCTTCCATTTGAGGTCAAGAACCTCTTAATCCTGAAACAAATAATGCAATATATGTTAAGAAAAAAAAAAAGAAGAAGAAGAAGAAGGAGGTAGCGGGAGGGGAAGAATGAAGCGGGGGAAATCGGAGGGGTAGACGAACCATGAGAGACGATGGACTCTGAAAAACAAACTGAGGGTTCTAGAGGGGAGGGGGGTGGGAGGATGGGTTAGCCTGGTGATGGGTATGGAGGAGGGCACGTTCTGCATGGAGCACTGGGTGTTATGCACAAACAATGAATCATGGAACACTACATCTAAAACTAATGATGTAATGTATGGGGATTAACATAAGGAATAAAAATAAATAAATAAATAACCCGTTTTTACTGCTTTAAAAAAAAAAAGAACCTCTTAATCACCGCCGAATATTCAATATTTGATATTGAACTGCGTATATAGTGAGTGCTCAGTAAATAGATATACAATGAGTGACTATTATATAAGACAAATGAGAGAGAAACTGGCTATCCCTAAGACACCCAGAGCTGAAGGGCTGATGATCCCAGCCATATCGATTTACAGCCTGGAGTCAAGTGGACACAATACCACAGACAGAGGAGGAGGAGAGGAGGAAGAAGAAGGAGAAGAAAGAAAGAAATTCGGAAGAATGAAACAGGAAGACCCTGTCTTTCCAATGACATCATTCGGCTCATAGCTCTGGGAGCTAAGGTTTACAGCCGCAGGACCCAAAGCTGCTGTCTTTCTGGGAAGCTGTGAGTTCCCTGGGTGGTCAGAATGGAATCAGGGGCCAGGACATCGAGACAGATGCAGCCAAGGGCCTTTGGAAGCGTAGGAAGCGACGTAGCTCGTGAGAAATGGGGCTCTGTCCTCTTTAGTCTTCGTGCTTCTTTCCCAGAAAGGTCTCACTCTTGCAGAGTCTCAGGATATGCCTTTCAGAGGCTAAAATCTGTCTGATCACGTGCTACTTTTTGCAGAAAATATCACCCCTAAAGGAAGGAGCAGAAGTCCAATACAGTTTGGATGAAACAAGGTTGGAAACGAGAAAGTCAATGCCGAAATCAATCCCTCCGTGAACCTGAAGCCGTGGCCAAGCATTCTGCAAATGAGTGAAGAAGCAGGAGAGTTCAGACCACCTCCACAGAGACACAGCACCCTCGCTTCATCCCAGGGGCTCCGGCGGATCTGAGATGAGGCACAGTCCACAGGGAGTACCGGACGCTTCCTCTTCCAGGAAGCAACGGGCTTCAGGGCTGTGGGAGGAAAATCATCACAGCCCAGCTCCACAGCCCAAGGCCCCATGACAGCAAATTCCTCCTTCTCCTTTCCCCTCCGTGCCACTTGGGTTCTTCTAAAGCGTGTTAAATCGCATGTCTTATTTTGTAAGGAATTAAACAGAGCACTCAGTTCCTCCCTCGGCTCAGCTGGGTCTTGAGATCACAAAAGACAACTAAGTTGTCCCCCAGAGTTTGGAAACTGATAGGATCACAAAAGTTGCAGTGCCGTCGAATAAGAGTTGTTACAACCGTTTTTACATAGGGTTGAGGAAACCCGGGAGAGTAAGCCACTAACTCTGCCTTGGGGAAAGCAGAGAAGGCTCCCTGGAGGAGGTGACATCTGAGCAGCGTCCTGCTGTGGACAAGGGCAGGAAAGGGTGTCCCAAGAAGAGCAAACAGTAAGGCAAAGCCACAGAGACATAACAGCATGATCTCTACCCAAGGAGACACGCATGGGTCCAGTGTGGCTGGATGGTGGAGAGATGGAAAAAGATAGATGTAGATTTTTTTAAAATATTTATTTATTGGGGCGCCTGGGTGGCTCAGTTGGTTAAGCGACTGCCTTCGGCTCAGGTCATGATCCTGGAGTCCCGGGATCGAGTCCCGCATCGGGCTCCCTGCTCGTCAGGGAGTCTGCTTCTCCCTCTGACCCTCCTCCATCTCATGCTCTCTGTCTCTCATTCTCTCTCTCTCAAATAAATAATAAAATCTTTAAAAAAAAAAAAAGATTGATTTATTTATCTTAGAGACAGAGAGAGCGAGCGTGAACAGGGGGAGGGGCAGAAGGAGAGAATCTCAAGCAGACTCTCTGCTGAGCTCAGAGCCCTACTCGGGGCTCCATCTCAAGACCCTGAGATCATCACCTGAGCCGAAATCAAGAGTCGGATGCTTAACCGACAGAGCCACCCAGGCGCCCCTAGATATAGATTTTTAAGGGGTGGGCATGTCATGTGGTCCAGTGACCTGGTTGGTCATATAGGCAGTGACTAACTTTGCCGACATGTCAGACTGACCATGAATCTGATTCTTATTGGAATCACACTGTTACAGATTCTTAGCATCTTGAGGGCTGAGCTTTTTGAGAAAATCAGAACAACCCATGCATTTTACAGATTAAGAAATTTAGGAACAAAGAGGATAAGTGACTTGCCAAGAGGTCACAGGATGATTTAGGATGGAGCCAAAGACCTTGAGTTGCTGGCTATTAACTCAGGCAGGAACACAGGTCAACTGTACATGTGATATCGCTAATTACAAATGTATTGTTGGACATGGAAGTTTTGCTCCCAAAGATAAGCCGCGGTACGATTATGAGTGGTTTCTTTTTTTTTTTTTTAAGATTTTATTTATTTATTTGACAGAGAGAGACACAGTGAGAGAGAGAGCACAAGCAGGGGGAGTGGGAGAGGGAGAAGCAGGCTTCCCGCTGAGCAGGGAGCCCGATGCGGGGCTCGATCCCAGGACCCTGGGATCATGACCCGAGCCAAAGGCAGATGCTTAATGACTGAGCCACCCAGGTGCCCCTTATGAGTGGTTTCTAGTACACTCTTACACTTCTCTCTATTTGCCAAAAAAGTTCTGCAATGAATATGCATTCTTTCTGCAATCAAAAAAGTACGTATTTGTAAGGGAGAGAAAAACGTCTTCTTAGTACTTTAGTCACTCAAAGGCTTTGGTTGTGGCTCAGGGCAGACCTGCCCTAACATGGATTTAACATAACAGGGACGAGCATTTGGAACAGGTCCCCACTAAGTGGGAAGAAGAGCCAGAAATCAAGCTTTTGTGTATTTATCTCCACTTGGACAGTTGAGACCTTACAATTTAAGACACATTCTTTTGCTTCTAGTTCACGTCCTTCTAAACTAAGGACTACTAAGGACTACTAAGGAATTCCCTTAGTAGCTCTCAGAAAACGTACAAATTCCCACCTGGGTACTTATGCTATGCAAATAATCAGCGATGTGCGAGGGAATTCAGCATAGGTCACCCCAGCATGGTGCCTGGTGACCCATTTCTGGTGATGGGAATAAAGAAGGAAGGAAAGGAGCAGGGAAAGGAAAAGATCGGAAATCGCCTAAAATAACTAAATGTCTACTAATAAAAGATCGGTTAAACGATTATACATAAATATATTTATATAAACCGTATAGTTACGTTCTATTTTTGTCTATATATGCACACATAAATATATATATGATGTAATAATATATATAATAATACACATATGTATTATTATACACATCATATTATTACGTGTATAATTACATTATTATTATAATAATGTTACATTATTATGTAATTATATTATGTAACTATGTGTAATTATATTATGTAAGTATTACATGTGTCATAATGTAATAATATATAATAATGTAATAATATATATAATATACATATATATGACATAATATATATTACATGTATAATTACATTATTATTACAATATAATAATTATTACATTATTATGTAATTATATTATGTAATTATTACATGTATAATAATGTAATAATATATAATAATGTAATAATATATATAATAATACACATATATATATGACATCATAAAAGCAGATTGCAAACACTGTGTGAATTTGTTTTCAAGAATGCCTGTGTGTGGGGTGCCTGGGTGGCTCAGTTGGTTAGGTGGCTGCCTTCGGCTCAGGTCATGATCCTGGAGTCCCAGGATCGAGTCCCGCATCGGGCTCCTTGCTCAGCAGGGAGTCTGCTTCTCCCATTGACCCTCCCCCCTCTCATGCTCTCTCTATCGCATTCTCTCTCAAATAAATAAATAAAATCTTTTTAAAAAAAAAAAAGAATGCCTGTGTGCAACGACGTGGATGGAACTGGAGGGTATTATGTTGAGCGAAATAAGTCAAACAGAGAAAGACATGTATCATATGACCTCACTGATATGAGGAATTCTTAATGGCAGGAAACAAACTGAGGGTTGCTGGAGTGGGCAGTAGGGTGGGAGGGATGGGGTGACTGGGTGATAGACACTGGGGAGGGTATGTACTCTGGTAAGCGCTGTGAATTGTGCAAGACTGTTAAATCTCAGATCTGTACCTCTGAAACAAATAATGCAATATATGTTAAGGAAAAAAAAGAAGAAGAAGGTAGCGGAAGGGGAAGAATGAAGCGGGGGAAATCAGAGGGGTAGATGAACCATGAGAGACGATGGACTCTGAAAAACAAACTGAGGGTTCTAGAGGGGAGGGGGGTGGGAGGATGGGTTAGCCTGGTGGTGGGTATTGAGGAGGGCACATTCTGCATGGAGCACTGGGTGTTATGCACAAACAATGAATCATGGAACACTACATCTCAAACTAATGATGTAATGTATGGGGATTAACATAAGGAAAAAAAAAAAGAATGCCTGTGTGCATATGGGCTCGTGTGCTCAGACATGGGGAGCGCCGTGCCGTCATCATTTCTGGGTACTGGACTTACAAGGGATCTTCATGTCCTTCCTCATATTTCTGCATTCCACAAGTTTCTGCAATAGATTCACTGCTTCTATCATCAGAAAATTCACAAAATGTACTCTGAAAGAGCACTGTTCAGGCTACTCCAAAAAATGTCAACAGACATTAAAATTAACTCTTTCTGTGCACCTGCCATGGGCTAGGCACTGTGCTGTGTGCTGGGGACACAGGAAAGAATCAGATACGGCTCTGAAGTCTTTGAGCCCAGAGACCAGTGGCGGAGACAAAGTTAGATAAATACAATGCAACATGAAGTATTGCACAGGATGATAAAAAACAGGGCTGCGGAAATGCAGGGGGAGAAGCATTCACTCCCCCCACTGCGGAAGGTGAGCAAAGGCATCACGAAGTGGGTATTTGTGCTGGGCTCTGATGAGAGAAGAGGAGTTCGTTAGGAGACTAGGGTCAAAGCAGGGCATTCTCCATAAGCCTGAGCAGCGTGGACAAGGGGACAACAGCAGGGCAGGATCAGTGTCAAGGAACAAGGAGGGCTGCAACGAGGGAAAGTCTTGGATGGCCGCTAACAATTCTGAATTCCAGCCCGTAAGAAACGAGGAGCCCATAGCAGATTTGGGGAAAGATTACTTCAGGGACCATACTGAGGACGGCCGAAAGCAAACTCAGGGGAGAAAAACTTAGTTAGCCAAATCGTTGTTTAACAGTTAGCTGTCTTTGGTAATTTTTTCCCTTTAGGATGGTGAGATTTGGGTCATTTCCTTTTCTTCCACTTATATGCTCCACCTTGTTGCTAAATTCATTTCATAATTTAAAATTCTGGGGCGGGGGGGGGCACCTGGGTGGCTCAGTCAGTTAAGCGTCTGCCTTCAGCTCAGGTTGTGATCCCAGGGTCCTGGGATGGAACCCCACATAGGGCTCTTTGCTCAGCAGGGAGTCTGCTTCTCCCTCTCCCTCTGCCCTTCCCCCTGCTCATTTTCTCTCTCTCTCTCTTTCTCTCTCCTTCAAATAAATAAATAAAATATTTTTTTAAAAATCAGGTTGGAAATACCCCAACAAGACTTCCCATCAACCAGAACATTAAAAACGTATTCCCCGGAGGAAATCCCAGCTTCCTCTCGATCTGTTTCCAGGTGTCTGGCCATGCATCTTCCACAAAGGTGTGGACACCCTGGGCGTACAGATCCGGAGCCTCCTTTTTCCACCTCCCATGAGTGTTTCCCTGTGTTGTCATCTGCTCTCCGAAGCTCTCCTTCAAATGGCTCCTTAATGGTCCAGGAGCAGATGTTCCAGAGCAACTTAACCGCCCCCCCCCCCCCACTGTTGGATTTGCAGTTTGCTTCAGCTGCGCTAAAATAAAGCTTCCGTGAACCTCTTTCTGTGTCAACTTATTGCCTTGGAATTCGTTACTAGAAATGAGAATCTGTGCTAAGGGTGAAGAGAATCAATCCCCAAGGAGGGAGAGAATAGGAACATTTTTCAGACTCTTCATACATATTGCCAAATTGCTTTTGTGCGTGGGGTGATTCAATTCACACTCCAAGCGGAATATGGTTTTTAGCAGTTCCTCTTTTTCATCTCGACTGGCCTGGATTTTGGTTCTGTAACTGTCAACCAGGGGCCAGGCCCCCTTCACGTCTGGCGCCCTCAGTTTCTTCGACGGAGGGAGAGGTTTCGAAGCTACACTGTGGGTTTTTGCTCCCAATGACTAATAAATTTGGAATTAAAAGAGTCTGTGCTATTATCGTGAGCCATATTCGGCCACCCCTCCTTGGCTCCATTTTTTTTTTCAAGGTGAGGTCAGGCAGGAGACACATCGTCGCAACATTTCCCCCACGCACCCACACACAAATCTCATTTTCTGCCGGATTTAAAATGCAATCGTTACGGAGTGGCACCTACCATTCAAGTCAACATGACGCCCTCACCCAGAAGTCTGGTCACCGTTATATATAATTTATGAATCCAACCCAGAAGCTGGGCAAAGAGAAAATGAATACAGGCTCTAAGTGTCTGCAGTAATGAAATCACTTCTCGGGCTCGCGGAACAACGAGGATATGCTCATTTTCATCTCTCGATCTCTTCCCAAATTTGTTACCCCAGTGACTGACGCTCCATTTACAATTTCCTTCCCTCGCTCGCTCTCACGTTATCCAATAAATGCCACGGCCTTTCGCCGTGCTGTGTGCTTATTTTCCAATTACTGTGGGTAAACAGGGATGAGCAGGCCATTGCACGGAAGCGTTTAAATCACTTGATTTGGTCCTGAGCAAAAAAAATTTCGGAGATGGAGACATACACACCAAGGCCAGGGTCTCGAAATCACAGGTGTTGGGAGAAGCGGCCGGAACGGGCCCTCTCTCTCTCTGATGGAGAAGGGTTTCCGCTGGGACCTCTCTGGGCCCCAGGAGTGACTTCACTGGCCAAAAAAGACATGTTTCCAAGTGTGTCAGAAGGAATGCCTTCATTTGTTTCAATTCTGAGCTAGTACCCATCAGCCTCTTTCAATCTCCATTAGCAGGTTGGAAATTTATTTAGAAAGACGACAGGTACTATTTGGGGGATTAATGACCACTGATTTATGACTATTGAGCAGCATTTCAATAATCGGAGGCAGAGTACTTGCTGGTGGTCGCAGCCAGCTCTCCTCGCCTTTACGGTCTACAGCAATCACTCAAAGCCAGTTAAATGATGCTGATTTATGACCTTAACCTTCAGGGTCCACTCCATTTGCTCTCTCGGTGTGTAAATTCTAAAAATGCAATTCCCTCCACCTCCAGAGAGCCAATTTAAGTCAACATTATGCATGAACCGAGAATGCGGGAATTCTCGGATCTCTTATTCCACTCATTAAATTTGCACCGAACATCTTGCAATTAAAATTTCATATAGATTTCTCCTTATGATTGACAATTGGCTTTGATGAAATGAGTTCAAATTTGGCCTCTCGGAAGACTCAGAGGGAGAGAGATGGGTCTGGACATTGTTTCAAGAGAAGTGATGACGGGGCACTCAGACTTTGATTAGCATCTTTTTTTTTTTTTTTTTTTTTTTTTTTTTTTTGACAGAGAGAGACACAGCAAGAGAGGGAACACAAGCAGGGGGAGTGGGAGAGGGAGAAGCAGGCTTCCTGCCGAGCAGGGAGCCCGATGTGGGGCTCGATCCCAGGACCCTGGGATCATGACCCGAGCCGAAGGCAGACACTCAACCACTGAGCCACCCAGGTGCCCCTTTGATTAGCATCTTGAACAGACTCGTCGGTGCCTCTACCGCATAGTGAAGCCGGGCCAAGGATGAGAAGCAAAGCCAGCCTGCTTGGAAAACGCTGCTCGTTTTGTTTGGCGATGATGAAACAAGAGACTTGCAGGCTCTTGCATGTTTCAGACACAGAACCTGGTCTCCTGAAGGGGAAAGATTCCCCAGCACGGCAGAGACAAGGGTGCTCCTGAATCTCTCGTCCATGGGCCTCCCTTGCCATGTGACCATGGGACCAGATTCTGGCCAATGGAAAATTAAAGAAAGCGGTGACTGCCACCTCCAGGCTGGCCCATAAAATCTCTCCACAACCGGTCCTCACGCTCCCCACCCCACTGAACGGACAGCGGTGTGAGTGAGGAAGAAGCGTATTGAGTTAAGCCACCAAAATTCAGGCATTGCTTTAGCAATGACACGACTTTAACACATCCAGGGGGGACTGTGGGGATCCGTAAGCCTAGCCTTGACTAAGACACCCAAGGGCACACAGTCGGTCAGTGAAGGAATAAAAGCCAGGGACCCAGGCCTTCAGATGGAGGGTTCGGAGCCTTTCCACTCCATTCAAAGTGCCTTGGGGTTTCACTGAGAATTAGAATTTAGAATATACACATTTAAGGTGTTAGGATGGGGCCTGAGCTGGGATTTGGAAAAGTGACTCCCCTCCCCCATGCATCAATTTAAATGGATCTATATGCACCAGGTGGTTGTTTTGTTTCGTTGGGGGATGTGTGCCCATTTTCCTGCAGGCAAGGGCATTTCCACAGTAGGAGGACAATCCTATCCAGTGCTAACGGGCACTGTACAAGGATATTAGAGGGGCCGGCATTATTGTTCCCATTTTACAGAAGAGGAGGCTGAGGCTGAGAGGCAACTCACCCAAGACTCACAGCTGGCTGGTGGGAGAGCTGAGCTTAAACTGGTTTGTCCAACACCGTCTTCTAATAAATAGGCAATTAAGTGATTGTTGCTAACTGTGTCATTCCTGACCCTGAGACAGAAGAAGTGCACAGCAGTGCCCCTGAGGCTGTCTGCAAGAGCCCCGTATCCGTCCTTGCCCGGGGTGAGCGAGCCTGGAAGGGAACACACCACCCCTGTGAGCTGCTTCTGGCAGAGATAGGCGTAAGCCATCCGGGCCTCTAAGGAGATTATTAAACAACCTTTGTCAAAGTGCAATAATTTTTCCCATCTGAAGTTCTTTGTGGACTCAGAGGGGCAGAGAGGGTGTGTATGTGTGTGTGCATGTGTGTATATATAAGCGACAGAAAGAGACACAGCTCTGGACTGATCAACAGAGACAGAAGGCACCTCCATTTTCAGAGTATCATTTCGGACCAATTCTTAAAATTGCAACATGCCTCCTTCAGTTGGGGTTGGATACACTGAGCTCTGAGCACCCAATATTGGAGCATCTTGGAAACAACTGTGAGTGGTCTCCCCGATGTGGGGCTCCCCCCTCCAATCTCCGCAGCATTTCTTATGCTTGTCCCAGCCCTGCTCAGTTCTAGCTGGTAGCACATTATACCATATTCGCTCTGCATATGCAGATCGGGAAGGCAGCGCAATTCTAAGTGTGTTCCCAACAGGCAGGATTTCTGCTTTACAGATACTCTACGTAGTAGATGCTCAACAAATATTTGTTGACCGAAAAGTTCCCATTCCAGAAGGGAAATCCAGCATGCAAACAGATAGGTTTTGATTTGCACAGTTACCCCCGTGGAAGAAGCAGCGACAATGCACAAGAGCGGACCACACGGACACGTACACCCGTGTTCACAGCAGTGTTATTCACAAGAGCTGCCAAGCGCCGTCAGCAGACGAATGGATCGACAAAATGGGCTCGATCCATGCAATGGACTATTACTCAGTCGTTAAAAGGAAGGACATTCTGACACCTGCTACAACATGGATGACTCCTGAGGACATCATGCTTGGTGAAAGAAGCCAGACACAAGAGGACAAATACTGTATGATTCCTCTTACGTGAAATATCTAGAAGAGGCAGGTTCATAGAGACAGAAAGTAGATTTGACCTTACCAAGGGCTCAGGGAAGGGAGGAATGGAGAGTTACTGCTTTAACGGCACAGAATTTCTGTTTGGGGTGATGAAAAATTTTGCACCTAGATCGTGGCGATGTTCATGCAACACTGTGGGTATAATTAATGTCACTGAATTGTACGCTTGAAAATGGTTAAGATGGCAAATTTTATGTTTTGTATATTTGGTCACAATAAAAAAAAAAACTCAAAAAGAGATTCAGGGATTGATGAATACATTGGCAATTGTAGAGTCCGAGAATTAAAAAAAAAAAAAAAGTAGACCACAGTGAAAAAGAGTCAAGTCACCCCAGGGTGCCAGAGAGGGCTTCTAGGAGGAGGTGATAACCGAATGTGCTGCCAAAGGAATAGGTCTATGCAAACAAGAGAGGGAAGGTCATTCCAGGAGCAGAAATAGCACGAGAAGAGTTTTGCTTCTTCCAATTCCTGGTAATGAGATATAAGCAACCTTTTGAACCCTAAGCAGCCCTTTATTACACCCCCCTCAAGGGCTCCCAAGCTCCAGGAGGAGGACCACCTACATCCCCAGGGACTCCATCTGCATTCCTGCCCCCCACTCAGGATCTGCAAGACTCCCTTCCCTCTCCCCCCACTTCCTCCTCCTCCTCCTCCATGAAGCCCCTCTCCTTGGCCCAGCCAGCATCGACTCCCCCTGCCCTGAATGCTGTTGAACTCCCAAGCCGTTCCACACATTCTAAGAACTTAATTACACACTGCTTTGTATTACTTCTTTTTTTTTTTAAGATTTTATTTATTTATTTGACAGAGAGAGACACAGCGAGAGAGGGAACACAAGCAGGGGGAGCGGGAGAGGGAGAAGCAGGCTTCCCACGGAGCAGGGAGCCCGATGCGGGGCTCGATCCCAGGACCCTGGGACCATGACCTGAGCCGAAGGCAGACGCTTAACGACGGAGCCACCCAGGTGCCCCTGCTTTGTATTACTTCTTAATTCCGGGTCCCCAAAGCCATTCTGTAGTTTACTAATCCCCTGAAATGCTCCGTGAACAAGAGTTTCCATGGTCAGATAATGTAGGGAAATGTAGCAAACGATCTCTCCCTCTTGCACAGCATAAATGCACATGAGCTATTCAAAGACGGAGAAACCCAGCAATGTTTAACTTTGTTTGGTCCGGTGTGCTTTGTGAAATTCTTTGTCCACACGATTCTCTCTTCTCTGAACACTAGTTAATATCTTTGCTGTACTTGAGCTCCTCGGGACCTCATTAGGGAAATTCTGCCCCGAGAGATTCACAAACCAAAACCTTGTCTTCCCAAGAAGAATGTAGGCTCGTGGAGGGTAGGATCTACATTTGCAATTTCTGTCCTCCCATCCCCTCCCAGTGCCCAACTCAGCACCTCATGGTGCATCCTGAAGGAGCCTGTTGCCTTGACAACCAGCGTTGAGTTGCTATTTCAGGACTTTCTCCCCATCTTTGGAGCTCCAGGAAAGCAGCAAATGCCATAAGGCATTAGTCTGAGTGTACAGCATTTTCGGCAAAGTGGCGTTAATAATGTTCAGCGCATCTCATCAGCCGGGGCTCCCCAAGACAGGCAGGACGAGATGCTCCCAGTGACAGATCACCCAAGCCGCCAACTCAAGAGCCCACTGCCAATGGTAGCACTTGGTTCTCTTTTATTTTCCCAGCTCATTTGGAAAGTGGGAAGTGGCGCTGCATTGTTTACGCCTCGTTCCTGGGGGTAATATGACCCATCCGGTGAGTACCTCCAATCTCTGCCACACCATCTGTTTTGTCTTCGCCAAGAGCTCTCCTGTGCTCGTTGGAGCACTTTACAGGGATGCAGAGGCCCAAGGGTGTTCTTTGTGCCTCTAATTATGAGGAGAGCGTGACTGCCACCTGGTTCCAGGGAAGGAGCACAGACGAGGCTTCCTCCCTCCTCAGCTAGGTGCCAGGCGCAGCTCCCCCCGTCTGGGCCCTTCCCTGCTCCCCTCCACTCCGCAGCGAGCCCAGGGCTCTGCCTGGCATGGAGAGCAGCCGAAAGCTCTTTCCTGGCAGCCCCAATCTGCCACCAAAGCTCGAAGAAACACACTTGTCCTGAGTGAAGGAGTTATCCATGGCCGGGTGGCTGGAAATGGTCAGAGGGGCAAGCTGCACTGTGACAGATAAGCAATGTTCGCCATGGACTTTTATCATGGGTTATGCTTATTTCCCCCATGACATTCCTGGTGTCCACACACCACTGGTGCCATTTACCTGCGGCTTCATAACAAACTGTCCCAAGACTTAGTGGCTTCGATCATCATCACGCACTTGGCTCAGAAATCTTCAGTTTGGGCAGGGGCGGCTCATCTCTGCTCCCCGTGGTGTAAACTGGGGCAGCTCCCTGGGACCAGAGGCCCCAACTCCGAGATGGCACACTGGCAGGCTGGTGTGTTGCTCTGTCGGCTGCAGGCTGGTGGCTCCGCTGGGCTCTCATCTGAGATCCTTGCTTCTTTTCCTCGTGGGCTTTCTTAGCTCTCCATGGAGCTGCTTACGATTACTCCTAGCGTGGCGGCTCAGAGCGGCTCCGGGGATTCCAGAAACAAGGAGTAAAGCTGCCAGTCTCTTGAGATCTGGGCTTGGAGACTGGCACAGCATTCCTTCCGCCATATTCTATGTGGTCAAGCAATGATGGAGATCTCCCAGATATAACGGGAGGTGCCATAGCCCCATTTCTCAATGGGAAGAATTTCAAAGAATATGTGGTCATTTCTGTGCATCCCGTAGATAAGACACCAGCTAAGCTTACCAAAACCCTGCTCTTTGGGGGCTGAATTGACCAATCCTGCCTTAGCCTGGGAACCCCAAAGCACCCCACCCAGAGACCCTAATAAAAACATAGGTCCTGGTCTTATCTCTCCCTCTGCCTGCACCCTGCCTTGAACTACCCGTATTGTGGCCCCTCGAGGCATGTCCTGTACCTCCTCCAGGACCTGGGGGAAAGAGACTTTTCTATTTTCTATTTTCTATTTCCATTTTGTTGAACCAAGCTCCACCATCCAACACCCTGGGGCTCTCCTTAACAAGCGTTACTTTAACAAAGGCACAACACCATCTCAGAAGGAAGGAAGGACTATCATCTATGAAGAGTCCACTATGGGTCACTCACCATGGCTGAGTCTTTCAAAACATCATTTCATTCCTATGTCTACTGCCGATTAGTCTGGCAGTAGAGATTTCTCCCTCATGTTACAGATGAGGAGACTGAGCTCTGCAAATTGAAGCAACTTCCCAGCTGTGGGTGGAGTCAGATCTATTTTGTTTCCAAGGCTCTGCTCATCGTACTTTGTCCAGGAGATGCCTAAGTTCTGCCTGAGCCAGAGCATCTTTTGGTTCACCTTAGGGGTCTCCCCCACGCAGAGCCCCTGAGAGCCTTTCTGAGAGGTGGCTTGGTCCACACTGCAGGTGTCAGGGTCACTCCATGGCCTACCCCCTCCCTTCACCCCTGCCGTTCACTGTTCTGAGATGCTAGTTGCTGATCTCCCGTGGGGATGCTGGCGCCACCACATCCTGGAATCCAGCAGGCCTAGAGCAGGTTCTCCCTGCCCTAGGACTCCACCTCTCCCCAGGGCCTGGTACTTGGCCTGGCTTCTGCTTCAGGGCCCCCACTTGGCCCTCAAGCTCTACTCCTCTGGCTGGAGCCCTGCCTTGAACTCTAGGCTTCCTGGAGACCCTGAGACACTACCCAGCTCTCCCCAGTATGCTTCCGGGTGGGATCCCTGATGCGTGCTTCCCGTACCCTCAGCACCTGGCTGGGGTCCTTCCACAAATGCTCAAGATGCCCATAAGCCCCATGATGAAGACCTGGAGACCTGGTACGCCACCTCCTGCTTGAAACCTCCCACCATCCAGACTCACTGCAAGCCTACAGCCATCCCCGTGATCTCTGTACCTGTCCCAACCATACTTGTACTCCCTCAACCATACTTCTGTTGCTCTCACCTGTGTGAGATCTTTTGTCTCTTCTGCAGAGTCTGGCTAATGCTCCCAGTCCCCAGCCGATCAATATGACCACCCATCCTAGTGTCAGGGATGCCTCAAGGGATGGAAGATGGCAGGGAGGGGTGGGGGCCAGCCCATCAGAACTGTGGAAGCATGTCTGAGCAGGACAACACACAACCTGCAGCCTCTACCTCACTGGATGACCCACTAGACTCCCAATAGACACCTCATTCCATCCTTGTTCTTCCTCTCTTGGGTTTTTACCCTCTCCTTATTTATGATTCATCATATTTGATTTAGAAGAACCCTTCTGTCTCTTGCATCTTATGCCCCACACCCCTCAATGGCACGTCCTCCTGTACCATCCCCTTCTGAGCCAAAACTTTTGGAGGGAACCTCTACACTCAGTGCTTCTGGTTCTCAGCCTTCTAGGTCCTCCTCAGGCCACCCAAGTTGACCTCCTTCCACGTCACTGAAACACTTATCAAGTCCCAATGGCTACTCGATGTTAAAGTGGGTGGATGCTCTTCCATCCATCTGGTCATTCTAGAATTCCCAGGCAGTGATGAGCCTCCCTCTGGCTCTAAACCTCTCCCCCTTTGGCTGCTAGGACGTGACACCCCACCTTGCTTCCACCTCTCCCCCTTCATCCCTCTTTCTTTGCCCACCAATGCCTTGTTCACATTGCTCACTCCCCAGCCTCCTTCTCTTCCCGCTCTTACACTCTCCCTTACCCAAACCCCGAGTGCTAACAGCTTGTCATCCACACTCCTACCCTGAGTGCCCCCCAAAGTTCCAAACCCAGATGCCATACCCCCGGGGACACTTACAGTCAACATGTTTCCAACTGAATTCATCATCTTTCCCCAAACACCTGTCTCTGGGGCTGCCCCACAATCTCTCCAGCTGCCCAAGCCAGAGCTCCTGACCCGTCCCCCAAACCCGACCTCTCACACCCACATCCCTCCAGACACCAGGTCCAGCCAACGTGACCTCCTTTCTCAAGAATCTGGCCTCCAGACTCTGTCTTCATGGTCATAGCCTTTGTTCTAAGCATTGTCGTCTTTGGGGCCAGATTTCTGTAAGAACCCCATAGTATTCTTTATCCATCATTGCCAGGGATCTCTTCTAATTTTTTTTTAATTTGAGTATAGTTGACATACGATATCTCATTAGTTCCATAGACACAATAAAATGATTCAGAAACTCTACACAATCTGCTGTGTTCCAGTATGATCATCCTGCACTCAGCTTAAATTCACCCCTGGCTCTAGGATAGGCTTTGGGCAAAGTGTCAATGACCTCCATGACCTGGACCCTGAGCTTCTCTCCAGCCTCACCTTTGTCCCCCAAGCTCACCCCACCCCTCCCGCTTGGCCTCCAGCCCCCCTGACAGCCTTGCCATTTGCTCCGGGTGTCCACCTTCTTCATTCCTGCTGTGGCTTTTACCCGAAAGGTCCTCTCTGTCACCTTGCTCCCACGCATTTTCTCAGACTTGTGATGAAGACAGTGGCTCCCCCAGGAAGCCTTCCCTGGCCAGCACCCAGGCCGTCTGCATTTCCTCTGCCCTGGCTGGGTCCTGCTGAGCTGCCACCTGTTTAGGGATGCATCCCTCCAAGGAGAAGGATTCCTGAGGGCAGAGCCAGCCCCGTGCCCAGGAGCACACCCGAGGACATTCAGTAAGGGTCGGAAGGAAGCGTGGGGGAAGAAGCACACGGAGCAGGGAATCACAAACAGCCCTGTAGTAGAGCAGGGCGCTTGCCACGGAGACCCGGCAGTGGGCAGATGTTGCTAGTGTCTCTTCTAATTCCAACAACCCAGTGTTGGCTCTCCTGTGCTTTCCTTTTGTCTGTCATTTTTCCCGAATGTCCCTGTGGCAAGGAAGGGATGGAGGGGAAGATGTAACAGAAACTGTTGAACATCCCTTTCCCCCGGGGATGTCGGCTGCAGAATGCTCTTGTCACTCTCAGTCTGGGGCTGTTTGCTCTAGTTCAGCAGATCTGGGGGGCAGCGGCCTTGAAGGACAGCCGGGGGGCAGATCACTAATCCTCCTTCCTGGGCGATGAGCATTTCTCTCTTCCAATTAATCTCTCTCTTCCCGCCTCTCCTCCCCTCCCCACACGAATGGGAACCACAAATTCCTTTCCAGTCTGTCATTGGCCCTGTTGGAGGCAGGATGCCCATATGTATTATGGGCGTCCTTGAATCAAAGTTGTCAGGGCAGGTGCCGTCCACCCGTGAGTCACCCGTCTTCGCAGGATTCCCAAGAAGCAGGGATCCGTAGACCTGTGTACAAGTGAGCTGGATTTCTGGGAGGTTGTGCCTCTGGTTCAAGTCACAGGATTAATGGGTGGGCAGGGCAGAAGTCCAAGTGAGTTTATTTCTAGAGCCCCACACGCTCCAGTTTACCCCCTAAGTTATCCCTCGTGTCTCCGAACCAACTCAGCGTCCTTCAGCCTGAGTTCAATGAGGTCACTTTAATCACGATACCAAATGACTACCACTCTTCATCTCCACTGGTTTACTTGGGGTCCCATACTTAACCCCCTAACAGTATTTCCAAAATAATCCTGAGGGTTCCCAGGGGGATGGGGTACTAGAAGAAGATCACCACCAGTAAATATCCAAATACATCGGATGCCACCAAGCCCAACTGTTTACATGTGACTCGGTAACACTGTGTAGTCCAGAGCAGGACTACATTGAAGGAAGTCAGACAGGCATCTGAGTTCCAACTCTAGTGTTCCCTGGTACAAATCACAGCTCACTGGACTTTAGTTTCCTTCCTCGAACAATGGTTGGGTGTGGATAGAGTAACAGCACCCCTTTACAGGGCAGGTGTAGGGAATGAAAGTCAAGTTTGCAAAAGATGAAACTGTCCCTTGAACACAGTATGTACCAAGTAAATGAGAACTCTTGGTTTTTTAAATTATTATCACCTTCATTGTTTCTACCAAAGGACAGGAAAGCAGGAGAAGGGGCGAGGATTTTTTTTCCAATATATAAAGTATTCAGCCCAGGTGTGACAATGAGTTGGATATAAAGCCATTACCAAAATACCCTGCATTGACTGCCCTTTGTTAAAACAATATTCTTCAAAAGCAGCAGTTGCTCATACATTGGTTGGGATTTGTGGATATGCTGAGAGCCTCCCACCCCTCATCTGGCTGAAATCTGACACTCAAGAGTGTAGCAGGGAGTTGTTGGCATTGCTTCTGTACCCCTGGGCCTTCCTCACCTGCAGGGAGAACCCCCAGGTCCCACAGCACCTGAATCCCAGCCCACCTCCACCTGCGTTTTCTCTCTAGCACAGCCAAAAACAATCACATGCGATGCTGTTTCTTCCTTTCCTTTGGAACCTCCTGCCACTCGCCCTTCCTTGCTCATGCCACTCCCCCCATGCCAGCAAGTATCTCATTCACCCAAGGAACCTGAAAACTGATGATTCTCGCAAGGCCCCTAATACAGACTAAATCAGAGTCTCATGGGATGGACTCCAGATCTGGCCTTTACAAGTTTCCTATGGTCTCCTGAGCCTCCCCCACCCGAAGTTTGGAGGTCACGTCTCTAAACCCTGCCCATCATTCGAAAAATCAGCTTAAAGGTCTCCTCCTTCAGGAAGCCCTCCCTGATTGCTACAGTGGACTCTCCCTTTTCTACATCAGAGAATAGGTAGTCTTAGCAGGAAATTTGTGTCATGATTGATTACTCACGTCTGCCATTAAAGGAGGAATAGGTGACGAATATCTCTTATGCCACACCTCTGTTATTCCTGGATTAGGTGATGGGTATGGCCCCTTGAAGCCTGGTCTAAAACGTGTGTGTGTGTGTATGTGTGTGTGTGTGTGTGTGACAGAGACAGAGACAGAGAAGGAGATTACTACTTTACCTCCCCTACGGGAGCAGAGCATGAATCTTGTCATGAATGAATCTTGCATGCCATCAACGGTCACTCTATTACTGTAGAATCATTTCTCCCTGTCTTACAAACGTCTGGGCCTTTTGAACTCTCCCCTGGAATACAAAAATCCCCCACAGGTGTCGTAATCTGACCTTTTCTCAGTTGATGCCCGTAATAGCCAGTTAAGTGAGGGGCTAACTCATTAGCATATAAACGTAAAATGGATTTTATTTTTTCTCATTAGTGCTACGATGGTGAGCCTCCCTTCCTCCCGGGCTGTAGGTTGCTCTTTCTGAACAACATGGAATTCGATTTCATAATTTCCGATTCAGCTCCATTTAATAAAATAATCCTGTTCCTTAGTAAGGTGTTCCCATTCATTCTACAGTGTCACCCCTGAATCTGTGATACCTTCTTCTCTTTCTCTCCCTTCCCACTGCCAGCTGAGGCTGGACACCCAGGAGGCTTGGGGTGGGAGGGGTTTTGTTCTCTCAGACGGGCCACCACCCAGTCTCTTGCGTCTGGGGTTCACGTGTCAGCAGGTGGCCGGGGGGGATAGTTGGTATCCCCGTGATGGCTTAGATGCAGATGTCCACTTGAGCATGGGGGAGCTCACCATCGCCAAGCTGAACAGCAGGACTGCCTCTGCCCTCCCCACCCCACCTCCAGTGCTCCCTCTCCCCTCCCCTTCCCTCCCTCCCTCCCCCTGCCCTAGTGCACCAGGAGGCTCTACCAGCCAGCAGCTGGATGGATGAAGCCACATTCCAGCCTCTGGCATGTGGGAAATACTCCAAGCATCCCAACCACATGGGAAAACATCATGAAGGCCAGAAGATTTCGAGACATATTCCCTTGGGGAGTGATTGCTTCTTCCCACAAACTCCTAGTTCTCCCGAAAGGCTCTGTCTGGGCGGTTCCCACTCAGCTTCTTCAGTGGCTGGAGGCTGGAGAGGGAGTGAAGCTGGTTCTGCTGAGTGGGAAGCTCTCAGCAACACCAGGGCCCAGTAGAGGGCTCCATGGCCACGGGTCCCTGGACTCAGAATTTGGGATACTAATGAAGCACCTTTTATTCTCATCTGTGGTCTTAATAGGCAATTTCTGGAAATAAGAATCATCCCTCCGAGCAGACCTTATTGAAGGGGGTGGGGAGTGATGACAGGGAGGAATGTTGGAGGTGGGGGAAGTCAAGGGACAAGGACAGCATCTCAGAGGAGGCTGGTGGTGGTGGCCGAAGCCAAGGTGACCCCAGCCTGGGCCCCGGTATCTGGGGCTCTCTAACATGAGCTAGCATCTACAGCAGAGAACTGTAGGAATGTCATTCTCCTCAGTTAGCTGCCTTGGACTTGCCTCTCAGCGACGGCTGATACAGTGGGGGTGCAGTGGGGAGAAAGGCAGCCTTAAACCTGAGCCTGAGGCCCTTCTGGTCGCACTCTCCCTGATGGTCCTCGGTGCTCTGGGCTCAGTCTTATCCCCCCAATATCCACATGTGGAAGCCCAAACCCTCAGAACCTCAGAATGTCACTAATTTGGAGGTAAGGCCTTTAAAGAGGTGGTTAAGTTGAATGAGGTCAGTAAGGTGGGCCCTAATCCAGTATGACTGGTGTCACTCATAGAAAAGGAAATTTGGACATACAAAAGGACACCAGGGATGCATGTGCGCAGAGGGAAAGCCACATGAGGACACGGTGGGAAGGTGGCCATCCACCAGCCAGAGAGAGGTCTCAGGAGACACCAGCCCTGCCCACACCTTGATCTTGGACTTCCAGCCTCCAGGACTGTGAAAAACAAATGTCTGTTGCTTAAGCCCCCATCCGTGGTCCTTTGTTATGGCAGCCTGAGCCAACTAAGACATTCAGGAATGGGCGATGTTTCCAGTTACTTGAACCTATGAGCAGGAAGACCCTACTCCAGCCTCCAGGAAAGTTGGGAAGGGCCAAGAGAGTGGAAAACAACCACAAGGAAGGTTAAGGTAGCTGGTCCAGGGGTCACCCTGCCACATGACATGGCATTGGGGTTGGGAAGACAAAGGCTCTCGTGGGGGGCCACCACCCCACCCCACCCCACCCCATCCAGGACTGGCACTGGGTCTTGGGGCCAGTGCAACCATGAGTGTGTCCATTAGAGAAACTAAATTCTCTCCAACTAACACATCACCACCCTGGCGTGACAAAGGCAGAGAGAAGACTAACCTCTCTCTTAATAGTCCTGAGAAAGTCCTTAAGAGAAAATGCAGACACAACTCCTCTAAAGTATACATTATATTATGTTGTGGTTGGTAATATTATCTTATGGGGTGGTATGGTAGAATATGGGATGGGATGGGATGGGATGGGATAGTGTATGTCACAAGAATCCTATGTCCCAATTGCACTGAGTATCTCTCCATTTCCTCATTTGTCCAGAGAGGTAGTTCTAGTCAAGGTAAATGAACAAAAATCCATACATTTTCTTTATTCTCACAACGTTCCTGTTATAACTGGGTCAAAAACTACAAAATACCTATGAATATGTTTTTGAAGAAAGGTACAAGGCACATGTGAGGAAAATAATATATGTTTATTAAAATACATAAAACAAATTCTGAACAAATGGGAAAATATATACGCAATGTTCCCAAAACTCAGTGTACAATTTTAATGCAATTCTGTGTAGAATTCTGACAAGGGATTTTTGTTTCTGTGTGTGTTTGGGGTTTAGGAATTGTATAAACGTCTTAAAGAATAATCAATCAATTTAGTTTTGATCAAGGCATGGGTAAATCAGTGGAACATGATAGAGAACCCAGAATCAGATGCCTTTGTATTATAAGTCCATTTATGACAAGGATGGCAGTTTAATTCAAAGGAAAGTGAGTAGATTATTCATAAAATGTGCTGGCAAACTTATTATCAGTCCATTAAAAAAAAGTGAAAACAGTCTATATCATCTCTTGTACCCAAACAAAAACAAGTGGGAATAAAAGGCACAGCATAAGGAATATAGTTAATGATATGGTAATAGTGATGTGTAGGGTCAAAGATTAGTAATCCATCTGAGAAAGGTATTGTTGTACAGATGCTAGACGAAGGTCAATAGCTATGCTATATGGAGAGCTCTTGGATGTAAATGAAAAGCACCACCATATAAAAATGGAGTCGACCATATATTCACAGACAATTAACATGAGCGCGAACCCACATGGCTGAAAAACGTGTGAAAAGATGTGCACATTCTCTGCTAGTCGGAGAGACGCAAATTAAAGCCGCCATGAGATATCACTTTACATTCATCAGAGTGGAAAACACTTGAAAGAGTGATAGCATTCATCGCTAGCAGGGAAGGAGTCTCCTCCGATGTGAGCTGTTTCCGCCTTTGGGAAAAGCCATCTGGGAGCATTTATCACCAAATTAAAAATCAGATATCTCATGGCTAAGCTTCCCCACTCTGAGAAGCCTTGCCACAAAAATAAAGGCAACTGTCTCTTTGTTCCCCAAATAGGCTGATCCTTTCAGGACCTCATGCCTCTGTGCATCCTGTTTCCTCCGCCATGGATGCTCCTATGGGTTGAACTGTGTCCCCTAAAAATTCCTATGTTGAAATCCTAACCCCGAGTAACTCAGAATGTGACTGCGTTTGGAAATAAGGTCTTTACAGGGGCAATCAAGTTAAAATGAGGTCGGTAGGGTGGACTGTAATCCCATATGACTGGTGTCCTTACAAAACGGGGAAATTTGAACACAGAGACAGATACGGATTGAGAGAAGACAAGGTGGAGATACAGGCAGAACGTCATATGAAGATTCGCATTATACTTTGAAACTACTAGAAACTACTAGAAGCTAGGAGAGCAGCCTGGAGCTTACTCTTCCCTAGGGCCTTCAGAGAGTGCATGACCCTGAGGACATGCTTGATCTCCAAATTCTATCCTCCAAAATGATGAAAAATCAAATTTCTGTGGTTTAAGCCAGTTTGCGCCACTTCATCATGATAGTCCTAGGAAACAAATACACGTTCCGTCTTATCTGGCTCACGAACTCCAATGCATCCTACGAGATCTATGTAAAATTTTACCTCCTCTGCAGAGGCTTCCCAAATTAATCACCCCTCTCCTCGTCTGGGTCCCAATATTTTGTGCGTGCTCCTCATATAGTACTTACAAATCTGAGTTAAATTATTTAATAATTGGAATTACATTTAAAATATTTCTTCTCTGCTAGACCTCGACTGCCCACCCCCACCCCCCACCCCCCCAAGACATAGGCCGCGTGGATCTACTGTAGTCCAGTGCGGTATTGAGCACAAAGCGGCTTACAACTATTTGCCACACAATGGGAAAAATCTAAAATAAGCCTTCCCCCTCCATCACCTCAAAGCAGGAAGAGATGCAAGTGAACGGCAAGAGGCTCCTGGAACCATAATTCTTCTCTCTTGGCAAGGCTCTTCAATTCTAACAAATTGACTTAATAATGAAAATGTTTTTAATGGGGGCAATATGGCAAAAAGTAATTAACTCCGTAATTGAAATCTAGAACTTTAAAAGTAATTAATGGGCGGGCCAAACTGTCCTTCACAGCAAGAGTGCAGGGGCGAACCAGCCGCAGAAGGACTCTGGGCAGGTATCGTCTGAGCAAAGCACGTCGGCGGGCAGCACGCGCGCACGTCCACATGATGAGTGTTCCCCCTAATCGCTGAGGAGATGCCATCAACCAGGGCTGGCAGGTGCCACTTCGCTCTGTAAGAAGGAACTTTTTTTTTTAATGAGCAAAGATGTTCATCACCATTTCGCACTCGTGCGCTTGGAGGAAGGGGGCGAGGCCCCTCTTTCTGAGTCGATGTGCGTCAAGCCCCCAGAGAATCTGGGGGTCCTGGCGTCCTTCCATCATCTTGGAAGCTCTGGGGTTCACTCGACCCCGACTGCGGGGTTTTCTCCGGCTTCTTGCTGGCTGCCTGCCCTCGGTCTCGCTGCAGCCTCCCCTCCCTGCCTGTAAGGAAGCGGCTGCTAAGTGGGGGATCAGTGATAACATATTGCACAACAGCAGATGGCATCTATATTTAGAGGCCCTTCAGAGGAAGGATTAATGCCATTTAGAACACACCACAGGCCAAGAAAACGAGAGTTGAGTGTTCCAAATGAATCCTTAAAAAACCTCCATTTGTCCCCTGTTACCCGCTGAGTTGTAACCTCCCCCCCAAAATTCGTATGATTCATGTGTTGAAATCTTCACCCCCAGGACCTCAGAATGCAACCATATTTAGATATAGGGTCTTTAAAGAGGTGATTAAGTTAAAATGAGGTCCTTAGGGTGGACCCTAATCCAATAGGACAGGTGTCCTTATACGAACAGGAAATTAGGTCTCAGACACACACAGAGGACACAGGGAAAAGATAGCTGTCTGCATGCCAAAAAGAGAGAGCTCAGAAGAGACCAACCTGCCCACACCTCGATCTGGGACATACAGCCTCCAGAACTAGGAGAAAATAAATTTCTGTTGTTTAAACCGCCCAGTCTGTGATACTTCATTTTGGCAGCCAAAGCTGACTAGTGTCCCCCCATGTACAGAGGACAGAGCACCATCTCCTTAGCTTGGTAAGATGGCTCCACCCACCCTCTTGGGTCCCTTCTGCCCCTTCCCAAGCCTCCCCCCACTCCAGGCACTTGACCCTTCACCCTGTTACCCCAAACACACCATGACCTTTCATGCCACGGGGACTTAGCACATGACCTTCTCTCTATGGGGATCACTTGCTTGGCCCTCCTCTTGAAAAATCCAGCTCACCTTCCAGACTCAATTGAAATGCCCCCTCCCCAGAGAGGACCACACCGTATCTCTCACCCCCACTCACACGAGAATCAGCAGCTTCTGCTCTGCATTCTTCTTACTCTCCCTTCATGCCTGCAGGCTGGCCGGAGCTCCCTGGGGAGCCAGACTGTGTCTTTCTCAACTTTGAACTCCTGCTCATAATCATCTCCAGGACGAGGGAACTTCTTTCGAAGGAGTCATGGCGTGAGAAAGAGCAACCAGCAAGTGGCCAGCCAGGCTTTGCCGCCTGAAACAGCCCCACGATGCAGCAAACACAAACAGGACAGAAGCCACATATAAGCCAAATTAGGAACCCTGTGTTCTGGTTCTACTTTTCTGGCACTAACTTGCCATGACTTGCCCTATGACACTGACCTCTCTCTCCATCTGAAGCTGGACTGGCTCCTCCCTCGCTCTGAAAACAATCTAAGTGTTTGTGACTCTAGAGCCTTGGACAAAATAAAAGAAAAAGGACCTTTTGCCCTTCCACTCCCACATTTATTCGCACATTAATGTATTGCTCATGTACTGAGCATGGATAACCTGCCAGGAGAGTTGGAAGTTTTTTGGGGAAGCAACATTTGAGCAGGATCTTGCAGAAGGAGACTTAGAAGGGGGGGGGGGAGTGGAACACATTTCCATAGAAATTAAATTTCCCAACTTCAAAGAATCCTTCCAACTCTTAACAATGTTATGCTTTTCCATTCCAAGCACAGAACAGTGCGTCCTTTAAGCGTGAGTTGGCGGGAGGAAGAGGGAATAAGACAGTTTCAGGGGTGGAAACACAGCAGACAAAGGTCAGAAGTGGGAAAGCAAAGCACTCAATGGGGAATGTGAGAGTCACGTTCTGGAAGAAGGGGGTACCCACGGGCAGTGAGGAAGAGAACACAGTTTGGTTGGGGATGCACTTTGAAAGAGCTTGGAAGTTAACCTCTGGGCAGTCCAGGAAGGTTTCTGACCTACAGAGGGCGAAGCAGTTTTGTGTGTTGGGGAAAAAAAAACTGCTGAAAGATGCTTGGAATTGGAGTGGAGAGGCTGATTCTGGAGGAAAGAACCAGTTTGGAGGCCAAGGAAATGACTCAGGAGACCCATGATGGGTCCTGGTCAGACCCCAAGCTGAGCTGCAAGAGGCGGCCTGGGTTCACCACAATGGCTCTGCTCCCCGTCTGCATCTGGGGATACAATCACGGCAGGCTGGCCCCAGCAGGACTGCCGATCATTTCATTAGATCCCAAATCCCCAGTAGAAATGAAAGAGCTTTAAATTCAATCATCATGAATGGATAAAGAAGATGTGGTATATATATACAATGGAATATTATGCAGCCATCAGAAGGAATGAGATCTTGCCATTTGCAATGACGTGGATGGAACTGGAGGGTATTATGTTGAGCGAAATAAGTCAAACAGAGAAAGACATGTATCATATGACCTCACTGATATGAGGAATTCTTAATTGCAGGAAACAAACTGAGGGTTGCTGGAGTGGGCAGTGGGGTGGGAGGGATGGGGTGACTGGGTGATAGACACTGGGGAGGGTATGTGCTCTGGTAAGCACTGTGAATTGTGCAAGACTGTTGAATCTCAGATCTGTACCTCTGAAACAAATAATGCAATATATGTTAAGAAAAAAAAAAGAAGAAGAAGAAGAAGGTAGCGGGAGGGGAAGAATGAAGCGGGGGAAATCGGAGGGGTAGACGAACCATGAGAGACGATGGACTCTGAAAAAGAAACAGGGTTCTAGAGGGGAGGGGGGTGGGAGGATGGGTTAGCCTGGTGACGGGTATTGAGGAGGGCACATTCTGCATGGAGCACTGGGTGTTATGCACAAACAATGAATCATGGAACACTATATCTAAAACTAATGATGTAATGTATGGGGATTAACATAAGAATAAAAAAAAAAAAACGGGCGCCTGGGTGGCTCAGTTGGTTAAGCGACTGCCTTCGGCTCAGGTCATGATCCTGGAGTCCCGGGATCGAGTCCCACATCGGGCTCCCTGCTCAGCGGGGAGTCCGCTTCTCCCTCTGACCCTCCCCCCTCTCATGTGCTCTCTCTCTCCTCTCATCCTCTCTCTCAAATAAATAAATAAAATCAAAAAAAAAAAGAATAAAAAAAAAGTCAGCAGGCATGTTTACGAAAAAAAAAAAATTCAATCATCAGTTGGAATGCATCTCTTCTTACCAGCCGCAATCCATTGCCCCCGCTATGCTCATGCACACACACGCGCGCAGAGACGCGTGCAGAACCCTTGTCTTTTCGTGGGAAGCCGGAGTTATGTAGCCTATTATTTAGTTTAGAGAAGATCTATGTGATTTAAATTGGAGGCTTCAGACAAATTGCATTTGAAATTGAAAGGGGGGTGAAGTAGCCAGATGTATCATCAATTTAGGAAGATAACCAGAGTATTCGGTGGCTACCGTGGCCTGTTTTATTCCACTGTTACTTAAAAGACCGCAAGCCCAGTAACTCTAAATTTCTCAATCTGGGCCTTTGACAGGAAGCTGAAGGATTCATCTGTAGACTTCTTTATTTTTCATTAAGACCCAGGCCTTTTCTTCCCCAGTGAATGAAGACAACACATCTGAATAGCAAGCTGAGCCTCATTCTCTTCCTCCCCTCCCCGCAGTATCCATGTGGAAAACAGACTAGTTTACTGGATTTAGGTGGAAGGAGAGTGTAAGGCCAGGAGTTCTCAGAACAGCGAGTACACAAGAGTTCCAGGAGACGGCCCTGCCCTACCTAAAAAAAGGAAAACAGAGTGTCTATGAGTCTAGGAAAACAAAAAACAGCCTCGTAATGTCCTGTAATTTCAGCAAGAGCATCCTGGAAACTGCAAAATAGTTTGCAATTATAAATATTACCGTTACATCTATGATTATGATAACATTCATCAGGAAGGGACCCCTCAGAATGACAGGATCCTCATTTTACCCAGAAGCAGGAAAAAAAGAAAAAAATCAGCATCACCAATTAAACACCCACTTCTAACAGAACACGAATTTTAGATCTCCCCCTGTGTTCAATGTCAGTCTGAGCTGTCCACTCAGACCACAAGAGATTGGAATCCAGGTTCAAACAGTTACAGACTCTTTGGCATTGGGTTGGGGAAGTAACCTTTCTGAGATTCGCATCCCTTTTGCAGATCGGAATAATGAAGGCACTTACATCCTCACACAGTTGTTTGAGATGCACTTTAAAAAAAAACAACAACACATTTTTGGTAAAATGTTCACTGCAGCCCATGATAAGGGCCCAATAAGTGATAGCTGTTCCTATAGTCACTGTTTCCTTTTATTGGATTTGTCCAAAAAAGCAACTTGTAATCTCACCCTCATCTCTAAAAAAAGCTAGAGCTGGTCCTGCTCTCAGGTCTGAGTGTTTAAAAATATTTCCAAGGAAAGGCAGACGGGTTGGAGGGGGCGGGAGGCCCAAGGTATCTGGGGAGGGAAGACATCACAGATGGCCCATCAGGAACTTCACAGAGTGTCACATCCAGAGGTACCTGCCAGCTCAACCAGGGATGAATCTTCTATGAGGACCAGATGCTACTAATTGGCGAGGAATCCTGTGGCTGCCACCCAAGGAAGGGAACAAATTCTTTGCCACCACATGGCTCTTTTTTTCCCTTCCAAGTGCAGTGTGTTAACTCTTTCAAATAGTCGTACGAGCTTCGGTCTCCAAAAGCCCATGTCCACATGTAGGAGATTCTTAAGCAAGGTACTAGAGCATTGATTTCATTGATTCTGATTCTCTGCTCAACAAGCAATGCTCTCTCCTACATGATCTTTGGGGGAACCATTGAGGGCATGCCCTGGATGGGAATTCAGCTTAGTGTTCCAGTGTGGGACATAGAAGTTCGATGCTTCCGCTCTGTGCCTGTTCCTCTCCTTAAACCATCCCATGTCTTTCTCTCCCTCCCAAATCATCACCTCTTTCAAAGATAAAGATTGGTTTTCATGCCCTCTACGGGGGACTCCCGGAGCCTATCAAAGGACCTGCCACAGGCAAGAGCTTTGCTCAACAAGTAGATAAATATGACCCGGGCCCCCATTACATTTTTAGCTTTCCCACTGCCTCAATTCCCATACCTCAAATTAACACCATCTGCTCCTGTCTCATCAAATTATTTTCCATCTCTTGAAAACATCATGCACTCCCACACATCCATGCCTTCCTACACACTTGTCTTTCTGTCTAGAATCCCCCCTATGGGATGGGCCAAGCCCCATAAAAGGAGAATATTACAGAACGGAGGTCATCAAAACTACAGCCCATAACTCCTACCCACTCCTGTGTTTGTCAATGAGGTTTTAGTGGAATACATCCAGGCCCATCTGTTGGCATATTGTCTATGGATGCTTCCGTGCTCCAACGGCAGAGTTGAGTAGTTACCCTAGAGATCACATGGCCTGTCAAGCCTCAGAGAGTCACTTTCTGGCCCTTCTGCAAGGAAAGTTGCTGACCTGCATTTCAGAGGCAAAAGCATGGGTTGCTTAGCAGTGGACTCCAGCTTGAATCCTGCCTCTGCCCATTGGTGGGTAGCTGTGGTTATTTCCTCTCTAAAAAGGAGATAATAAATCTATTTGACAAGACGATTCCAAAATATGTGAACAAAGGTCCTCATGTGGTATTCAGCAAAGGGTATATGCTCAATAAATATTTCCCTGTTGCTCGCTCTCTTTCTTCTTTCTCCTGTGTATCAGTGAGCTAGGGCTGCATAACAAATACCACAGCCTCAGTGGCTTAAACAACAGAAGCTTATTTTCTCACAGTTCTGGAGGTTGGAAAACCAAAATCAAGGTGCTTTTATCCCCCACTTGCTTATAGCCACCTTCTCACTGTGGTCTCACAACACCTTTCTTCTGTGTTCATGTGGAGAGAGAGCCCTCTGGTGTCTCTTCCTCTTCTTATAAGAACTCCAGTCCTATAGGATTAGCCCCACCCTCATGACCTCATTTAGTCTTCATTTCCTTCTTAAAAGCCCTATCTCTGAATACAGTCTCATTGGGGGTTAAGACTTCACCCTATGAATTGGGGGTGGAGAGCACACAATTCAATCCATTACACTCTACTTGATTCACTTTCCTTCTCCTCTAAACTTCTTGGAAATCCACCTCGGATAGGTTGTATTATTGGTCCCATTCTTCACCCCTCCTTCTTTATATCTACACCCTTTGCCATGTGCTTTTACATTTCCCCTCACTAAAATGGCAAACCCTTTGACCTTGGGCTCAACTGTGTGACTTGTACTGGCCAACAGAATGAGACAGAAGTGGTAGTGTCCCAGCTCCAAACTTAGATTTTAAATGAACTCTAAATTTCCACTTGCCTTCCTGAGTCTTTGTCATCACCATGAAAAGAACATTCCCCAGCCCAGCCTGCTGGTCCCAGTAAAGCAGCAGCTTCACTTAACTCCAGCCTGGATCAGCCAGGCTCCAGCCAACCCAGGAAGTGTGACTGAGCCTAGCCAAGATCAGCAGAGCCAGTGAGCCAAGTCTGCACCAACCAACCCCAGCTGACCCACCAACTTATGACCCGCAGATCTCTGTTCTTTAATAGGAGACTTTGGGTTGCCTGTTAACAATCTTGTGTTATTAGCTAACTGATGTATCACCATTCATTCTTCGAGATCCAACTATAATACCACCTTGTTTGGGTTCAAACTCTAGCCTCCCCATTTACTAACTATGCTGTTTGGGGTAGGTGGATCAGCTTCTGTTTCTTCTCTCTACAATGAAGATAAGAGCATGACACCATAGTTATTGTGAGATTAAGGTGCAGCTATTTAGGTAAGATGATGCATAGTAGACACTAAATAACTGTTGGCTTCCTTTCCCCTTCCTTCCTACTACAGGATGCTTGCCAAGAAGTGCTGGGATAGAAGCAGTCACTTCTCACACTAAGTTTGTCACCTCCCTCTGTGCATATTACTTGTCACTTGGTCTGCTCCCCTCACTAGTTTGTGCAGAGGTTCTCAAACAGCAGTAGCCATCAGAATCACCTAGAGGCAATTTCAAACACACCAGTGAACAATCTCCACTTTAGTCCTGCTAAATATTTATGTTCAAGAAAGTATACATAATTTCCCAATCCTTATATATATTTTCCCCTGGTTAAGAAGCAATGAGCAGGAGACCTAGGGAAGCAGAAACTGTATCTCAGGATCACTGAATCTCTGGGTTTCCCATCTGGCCTAACACAGAGAAGATGTTCAGTATGTATGTTTTGAATGAATGAACTTTTTAAAATGCACACCTCTATGGAGAATCACAGCATCGAAGAGCTAACATGAAGCCTTGTTTTCCCAGTACAGAAGCTGAGGTCCAGTCTTAAGATTAGAAAGGTATCTCCTAATTTCAAACTGAGTGCTCTTCCCAGACAGAATGGGCTGACTTCAGAGAAGGCAGGAAACCTCCCATTCCCAGAGTTGTCATTTCTTGAATGTGTTGCCCTTGCCCACCCCAAGGCCCTCAACCCCTCAGTGGAAGTGCAGACTGTGGGGATAAACAGCCCTGCATTTGGGTCCAGGAAAAGGAGGTCATGGGCAGTCTTACCCAAAGACTGCTATGGGCCCCAGTAGGGCCGGAGTGCATAAGACAAGGTGAACCCTCTTTATGAGCACCAGGTTGTTTATAACAGTGGACAGTCAGGGTGATTTAAATTGGAACCTCCATTCCTCAAAGAAGTGAAAGTAGAAATACCATATGATCCAATAATTCCACTACTGCATATTTACCCAAAGAAAATGAAAAAACACTAACTCAAAAAGTTAAATGCACCCCTATGTTTATTGCAACATTATTTACAATAGCCAAGATATGGAAGCAACCCAAGTGTCCATCAATAGATGAACGGATAAAGAAGACATAGAACATTACACGGCCATAAAAAATGAGATCTTGCCATTTGCAACAACACGGATGGATCTACAAGGCATAATGCTAAGTGAAATAAGTCAGAGTAAGACAAATACCATATGATTTTACTTATATGTGGAATCTAAAAGACCAAAAAAAAAAAAAAAAAGAATAAACAAACAAAAAGAGAATCAGACCTGTATATACAGAGGACAACCTGATGGTTGCCAGAGGTGGGGGGGATGGGCAAAAGGGGTGAAGGAGAGCAGGAGATATAGGCTTCTAGATATAGAATGACTTAGTAACAGGAATGAAAGACACAGCATAGGAAATATAGTTGATGGTATTGTAATAGCATTGTATGGTGGCAGACGGTAGCTACACTTATGGTGAGCATAGCATAACATAGAGGGTTGTTGACTCACCATGTTGTACACCTGAAATTAATAAAACATTGTGTGTCAATTATACTCAAATTTTTAAAAAATCAAATAAAAAAATAAATAAGAACCTCAAATTTGCTTGAACTCATAGGTTCACTAGCCAAAGGAGAACCTAAAAATCAAGCTTCTGGTTTGCCTCCCCATATTCGGCCAAGACTTAAAACATCCACAAGCAAGTGGCAGCTTACATTAGAATCAAACATGATACACACAGTTAAGCAATTCTTAATTATAAACTTAACTTAGTAGCTTTTGGTACAGCAAATGTTTTATCTCTTTTTCCATCTTGGCAGAGCCTGGTGGCACTCCCCCAAATATCCATGCACGGCCATCCATTTCTCAGCCCCAGAATGTGGGTGGAGCCATGTGACCATTTCTGGCCAATGAGATATGAGCAAAAGTGTTATATGTGACATCAGTCCTGTCCAGTCTTGGAACTTGAGAACACTGCATGGCATGCTCCACCTGTCCCTGTGACCACAGAGACCATGCATTCCAGATGGCACAGCTTCAAGATGGAAGAAACCTAGATCCCCAAGTGGGTAGCAAGATGCCCTGGAGAACTGGGAGACCCCGATCAGACCGTATCAAGAGCAGAAATATATTTATTCTGCTTGCATCACTGAGATTTCAAGGGGTATTTGTTACTGCAGCATAGCATAGACTCTCCTATGTAAGACATCTCCCAATCGCAGTACAAACAGACCCAGAGGTTCATCTAAATCCCATCTATCATCTAAGTTCTCCATCCCTGAATGTGGCATTGGCAAGTCATGGCAATGGGCATATGGGTCACACAAAAAGTTGGCAACCCAACGAAAGAGGAAAGATAAGCAAATATCAATAATAGCAAATGAAATGCCTGTCCTAAGGGAAAGACAAAGGTATTGTTGGCAGCCTTCTGGCATGGTGTGAACTAGAAAGACTGAGAAATCCAACCACTACAAGATACCTA
This sequence comes from Mirounga leonina, assembly GCF_011800145.1. Taxonomy (NCBI): domain Eukaryota; kingdom Metazoa; phylum Chordata; class Mammalia; order Carnivora; family Phocidae; genus Mirounga; species Mirounga leonina. The sequence goes on along the minus strand of NW_023270763.1, from coordinate 10,795,114 downwards.
AAACATGCTGGATCGAAAAAGAAAAATGTCTTCTTAAAGACACAGCCTAGTAATCTAGACAGTAAATAAATCTCTCAAAGCCCCACCCCCCCCAAAAAAAAGAATGAAAAGAAAGGAAATGGGAGCAGAAAGCCAGGAATGTAGTAGAATGCTGAATCTAGCAGCTTCCCTGGGGTAGCTTTGAATTCCCACATCTCTACTCCCCAGGATTTTGCACTTCCACTCCATGGCCATGCAGGGAAAAGAGGACAGACAGCCTGGGATCCACACGAGGTCGGGAATAAGATCAGAGATTCTTGTACAATGCCAGGCTCTCTTGGGGCCACACTTTCAATAAGGCAAAAACTAGAAAAAAAAAAAAAACTTTCCCCTTGCAAGGGAAGATGAAGAGGCAATCTGCCTGCTAAGCCTTCCTTAGAAGGAAGGAGGTAGGGATTATTTCATAATCTCTCTTGAGAATTCCCAGCTACTACAAATGTGCACTCACAGGGGTTTGGGAACTGAATTTATACTATTTGATTTTTTTAAAGCACAATTTAAGAATGCAAAGTGGTCCTGAGGTGGCAGTGCCTCCGAGCAACGGACAAGTGTCCCCAAGCAAACTGAAGCAAATGTACATTCTCTGAACATGCCCTCAAAGAACTATCATGGGTGTGAATGTCAATAAATATGAGCTTACAACTGAGAATCACAAAACTTAGGAGGGGAAAATATGACAGTCAGCAACACCACCACCACCAACAAAACTCTAACAGAGAGCCAGGCGGAACGTCCTGCAGGGATATCACAAACAGAGCAGTCCCAGGGTACCATGGGGAGACGCAGTCCAAGAACCGAGCGTGAGGGTTGAAAAGGCAGTGCCCACCCAGAAACTGGCCAGAGGTCTAGAGCGGTGACCCTGTCGTGAAAGAAAATCCGAAAATAGTTAAAGATCCTAGCAGGATCTGGAAGAGTGGTTCCAAAGCAAAGGAGGCAGGTTCCTCGCATGCATGGAGCTGGTCAGGGAGCTGAGCACCTGCCCTCAACCACTGTCATGGGTCTAGTCCACAGCGGTGTGGGCTTCTCCAGCTGGCACTGGTCTGTCCCATCCTCCTTGATGTCAACAAAAATAGATGGGATAAAGAAATGCAGCCCACCAGTAATGTTAACAAACTCAGTGTCTTAGTTCAGGCTGCCCTGACCAAGCATCATAGACTGGGTGGCTCTAAACAACAGAAAGGTATTTCTCACAGCTCTGGAGGCTGGAAGTCCAAGATCAGGATGCCGGTATGGCCACCTTCCAGGTTGCAGAGTGCCCATTTCTTGTTGTATCCTCACCTGGTGAAATGAGGGAGAGTGGTCTCCAGGGTCCCTTTCATAAGGGCACTCCACCCTCATGACCTAACACCCCCCACCCCCGCAAAGGCTCACCTTCAATTACCATCACATTGAGATTGGGGATTTCAACCTGAATTCTGGGGAGCTGCAGGCATTTAGTCCGTAACACTGTTTTATTTGACTTTGGGTAGACCATAAACTCAGGGCCGTGGAAGGAGTGAAGTCAGTGAATGATGGAACCGAATTAGCCAAATGAAAATGCCAAGAGACAAAGAGATATGAGCTCAGAAGTGGCTAAGATCCAGAGTAAATAGTGAGCTTCACAAAATTACCCCTTTCCATTTCAATCTTTTATACTTTAATCATCTCCAGCCATGGACACGGTTCTTACCGTGAAGACAAGGGCTCAGAATGAACACAAGGATAATGAAGGTGAAATACTATTATATTTAATACTATAATATCATTAATGCAACTCCAGCCAGATTTCAAGGACTTCTCAAATTAATTATTTCTTGTTCCAACACGCACCATGAAATGGGCTTTCTAAATCAGAATGACACATCCCAACCTTTCTTTTATTAAGATAATTCTATTGTATTTCTTGGATCTTTGCAGCCTAGGCAAGTTTTATAAATATTTAAGAGAGAAATTAGGCGGGAAAATGCTGGATAACGCATGACTAGCAACCAGTTGACTGAGACAGAGACACACTGTGAACTGACTTTAGAATCTTCCTGCTTGCCGTACACAAATCCTGCAAAATCTAGACAGTCCTGTCCCTTTGTGGGAAGATTAGCAGTACACTGAGCACCTGTATGCCCCTCCAGATTTGCATTTTCCATTTTATTGCCAGAGTGAGGAAGGAAAGTCATTGCTTGAAATACACTCATTAAAGCTGAATTGAGTCTTTACGGTCAGCAGTAAAAGTTAGGCAAAATATTGATAACTTGCCTATTAATGGTCTCTCCTAGGTGGGTCTCTAATTGCTTAAATGACTGGTCATCTGCAGAAACCACTTTCACCCTTCAGTTTGGTCTCCAAAGAAATCTTAAGCGTGCACAAAGACCTTGATCCTTGGAGATACTGGAGGAGCTTGTTACTTGTCCACACAGAGCGACTCGCATGGTGCAGCAGAGGGTCACATCCATTATGAGGGGACAGCCGCCTTCGTGGGTGGCAGAGACTTTTTATGAGTGCATTTGCTGATTTCCAGGAAGGCACCATCAACCTCCCCGCACCAAGGTATTTCTGCTCTCGGTGCGGTTGGACAGCTTCTTCAAAGGAAATGCTTTCTGCAAAATGCCTCCCCAGTTGATGCTTCACAGTTGGCTAATTGCCAGGATAATCGGTTCTAACCATTTACCTCCTGAAAGCATCACTCTTGACTTGATCATTTAATTCTCAAAACGCCTTCGACTGACGGGAACGGATGCTATTTTACTTGCAAAGCTGATTGCAAATTATTTTCTGATTGCAGATTTATTTTGTTTGTGACAAAATGTTTCCCACTAATTGCTAAAATAATCTCGTAGGAACTTGCATTTGAACACCTAATCTATTAACCCACTGTAGTTTCTCCCTAATCCCTGTTTTCATCCTTTTATTTATTTTAAACACCTATTTACAGGATCATTAATCCTCATCAATATTGTCTGGAATCCTTGAGCAACTACCAAGGCTGTTTCTGCAAGGAAAACCATACAGTCGATGCTCAACAATCTCCCCTGCTCACCAACCTTTCCTTCCAGGGGATGAGAGAGGAAAATAAAGCCCTCTCAGCTTGATTGATGATGGGCCATGGAAAACAAGAGACGTGAATCTTGTTGGTCGACAGAGAAATATCTGTTCTTCGTTGGCTTCTGGACAGCCAGAAAATTAAAAGTTGCCAGATTCTTCTTTTGGATCATCCCATGTAGACAGAGCAGCAAGATACTATGTCAATGACGCCCATATCTGGACAGCATTCTTTTAAGATATTTTGACCTAATACTAAGCAGGAGGAAGGTAAATACAAACTCATGAGGCCAAAAAACACTAGTGAAAGAAGTGACCGGACACAGCTCACTTATTATACAATTAAGTAAACTGAGGCACGGGGCAGTCGAAAAATTTGACCCAAGATCCTGTGTTAATCAGAGTTGGTGAAGGGAAGCCTGCTGTAGCCGAGTTATTTGGGTTCAGCTTCCATCTTCAAGATTTTTTTTCTTGGTTATTTTGCATTTGAGATGGAAGGAACATAAATGTTCATTTTTCCAGGGGTTTGTGCACAATTATAGAAGATAATTGATTTTTCCTAAACACGACAGAGATGGCAGATTTATTTCTTTCAACGGTGCTCAAGGTTAAAGCACATCACATCTGAACCCAAAGACCTATCTTGGAGACCATCTTGTATGTAGGTGCCTTGACAAATGTCAGTCCAAGCCAAGGACCAGAGATCCTTCTCAACACTGTCTGCCCCCCTCCCCACAAAGTCCAGCAGAGAGAAAAAACTCAGGGTTTTTGTTGAATAAACGAGCATATGGCAATCTCTCTGGGCTTTGTTAGGATGCAGTAATTCTCAAGAAAGGACTTTTATCTGACTCTAATTTTCCCCAGCTTTGCTTGGCTAAAGTTCATGTCAAGTTGACCTTAATTCATTTACCTTCTTGGATATGCTTCAAACTCAGCTATATTAACTCTTCCTTCCTGGTGGGCTCCCGTGCTCACTGCAAACCCCTTTTCTGGATCTGGCAGGGAATTGCCTATAATTATCCTTAATGTACTCCTGGAGCAAAGATATGCATGTTAAGAGCCAAAATAGAAGGTTAACTACAAACTGCACAGTAATGCAATTACCTCCCAATTATCCCTTTCAACGCTTAGGGAATGAATAGGAGACATTAAGCTCAAATCTGCAGTAGAATCTCTGGTTATTGGAGGTGGGGGTGGAAGTGGGGAAAGGCAGGAGGAGGGAGAAAAATAAGTAAGGCTGCTGTGGGTAATGGATGCCAGGGAATGCTGGTGACACTTCAGTGGAATAATTCCTATTGGTATTGGATTGCTTTCAAATTCTTCTGGTTGCTGTACCCTGCAGAAGGTTCATTGGGTTAGCAGTACATCCCATCTCTATGTGATCAAGACTCTCCTCAGCAATGGGGCACCTGGGTGGCCCAGTCATTTAAGTGTCTGCTTTGGGCTTGGGTCATAATTTCAGCATCCTGGGATCGAGTCCCGAGTCAGGCTCTCTGCTCAGCGGGGAGTCTGCTTCTCCCTTTCCCTCTGCCTTTGCCCCTCCCCCCTCCCATGCTCTTTCTCTCTCTCTCAAATAAAGAAATAAAATCAAAACCAAGTCCCTCCAGAGAATGCTGGAATTCCCCATTGCCTGGAGCATGGTACCGGGGCTTGGAGAGGACTTACAGGAACAGTAAGAGGTGGGAATTTAAGGCCATTTGTGTGCTTTACCAGCATCCACATCCCCCTGAGGTCACACACGAGGGCAGCTACTCCTTATCAACCCAGACTTTGTCATTCATTGGTCAGCTGCAGCAACCAACCCAGTATTCAAGACATAACCTTTCCTTCTTAAATGCCTCTTGTCCATTTTTGTCCACTCAACAAAGATTATTTTTAATCTAAATTACATCTTTGTGATCATATTGGTTGCTATTGTTATCTATTGCTGTGTAATAAACCATCCCAAAACTTAGTGGCTTCGAACAGCAATTTATCATTGTATGTCATGGTTCTGTAGGTGGACTGGGGTCAAGGCAGTGGGTCTGTCTCAGGGTGTCTCATGTGGATGGCAGCTGGGAGTGCAGTTATCTGAAAACTCACGTAGGTTCAATGTCTAAGGTGGCTTGTTCATGTGCATGGCTATTGGTTCTGGCTGTGACTTAGGAGCTTAGCCAAGGCCGGGTTACCTACATGTGGTCTTTCTATTTAGCTTGGGCTTATCACAGCCTAGGACCTAGGTTCCGAGAGAGAATGTCCCAAAGATAAACATTCCAAAAGTCCCAGGCAAGAGCCACAAGGCTCCTGATACCTAGCCTCAGAAATCCTAGAACATCACTTCGCCATATTCTATTGATCAAATGAGTCACTAAGGCCGCCCAGATTCAAGACTCCAGCTCTTGACGTGAGAACCACCACTTACAGGAGGGAAAGAATTGATGGTGGCCATCTTCAGAGATCACCTACCACATTAGTGAGAATCTCAACTTTGTGTCATCTGAAAATCTGATATTCTTCCTTCTTCAGTGCTATCATCATCAAAAAAAAAAAAAAAAAGCATCAATGCAGGTTGGAGGGAAAAGTCCAAAGGCACATTGCTAGGGTCTTCCTTCTAGGCTAAGGTTTCTCAAATTAATTCTGACCCTGTATTGGATAGAATTAGTTTCATCTATGAGTCAGGCGTTTAGATTCTAAAGGATTCTAAGGGGATCCCCTAGGACTCTCTGGATAAATCCATCCCCTTCTGAGTAATCACACACTTGACATTCCCATCCAGATGCTGATACTGTCCCTGGAAGGAGCTGCTCCCTCTTCTTTGAGCATCTCTATTCTTTCTGTATCCCAATCTAAGACGTTTTGGTGAAATTTTATCATCTGTAATTTCTATTATGAAAATAATAGGCATTTTGTGTCCCCAATCATGAAATTAAATTGTAGTATTTAATGTGCCCTTTCAAATATTCTTTCTCTCTCAGATATTCTCATTAATCTGGCCATTACTCCCAATACACATACTGTCCTGATCGACAGTTATTCCTTCGGGCCAGATAGAGCCACAGACTTCATTCGGACTGCCAACTCAGATTGGAAGTGGTTGTCTGGAGAACTGTATCTGGGCTCCTAGGGATGCCTGAGACTCGTGTGTAATGTCCAGTTTCTCCCACTGGGGAGGGTCTCCACATTGAACTCCCAGTAAGGAGTTGGGGCTGTAATATTCTACTTCCCACTCTCAGCTTCTCCCCTGGCCTTGGATCAATCCAAGTTGACCAAGTACCATTGACATTGTGCATCAGACTTCTGACCACCTCTTTTGGGGGTCGGCCCCACCACCAAGCCAGTTTCCCAGCCCCCATCCTGCCTGATCCCCAGCCTTCTTCCTCTCCATTTCCTCCTGAGACGTGAGGTCCCAGCACACCTTGTGACTCAATACCCCAGAGTGATAGCATCCAAGCCTGGGTCCTATGGAAATGATGATGAAGAAAATAGAAATCCTGAAAAAAAAAAAAGGGTTATCAGCAGACACCTCTCAACTCCCGGACAACAGGGAAGGCTGACAACAGGGAGGGAGCAGGTTGATCACGCAAAGAGGCCAGCAACTGACAGACAGGAAGTGAACACAGACTGGATCCACACCAGAATCCTGGAGAAACCCTATTTCACGGTGGAGAGACGTGGCTGGTTTGAAGAAAAGAATCGAGGACACCCAATGGGAACAAGCCTAGGTGCCCAAAATGCCATCTCGCTGGACATGGAACACGTGACAAGAGGACATTCAGGGTCTGGGGTCAGGACGGGCACTGCAGTCAGAAGAGAAACGGACTCAGCCAGGACCTGGCTGGGAAGATGGGGAGAGGAGCTTATTGCAAGCAGGCTCGGTCTGACTTAGGAGAGCTGAGACAGCCAGCAACCACTTGAGATAGAAAGCTGCCCAAGCTCCATCAAGTGCTTTTCCAAATGCAGCCCTGGCTGCAACTGTAACAAAGCCAGCCGTGCCCCCAGATAAGCCTTTTGTAAGGCCGGTTGCTCCATTTTGTTTCACATAATTTATTGCTCAGTACATATCGATAATACGATTGTCAGCCCAGCAGACATTTTCCATTTTAATAGTTCACATGAGATACCACATTATTGATCCTACACCACTAAATAAAAAACTCGTTTGTCAGGGGAGCATGGAATGGTTTTTAACGGACACAGCCAAACACCTGCTACTAGTTAGGGAAGAAAAATAACCATCCTGCCACAAGGACGAGCGGGCTCGAAATGCTCTGTTTTAGGGATTAGCAGGGTTCTCGGAAAACAGGGGGGTGCCTTCTCCAAATGTCCAAAGGCTGACTTTCTCTTCAATGGTAGGAAAGGCTGCCATTAACAAGGCATCTACTATGCACCAAGTATTTTTACTTTCTGTGCTTCATCCTATGTGGTCCTCACGGCAAATCATGCAAAGGTACCTATCGGTGCCTTGCATAGGATGCTCTGGCAGATGAGGCACAGAATACACCAATAAACGGAACGAGGTGTCTGTTTCTCACTTAGAAAGTCTGATGGTAGATGTTTCCAGGGTTGGCATCGCTGCTCCCTGATTCCAGACTCTACCATCCTCAACTTCTCCCACAGGGCCACAAGACAGCTGCCAAGCAAGCAACCAACAATGTCTGGCACTTTCAGACGAGGCACCCTGAGTGACTTCAGTGACTCAGCCCATATTCCAAGACTAAGAAGGAGCTAAGAAGCCAGGATCTTTGTCTACTTGGTTTCGAGATGAGTTTTCTTGCCATGGACGCTACCATTACTTTATCAAACGCACCATGATATGGGCTGGGCTGTGTCCCCCACAACCGAAATCCGTATGTTGGCATCCTAACTCCCAGTGCCTCAAATGAGACTGCATTTGGAGGTGGGGTCTCTAAAGAGGTAATTAAGTTAGAATAAGGTAATTAAGGTGGGCGCTAATCCAATCTGACTGGTGCCCTTATAAGAAGAGATTAGGACACAGACACGCACAGAGGGACGACCCTGTGAGGACATGGGGAGAAGGCAGCCGTCTACACGCCAAAGAGAGCAGCTGCAGAAGAAATCAACTCTGCCGACACCATGACCTTGAACTTGTAGCCTCCAAAATTGTGAGAAAATAAATTTCCGTTTATCTGCTAAATCTCTCTCCTTTCTTCAGGAATTTCCCCCTTTCGGTGAATGTGTGTTTTTCCCTCAGTCACTAATCCATATTTCACAGTGTTATTGAGATGTAATTGACACACAAAAAATGCACATATTTAAACCGTACAAATTTGATAGGTTTCGACATATGGATACTCTTGTGAAACCATTACCATATTCAACAAAATGAACGTATCATCACCCCCTAAAGTTTCTTTGTGCCACTTTGTAATCCCTCTTCTCTGCCTCCATCCCCACCCCCAGCCGCCACTGACCTGCTTTCTGTCCCTGTTGAGTTGTTTGTGTCTTTTAGAGTTTTATATAAATGGGATTGCATGGTAAGTGTTCTTTTTTGTCTGACTTTTACTCAGAATAATTATTTTGAGATTCAGCCATGTTGTGTGTGTCTCAGTAATTCATTCCTTATTATTCTTGGTCGTGTTCCACTGTACGGATATACAACAGTTCGTTTACCCTTTCACCTGTTAATGACCCCTTACCTTATTTCTAGTGTTCACCTCTTAAAAATACTATGCACTTACCTGGAAAAATACCTTCTTCTTTCTTCAGTAAACATCTAGACATGGACTGGCTGGGTCACATAGTGGGTGCGTGTTTAACTTATAAAGAAATTGGCACACTCTTTTCCGAAGTGGCTGTCCCACCAGCCAGGGATGACAACCCGTTCTTCTGATTCATCATCAACCCAATCAATCTTTTATTATTTTAACCACTCTAATAGGTGTGCAGGGGTATCTCACTGTGGTTTTAACTTGCATTTCCTTAATGATGAATAATGTTGACCGTCTTTTTTTTTTAATTTTTTTATTCTTATATTATCCCCATACATTACATCATTAGTTTTAGATGTAGTGTTCCATAATTCATTGTTTGTGCATAACACCCAGTGCTCCATGCAGAATGTGCCCTCCTCAATACCCATCACCAGGCTAACCCATCCTCCCCCCGCCGCCAGAACCCTCAGTTTGTTTTTCAGAGTCCATCGTCTCTCATGGTTCGTCTCCCCCTCCGATTTCCCCCCCTTCATTCTTCCCCTCCTGCTACCTTCTTCTTCTTCTTCTTTTTTTTTTTCTTAACATATATTGCATTATTTGTTTCAGAAGTACAGATCTGAGATTCAACAGTCTTGCACAATTCACAGCGCTTACCAGAGCACATGCCCTCCCCAGTGTCTATCACCCAGTGTTGACCGTCTTTTTATGTGCTTATTGCCATCCACACATCTTTGTTGAAATGTCCACTCTGGACACAAATCTGTGAGCAGATATATTTCCTCCAGGAGGTGGCTTATCTTTTTATTCTCTCTTTTTTTAACTGAAGTAGGGTTGACACACAATGTTATATTCATTTCAGGTGTACAACATAGAGATTCGACATCTTTTTATTCGCTTAGTATTTGGGAAAGACCAGGCGTTTTTAATTTCGATTAAGTTCAATTCAGCAAATTTTTTTCTCTTAAAAATTGTACTTAGTGTTGTCTCTGAGAACACTCAGCATAACCCAAGCCAAATACGATACCAATAAGCCCTCCCTTCACTGTCCCTCACTATCTTACAAGCCCCTGAGTGTCCTCCCAAAATCCAGGCATGAAGGTTCACCTTGAAAACTGAGTCAAAGGGAACCTGTTGTTGGGGGTCACAGCTTCTAGTCTTCAGTGATGCTTTTCTTCACCCAAGGACACGGGCAGCATCAGGAGCAGACAACCAATAAGGCTGAGCGAGGAAAAGCTTTCAGAGAAAATATCTGCTTTTCTCCCCTACGACTGCAGAGGGTCTGGCTGAGGGGGATCCATCTTGCCCCTCACACGTCCTTGTCTGGACAGCGTCCCTTCCCTCTTACGGCTTCTTATTTGGGGGAAAAGCAGCATGAGTGTATGAAAACTATAATTCTGTGTGTGTCTGAACCATCTGGCATTTGTATGCATTACTATTAATTTTAACGTTAATTTTAATAATCCTGACAACAGCCGTAATAAGATCTATAACACAATTCTAACAATTATCTGTGGAGCACCACTGTGGAGTGTCAAGTAATTTACATACTTCATCTCTCATGATTTCTTCTGATACATTTATGCTTTCGTATTCTACTTTTAGACCTTTGATCCATTTGGAATTCATCCTGGTGTAGACATGAGGCATGGATCAAGGTTTTGTTTTTCCTCGAGATGGCTACTCAGTTGACCCAACCCAATTTATGGATCAATCCATTTTTCACCTCATTGATTTCAACTTCCTCCTTTACCATTTACTAAATGCTTTCATATATTTAGATCTGCCTCTGAACTTTCTATTCATTTCCATGGATCTGCTTGACCAAACGCCATACTGTTTTTATTACCGAAGCTTTATGATATGTTTTAATATCTGTCAAGTGTCCCACCCACACTCTTTTTTTTTTTTCAAAAGTTTTTGGTATTATCATTATTATTTAAATTTCCATTCAAATTTTAGTATCATCTTATCTTGCTCCAAATCAGGAATCATTTAAAAATGCGATAGATTTCCATACTCCACCCCAGCCCTACCAAATAAGAGTCTTCATGGAAGGAGTCTGAGAGTCTGTGTTTTTAACAGGGGCTCCAGACACCAGCAGCCACCCAGCAGGTGGGAACCACGGCTTGGAAAAGCAGATGCTCAGAATGGCCAAGGGGCATTGCAACTCACCAGGTGACAGCCTGACAGGTACACGTGGTGTCTGATCACGGCAGGAAGAGTGGATCTCTGGGAACTTGCCCAAGACCTGACAACTGGTGACACTCAATGCATCTGTGCTTGATAAACTAATAGACAAAAGAATGAGCACAGACAGAGAACTGACACCTCTCATGGAAAGGGTCCCTGGAGGGCTTGTAGGGAAACCCCTGCTGGCCCAGACACCACAACAGAGAGACTGACCAAGCAGAGAGAAGCGGAAGAAGAGACGCCTTCCCTGACAGCACCAGCAGAGGGGAGGCCAAGAGGGTGGAGAATAAGGCAAGCAAATGATGCACAAGCCTAGAGATAACTCTCATACCTGTGTTCTTGCGTTTGTCTAGGTGACTGAGGCACACGCCACAGCTCGAGGTTTGGGTGGAGGAAGTGAAGGAAAGGTTAGAGGAGCTATGTGAAGTGAGCAGTTCCTGCGAGGGGACAATTAACGACAGCCAGGACTGGCCTCCAGGACAGAGGCCAGTCATTCCTCCAGAGACAAGATGGCTCCTGTCACTGGGAAGACGCATTTGCCCCAACAGTGCAGAGTCAGGGGCTGCTTGAGGCAGCAGGTTTGGGGCAGGATCCTCGAAAGAAGGGGATCTATCTACCTTTTGCTCTCTTCCCCCCACCCACCTGCCTGGGCCCATAAAGAAAATAAAATTAATGCCCAAATTCTTACCTGCCCCAAAACATGCACTATTTGAGGGAGCATCTGCCCTCCTCCCTCCTCCTTTCTTAGCTCCTCCTCTTGGAAGGTTCTGATCATCAGAAAGCAGATTTTCCTGGGGAAGGAGTCAATGTGGACACCTCAGCAGGAGAGACCCAGAGCCAATAGACACTTCGGGCAGCTGAAAAGGGCCAGGTTGGACCAACGGAGGCATGAAGGTGACCTTCAATCCACGCATCTTGCAGGAATGTGCTGGCATCACTTTTATTCATTTTTACAGCCGAGCAGGCAGGCGCTTGGCCAGAGTCACCAAAACGTGTGTATGTGGAAGGTGGGCCAAAGCGGCACAGAAACCTCTCCGAGCCTCTCTGGCAAAGGCAAGCTTCTTGTGCCTCGTAAAATCTTCACACCACACAGAAGGAATCTGCGGCAGCCACACGTCTTCATGGGGACCGCAGGTGGGCTGGGAAGCTCAAGCCACCATCTGGGAGCTTGCAATGTTGTCTTCTGCTTTAGGGAACTGCCTCCCAACGTTCTCATAGTCTCTGCCATGAAAGAAATAGCACATCCTCTGACTGTGTCTGTTGGCATCTTTCTGCCAATCATGTATGTCACCACAGCATTGGGACAATGACATGGTGACAGAGGACACCAATGTCTCGTCTTGTTCAACCATCGATCACAGGTCTCAGATTCTTCTCAGTCAGGGGCACCATTCATTCATCCAAGCCAGGCCTTGGTTCATCGGGGCAAATACACCTGTAAAGGTAGGGACTGGTCCGTGAAACTATCCAATGGCTTGGAGGCTATTGTGGTCTTGATCAGAGGTTCTCAGATGGTGGGCCCCCAAAGCAGCAGCATCGGTATTACCTGGGAACTTGTAAAAAAAAATGCAGATTCTCAGGTCCCACCCAGAACAACTGAATGGGAAACTCTGGGGGTGGGGCTTAGCAAACGGTGTTTTAACAAGTCCTCTAGGAGATGGTGACGCACCCTCCAATTTGAGAACCACTGATCTGCAGAGCGTAATAGAAGCCTGTCCTAAAGTTCCCTTTAAAGCTCCAGGAAAAAGTCCTTATCCTGAGTGTGAGGAAGACCCAGGACAGACAGTCCAACCAGATCCTCCATCTGTGGGCTTTGCAGGTCCCCACTGGTGAAGGCCACACTGCCTTGCGCACAGCCTTCTCCACGGCAGCCCAACATGGGGCCGTGAGCAAGACAACCCTGCCACCAAGGAGTCATTATTGTCCAAGTGAGAGACGGAGGAATAGAGTTCCTGGAGCTCTTGCTGGCCCATTAGAACCTCTGTGAGGCCTTTCTGGAATTGACCTACAGACACAGATCATTCTACTCTAGCCCTGAGGTCAGATAAGCAAAATTCAAAGTCACAATGGGCCACCAACACTCATTCCTTGCTGGAGGCTGGATGGATCTTCCAACTTCTTGAGCAGCCAACTCCTCAGGAGAGCTGAGCAGTGTTGGGGGAGCAGGAGAATCACTCGCCAGCCTTCAATCTGTACTTTCGCAGCTGGAGAAAATTAAAGGAAAAGGACCAGAGGCTGCTTGGAAAGAGAAGAGGCGCACATTTCGTAGCTTATCCAGACACGCTAAGAGCTAACCCTTACTGAGCGCTCATCAGGTGTGAGCACCGAGCCTTCACACTCCCTCCTGGTGTCCCCACAACAGCTAAGAACCCTGTGGGGCTTCATTATCCCCATTGTACAGATAAGGTGACTGAAGCATAGCAAGGTTGAAGGATTTGTCCAAAGCCGTTCATAAATAGAAAACATTGAAATCAAAATTTGAAATTCAGTGTTCTGACAGCAAAGCCTGCAGCAATCCCGGCCCTCAAAAAAAAAGAATTTATGTATACAGTTGACCCTTGAACAACACGGGTTTGAACTGTGTGGCTGCACTTATATGTGGATCTTTTTTTATAAACACAGTACAGTATTTTCTCTTTCTTATGATTTTCTTAATGATGCTTTCTTTTCCCTAACTTACTTTATTATAAGGATAGAGTCTCTAACACATATAACATGCAAAGTATGCGTTCAGTGACTGTTTATGTTATCAGGATGTCTTCTGGTCATCAGTAGGCTACAAGTTAAGTTTTGGGGGAGTCAAAGTTAGATGTGGATTTTCAACTGGAGGGGGTTAGAGCACCTCTAACCCCTGCATGTTCAAGAAACAATCGTGTTGTTGAAAATAGAGCTACCGCATGATCCAGCAATTGCACTACTGGGTATTTACCCCAAAGACACAAATGTAGGGATCCAAAGGGGTACGTGCACCCCGATGTTTATAGCAGCAATGTCCACAATAGCCAAACTGTGGAAAGAGCCAAGATGTCCATCGACAGATGAATGGATAAAGAAGACATGGTATATATATACAATGGAATATTATGCAGCCATCAAAAGGAATGAGATCTTGCCATTTGCAACAACGTGGATGGAACTGGAGGGTATTATGCTGAGCGATGAGCGAAATAAGTCAAACAGAGAAAGACATGTATCATATGACCTCACTGATATGAGGAATTCTTAATCTCAGAAAACAAACTGAGGGTTGCTGGAGTGGGGGGTGGGGTGGGAGGGCTGGGGTGGCTGGGTGATAGACACTGGGGAGGGCATGTGCTATGGTGAGTGCTGTGAATTGTGCAAGACTGTTGAATCACAGATCTGTACCTCTGAAACAAATAATGCAATATATGTTAAGAAAAAAAAAAAGAATAAGATAGCAGGAGGGGAAGAATGAAGGGGAGGAAATTGGAGGGGGAGACGAACTATGAGAGACGATGGACTCTGAAAAACAAACTGAGGGTTCTAGAGGGGAGGGGGGGTGGGAGGATGGGTTAGCCTGGTGATGGGTATTAAAGAGGGCATGTTCTGCATGGAGCACTGGGTGTTATATGCAAACAATGAATCATGGAACACTACATCAAAAACTAATGATGTAATGTATGGTGATTAACATAACAATTTTTTTTTTTTTTAAAAAGGAAACAATCGTGTAGATTGGGGTGGGTGCGTATATATGTGGGGAGGGGTTTATGGATCACAGTTCTTCACAAATAACTCTTTTGGCTGCCTCTTGATAATCTTGGGGTAAGCACTCCTCAAGGGAATGCAAGGAAGCAATAAGGGAGACATTGCTACCCCCAATCAGGAACGCAAATGCGCGGGTTCAGACCAGGTAGACTAGATGACTAGAGCAGGGGTCAGGGCCTATTTAGGAGAGACAATAAGCAGCCCTTATGTACAGAGCATGCACAGCACAAAGATGAGCCCTGGCAAAGAAGTACACCACAACCTTTATTAAGTCATTTAAAGTATAATTACATTCAACATGTAACTAGAGAAGAAAGTACTGCCCCTCCGTGCAGTTCTGGGCTCTTGACAGTGATGAAATGTGCAACCTGTGAGCAATTACTTAAATATTCAGCACTTTGCATGCATGACTGGATCAGCACTGTAATCAGAATCATAGGAACATGGAATTTTGGAATGGAACAGACCTTAGAGGCCATATAGTTCAATCCCTTGATTTTCACAGATGAGTAAATGGAGGTCCAGAGAGGTCCTTTTATTTTCCTAAGGTCCTCTGGATAGGAATCCAAACTGCCCACCCCTGATTCCTGGTCTCATATAATTTTAGAGAACAGGGCTGGGAGAGCTGAAACCTTGCTCTTGGATCATTGTTTGATCTGATGCAATCATCTTATAATTGAAAGCAAACATGGGTTTGCCAAATAGATGTCCAAGTCACAAGTTATGCTGCTATGATTCTATTCACAAGGATTTATAAAATACCCCAAGGATGGAATCCTATAAATGGAGCCATATAACAGTGAATTTTTTTATTATATTTTATTATGTTAGTCATCATTAGTTTTTGATGTAGTGATCCACAATTCATTGTTTTTGTATAACACCGAGTGCTCCATGCAGTACGTGCCCTCCTTAATACCCATCACCGTGCTAACCCATCCCCCCACCCCCTTCCCCTCTAAAATCCTCAGATTGTTTTCTCAGAGTCCATAGTCTCTCACGGTTCATCTCTCTCTATGATTCCCCCCCCTTCATTTTTCCCTTCCTTCTCCTAATGTCCTCCATGCTATTCCTTATGTTCCACAAATAAGTGAAACTATAAGATAATTGACTTTCTCTGCTTGACTTATTTCACTTAGTATAATCTCCAGTCCCATCCATGTTGATGTAAAAGGTGGGTATTCATCCTTTCTAATGGCTGAGTAATATTCCATTGTATATATGGACCACATCTTCTTTATCCATTCATCTGTTGAAGGGCATCTTGGCTCTTTCCACAGTTTGGCTATTGTGGACATTGCTGCTATGAACATTGGGGCACATATGGCCCTTCTTTTCACTACATCTGTGTCTTTGTGGTAAATACCCAGGAGAGCAATTGCTGGGTCATAGGGTAGCTCTATTTTTAATTTTTTGAGACACCTCCACATTGTTTTCCAAAGTGGCTGTACCAACTTGCATTCCCACCAACAGTGTAAGAGGGCTCCCCTTTCTCCACAACCTCTCCAACATTTGTTGTCTCTTGCCTTGTCAATTTTTGCCATTCTAACTGGTGTAAGGTGGTATCTCAATGTGGTTTTGATTTGAATTTCCCTGATGGCTAATCATGATGAACATTTTTTCATATGTCTGTTAGCCAGTTGTGTGTCTTCTTCGGAGAAATGTCTGTTCATGTCTTCTGCCCATTTTTTGACTTGATTATTTGTTTTTTGGGTGTTGAGTTTGAGAAGTTCTTTATAGATCTTGGATACCAGCCCTTTATCTGTAGTGTCATTTGCAAATATCTTCTCCCATTCTGTGAGTTGCCTCTTTGTTTTGTTGACTGTTTCCTTTGCTGTGCAGAAGCTTTTTATCTTGATGAAGTCCCAAAAGTTCATGTTTGCTTTTGTTTCACTAGCCTTTGGAGATGTATCTTGAAAGAAGTTGCTGTGGCCGATGTCAAAGAGGTTACTGCCTATGTTCTCCTCTAGGATTTTGATGCATTCCTGTCTCACATTGAGGTCTTTCATCCATTTTGAATTTATCTTTGTGTATGGTGTTAGAAAATGGTCTAGTTTCATTCTTCTGCATGTGGCTGTCCAATTTTCCCAGCACCATTTATTGAAGAGACTGTCTTTTTTCCATTGCATATTTTTTCCTGCTTTGTTGAAGATTATTTGACCATAGAGTTGAGGGTCCATATCTGGGCTCTCTATTCTGTTCCATTGGTCTATATGTCTGTTTTTATGCCAGTACCATGCTGTCTTGATGATCACTGCTTTGTAATATAGCTTGAAATCGGGCAACGTGATGCCCCCAGCTTTGTTTTTCTTTTTCAACATTTCAAGATTTGGGGTCTTTTCTGATTCCATACAAATTTTAGGATTGTTTTTTCCAGCACTTTGGAAAATGTCATTGGAATTTTCATCGGGATGGCACTGAAGGTATAGATTGCTCTGGGCAGCATAGACATTTTAACAATGTTTATTCTTCCAATCCATGAGCATGGAATGTTTTTCCATCTTTTTGTGTCTTCTTCAACTTCTTTCATGAGTGTTCTGTAGTTCCTAGAGTATAGATCCTTTCCCTCTTTGGTTAGGTTTATTCCAAGGTATCTTATGGTTTTTGGTGCTATTGTAAGTGAAATCATTTCTTTAATTTCTCTTTCTACAGTTGCATTGTTAGTGTATAAGAAAGCAGCTGATTTCTGTGCATTGATTTTATATCCTGCCACATTACTGAATTGCTGTATGAGTTCTAGTAATTTGGGAGTCTTTTGGATTTTCCACATAAAGTGTCATGTCATCTGTGAAAAGAGAGAGTTTGACTTCTTCTTTGCCAACCTCAATACCTTTTATTCCTTTTTGTTTTCTGATTGCAGTGGCTAGGACTCCTAGTACTACGCTGAACAGTAATGGCGAGAGTGGGCACCCTTGACGTGTTCCTGATCTTAAGGGAAAGTCTCTCAGCTTTTCCCCGTTAAGGATGATATTCACTGTAGGTTTTTCATAGATGGATCCAACAATACATTAAAAGGATCATCCACCACGACTAAGTGAGATTTATCCCCGGGATGCAAGGGTCGTTCAACATTCACAAATCAATCAATGTGATAGAACACATTAATAAGAGGAGAGAGAAGAACCATATGGTCCTCTCAATTGATGCAAAAAGCATTTGACAAAATACAGCATCTTTTCCTGATTAAAGCTCTTCAGAGTATAGGGATAGAGGGAACATTCCTCAAGTTCATAAAATCTATCTATGAATTTTTTACAAAATACATATTGATGGAAACAAGAACTCTTAATTTTTACAAAACCTTAGCTACCTGGAATATATAACAAAATATAAACAGCCTTTATGCCTTTTTTATTTCACAAAAACCTATGTCTTCATATCTTAATAAATTGTTCCTTTTCATTTCTGTATATTTCTATTCCTGCAACGTCATGTGTATTAGCTAGAGAGCTAGTTGGCGTTCTGCAGATATGACCACAACAAAGAAGAGGAAAATGAGAGCTGATCATGTCTTAGTGTTTCTTGGCTCCTAAACACACATAATTTTCATGGGGGTGGGGGTGAGTGTTGTGTATATATTCAAAAATAGACATGTCAACTTGTTAATGAAGTTAATCAAGACAAGAATGCTTATCTATTTCAGCAGATGTGTATCCACTCTGCCTTAAAAGTGCCATGAAGACTTTCAAAAACAATAATACACGGCACTGTTCAGGATGTGGTCACATGGACATGCTCAGGTACTGCTAACAGAAGTGTAAGGTGGTACATCCACAACAACATACTATCACTGAAGTATCAAGGACGACTCATTGCAAGAGTTGAGCTTTAAGCCAGTCTCAAAGAAGGTGATGGGCTTGGAGGAGAAGAGAAGAGCAAAGGGTCAAAATGGAGGGAAGCAGAAGCCAAAGAGAGATCACTGGGTTCCCCAACTCATCCCCCTTCTTCCATCCTCAAAGCCACTAGGGTAGCAGCTTCAGATTCCTCTCTAACTCTGCCTCTCTGTCCCTTCCTCCCTCTTCCTACTTCTAAGGACCACTATGATTACATTGGGCCCACCTGTAATATCCAAAATAATCTCCCCATCTGAAGATCCTCAACGTGATTAATCACATCTACAAAGTCCCTCTGCCATGTAAAGGAACATTCACAGGTCTGGGGCATTAGGACTCTGGATGTCTTTGGGGGACATTACTCTGCCCCCCACCCCGCCCAATCTTCACCTACCATGCCTCTATTTCCTCATCAGTGACACTGGTTTGGTAATATGGTATCCACTTCATAGGGTTGTTGGGAGGATTAAATTAAACTTATTATTTCTCAAGTGCCCAGAACAGGGGCTGACACCTGGTAAAAACTCAGAAGTGTGTTTTCTATTTCTATCTGCCCATCTGAACAAATTGGTAGAATTCACTCCTTCACACCTGGACTCCTTAGGAGAGTGGTTTTCAAATTTTCTTGACCATGACTCACAATAAAAATACACTTTACATCATGATCCAGTATACCCAAAGATTTCTATATTTACACAACCAAAATCAACATCTCACAAACAAAATTAACCCCACTATGTGTAATGGATTCTGATGTATTCCATTCTGTTTTCATGCAATGAAATAAGCCAGTGGGAACCTAGTTAAGACTTGCACCCTGGCATCCAAACTCAGCATCTTTTCTTTTTTCCACCTGGTGTGACCAACAGCCAGCAGAAACTGTGCAAGACTGCAGACACCTTGCTGTTTCTTCAGGAGGTCCTGCTCTTCCCAGTTAAGTTGGATAAACTGAAAGGAAAGAACTGGAAGACTGGGGCCATCACTCCCATTGCAGACTTCTGCCTTCATCTGTCAGCATTCAAAATCTTCTGATCATTGAGTGGCTTTAAGGAAGCTGACAAGCTTTAATTTGTCAACCTTCTTGTGTTAACGCTGGAGAGCACCTAATTGCCCTGTCCTCCTTATTCACGCTGCGTGACCGTGGTGAGTTGCCACTGGCTCATCACATCAACAGGGCTTCTATGACAGCTTCTCTTGTCCACGCATAACCATATCTGAAGAGGCTGTCATTTGATTTGACAAAGTGACAAGACAGCACCATCAATCTCCCAGATGGGTGAGGGAACGCAGTGACTGACAAAATCTAAGGGTCACTACAGATCTGATCGTTACTGTGTCCAGAGGCTGACAGCTGACGAAGCATTCCTCCAATGGTTCAAAGCCTACACATTTCTCACCTCCACTGGCCTGAGAAATATGTAAAGGTGACTGACATGCATATGTATTTCACTTGGGATGTGACAGGCCCTGCCAAGGCTTTTAAAGCGTCTTCCTACTGTCACCGATGAAATGGCCAATGTGGTCACCCCTCAACTTTGCCTGTGGCTCCTCAGGTTATTTGGCAAGATTGTGAGCTTCCCTGATTCCCAGGTGCCTGGGGTGTGACATCTGAAGGGGCCTTAAACACCCAACCCCAGTCCACAAAGGCAAGTAACACCCAAGGACATTCAAGAGTAGACACCTGAGAGTGGACAGATAGGACTGATATTAATCACGGGCATGGGTCTCACTTGCAGTTACATTATGTCAACATACATACAACATAACAAGTACAGTCTGTCATTCTCGACGCTGGCAGCACACTAGAATCCTCTAGGAGCTTCTAAAAAGCATCCATGTCTGGGTCCAACCCCAGATTCTGATTTTGTTGATCTGGGACAGAGTCCGGTATGCAATGCATTTGATATTTTATAATAGCTCCAGAGGACTGAGTTGCATGGCCAGGGTTAAGAAACCCCTTGAGCTTGACTGCCTGGATTCAAATCCAGGTGCTACCAGTTACTACCTGTGTAACCTTGGGCAAGTTGTTGAATTTTCCTGGGCCTCACTTTCCTCATCTGTAAAAAAAAAAAAAAAAAAAAAAAAAAAAAAATTATGAGAGTGATGATAATAATACTTAGTTCCTAGGGTTCCAAGGTTTAAATGAGCTGTTAGATATAAGGCCCTTACTATATGGACTGAGAGAGACTACATGATAAATAGATTTTAGCTATTCCTGTTATTTAAAGATTTCCTGTATTTTAAAAAAGGCTCAAAAGGAAGAACTGACCAAATCACGCAATAATGAGCTTCTCTTCATGGTCTTTTCTCTAATATGGAATGTGAGAGAGAAAAGAAAGAATAACTCTGAGGTATTTGGCCTGAGCAATGGGAAGAATGCTTTGTTCTGCTTCATTTTGCCTTTTTCAATCCTTGTAATATTCCCATTATACAGATGAAAAAAACTGAGGCTCTAAGGGGTTGAATAACTGGAACAAGATCAAAAGGCCTTGGAGAAGAGCCAACCTAAGAGTCTGACTCTGATATTTCTGCCTCTAAAGTCCACATTTTCTTCCCACTCCCTCATACTGAGTTTCCGGGTGGATACGAGTCTGGTCTTAAAAATGATGAATATGGATGAGAGGCCATGAAAGAACACTCCAGTTGGATAGGAGTCATGGATATGAGATGGATTCAAGGTCCTTCGTGCCTTAACAGTCTATTATTTTGAGATGAAGAGAGTACTCTACCAGCACAACAAGCAGACTGGCCTAGCTAGAGCAAAGGGCCTTCAAGCAGAGAGGCACGTGAGCCCAGCCAGAGAACACACCAGTGAAGGGCCCAATGGCTGCAGACTTGGGAATCTGCACAGTATACTGCAGGGAAATGAACGTGTGGCTCTGTTGAAAATCCTTATTAAATTCTGTTTAAATGTGTGATATTAAATCTTGTAAACTGCAAAAAATCACAATGTGAGATATTATATAGCATGGATGATCCATTCTCTTCCACGTAGAGTTTGCAAGAAAAAAAAAAAAACACAAAAAAGGGGGGGAGACGGTGAAGATTAAAATGCCAAACGTGATGGTGGGTTTTGATAGAATCCTGATTTAAACAACTGAAACACACATGCACTCATGCACGCGCACACATGCACGTGCACGCACCTACAAGACATAATCGTGGAAATGTGGATGCTGACTGGATATTTGAGGAACTAATGAATCCTTCCTTTGAGTACATTACAGACTAGTGAGCACATATAAAGAGGTAAGTCATATACCTGAATTTTGTAAGACAAGGGTAAGGAGTGATAAAAGTTCCATAGAGAAAATCCATAAAATGGCACGATGGTGCTGAGGAAGGAGTGTAGCGTTAGAAAAAGGAAACTTCCATTGGTTGAGCATCATCTGAACACAAACTGAGCCAGGCCCTTCCCTGACGCCTTTTCTAACCAGCAGTGGCTTTCAAACTATGCTTGGCTGAATCCAGGGAGACCTACCCAGGGCCATGTTGGTGGCAGAGATACAAGCTGAATGTGGGACTTCTTTAACCAAAATAGCTCAGCTCTTTGAGTCTCCTGGGGAGATTTCAGTTGGAGAACATGCATAACTGAAAAGAACCTTGCACACCCCTGATCTGTGGGTTTCCTGGTTACCCCAACCCCCAGCAAGCTGCCCTTAGCTCTTTCAGATAATCCTGTTTAGGGTTAAGGGGCTTTGCTAAGAGTGGAAGAAAGCCTACTTTTTTTATGAGTTGAGAGCTCAGACACCAGCCAGCTACGGTTCAGCTGAAATCCCTGATTCAAGTCATACACGGCACATTAAACTGGAAGTGCCCTATCTACTTTGCCTTATTAAAAAGGACACTGGGGCAGATAAATTTTATTGCATGGTAAAGCTGATGATTATATACTGCTTCTACTATTTATTGGGCCAATGAGAAGGACATAATTCAGAGGCAAGAGCTCCATTCAGATGTGTGGATCCTGGAATGAAGGTCCTGGAATCATCTTCAAGCAGAAAACACCTGCTAAGGAAATTGGGATATTTGGAAACATGGAAATGTCCTTCCAGGTTGGACCTCCATAGCAACGATACAGTAAGGCAGGTGGGAGGTGCAAAAGGCTCTACCCCAACACCACCACTGTGAACCCTTACTTCGGAGACCCAGAGCCTAAGCCAGCAGCCAGAAACCAAGGCAGTGAACCCCCTCTCTGATATAAAACTTGCTTCCTTAGCCAGCCAGAGCTCCTCTGCTTCCCCTTACCCACCCCCATTGTTTTCCTCACTTCTTTTTCTGTGCCCTCTGGAACATCACCTCCTCACAATACTCATTCCCAAGAGGCTCCTTCAAAACTGAAATATCTGTGGTCAAATATATCTGGGGAAAAGCTAAGTATAATGTGCCTTGTTTTAGAGATCCATATCATCTTTGCTCTGTACAAGGGACACACCGCTTTGTCTGTCCAGTCCCCCTGGCTCTTCTGGAAAGTGCCCTTCCCCCATCTTTCCCCTTCTTGTAGCTCTTCAGGGAGCAGCCGTTTTGTTCAATATTCTGGGGGTACGCTTAGCTGCAGCTGATTGGCCTAAGAATAAGCAACCGACCTAAGCTTGGCCAACCACAATTCCTTTCCCATACGCCACCTACTAGCCACATCTGATTGGTCCCAGGATGGGTAAGTGATTCAAATTAGACCAGTATTATTCCCTGGGAATTTGGGAAGGAAATTGAAATGTCAGAGCTTTTCTGGTGCTTGAATCTATAAACTATAAAGCTCTGAAATCTGCAATCACTACCTTTCCCACCATGATGACTACAGAGTGGGAATAGAGGAGGCTCAGATGTGAGGGGTGGGGATGTGGATAATAAAACAGGCTGGGGAGACTTCAGATGTGCGCATGCTCTCTCGCAGATAAATAAATAAATAAATAAAATCTTTTTTAAAAAAGAAGATACACACAAACACACACAGGGGATGAAAGTGGGTCTATAAAAAAATTGCATAATATGCACATGAAAACTTTGCCCTAAGTGTGCAGAAGAAAAGTTTACCTGGGAAATCAGTTGATTGCAGGAAACAGAAGAAATGTTCAGAATGTATCAATTTTGTGTTCTTAATTTTAAACAATTAAGAAACTTTATAAATCAAGTTTTTTCTTTTTTAATTAAATTTCTTATTTGAATTCCAGTATAGTTGACATACAGTGTTCTCTTAGTTTCAGGTGTACAACATAGTGACAATTCCATGCATTACTCCATACTCATCATGACAAGTGCACTCTTTTGAATGATGAAAAATCAGAAATGTAGGCTCAGATGAAGAACAGGCTGGCAGAGATAGGAAGAATGCAAGGAAGCTAAAAACAGTAACAGAATTAAAATCCACATTGGAGGCACTAAAAAAGCAAAATTTAACGTGGCAAAAATTGGTAGTGGACAAGGTTAACCAGGTAAACTCAGTAGGATTGAGGGAGGTGGGAAGCACAGAAATATCAATATAATAAGTGAGGAGATAATACACATATGGGCTAGAAATCCAATATCTAATCCTTAGATTAGCAGTATTCCTAAGGAAGGAAGCGGAGTATGTGGAAGAAAAGAAAAATCAGTGATTTCGGAGGAGGCAGTTTTCCTGTGCTAAAAAAAAAAAAAAAAAACACACACCTGGACATGCAAATCAAAAGGACTCCTGTTTTAAGTAAAGTTATGAAAAGAGACAAAAACACATGTTCGTGGCATTTTTCAATATCGAGGTTTGAGGGAAATGCCACTAAGCTAAGCAAAAAGTAAAATACAGGTTCTTGCAAAAGAACCAAAATGTAGAGGGCATCAGATTCTATCAATGCAAACAAAAAAAAAACCAAAGCAATGTCTGTCGAGTGTTAAGGGGGAATTTTGTGATCTAGGAATTCTTTGCCTGCCCCCCATGCCGTTCATGTGTCAAGGCAAAGGAAAGGCTGAGGTAACACCACAGAAAGTTCTGTTACTGACACACTTCTCCCAAAACCTTTAACCAAAATTATAATCCCTAACCTGGCAGATGGATCAAGAGTAAGGACTCGGGGTGCCTGGCTGGTTTGGTAGGTACAGCGTGCAACTCTTGATCTCAGGGTTGTGAGTTCAAGCTCCACATAGTGCACGGAGCCTACTTAAAAAAAAAAAAAAAAAAGTAGGGCACCTGGGTGGCTCAGTTGGTTAAGCGACTGCCTTCGGCTCAGGTCATGATCCTGGAGTCCCAGGATCGAGTCCCACATCGGGCTCCCTGCTCGGCAGGGAGTCTGCTTCTCCCTCTGACCCTCCTCCCTCTCATGCTCTCTGTCTCTCGTTCTCTCTCTCGCAAATAAATAAAATCTTAAAAAAAAAAAATTTAATTTAAAAAAAAAAGTAAGGACTCAAGATCTGAAAAGTTATAAAATGAAGAACTGTGACCATTAACCAGAGGTTGTCTAAATAATTGAGAGAAATATGGTAATTAAATGAATGTCCAAGTCTACAGGGATTCCTGAAAAACAGGTTATATATTATTAAAAATTGTCAATATTAATAAACACATGTATCCCGCCATGTACCTCAGATGATATTGGTATGGCCTAAAAACTGAGTGGGAACAGCTAAACACATCACAAATTCCTCATCTCAGAAAGAGGAGTCAAAAGATCTTGTATTATCCTTGCATTTAATAAGCATAGGAAATGTACAAGCAAAGGTATTTTTGAAAATTGTACAATTAATCAGTTATTAAGATTGAATATTGGTTGTATACTATCAACTATCTCAAGAGAAGATAAAAGCCAAGAAAACTTGGCCCATAAGGCAAAATAATGGAATATGAATGACCAAATGCATGAAATAATATGATAAAAGTAAAACCAAATGTATTAGTTACAATAATGAGTGAAAGTGGTTTCAGTTCTCCAATAAAAAAGTGTAAATCCAGTTTAACTAGCATCAAGCTAAGCATCCCCCAGGGCTTAAGAATATGGCATCAACAAATTTCCTATATACCTTTACTTTCCAGATTATGTTACAGTCCAGAACGTATTTCTAAATTGCATCCATTTTTGTGATTTTCTATTTACAGATTCTTATACGTCAAAGATACAGATGTGTATATAAAGTATTTATGATGGGCATCTTTTAAAGGAAAAGATCATTCAAACTCCCAAATAACCACTACCAGATGAAAAGAATATATAAGTTCCCAGTATTTATTAATACACACTTCATAAATATTTAGATATCAAAAATAGAATGGGGCAGCTCGTTTGTAATGTCCATATGTAAGATGTATTTTAAGTACACTGTCAATTTCTAGTCAACCATCTTTATGGCTGCTGAACTTTTGGCTAACCTCCAACCCTCTGACTCCTTTTCCAAGTGCCCCACCACTTGAAGGCAGGTGATTTCACATTACGGGTTTTCAACATCACGTCACTGTAGGTTACCTGCATCCAGAAGGTTCTTCCGCCCGAAATCTGGAAATTGGAAGGAATATCCTAAAGTAGTGATTCTACCCATTCATGCCTCAGGATAAAACAGTCAAGCAACTTTGTGGGAGAAGAAAGACACAGCAGGATCTCTTCTCCAAATTTTGGTTGAGTTAATAGTACCCCTGAGTTGTCCTTTGTTGGGCTGTCACCCGCCAGCCTCCCAGTGTGCAAACCTAGCACATAACTCTTAAACTACGTGTTAATCCATCTGTACGAATCTATTACAATCAGAGCTTCCCTGAAAAGAAAAACTATATTGTCTAGCTTGAACTCCCTAAAAAAAATAAAGATTCATAAATATTTCAGCAGGTGGAGGTTGAAAAAAAAAGGATGAAAGAATTAAGAGGACAAATGGTTGCTGTCCCTGGAATGCTGTGTCGTCAGTGGGACTCCTGGCATCCACAAGTGAGAAAATGCAGACAAAACACCAGGCGGTGTGCAAACACACTTGTCAAATTCACAGAGCCAGGAAAAAAAAAAAAAAAGCTGTTCCTGCAGTTTATCTGCCCCAAGTGGATTAGATACTAACAGAGATGTGGAGATTTTGTTGAGTTTACAATTTTCATTGTTAAATCTGAAAAAAAGGAGGAATAAAATGAAGAGAGGAAATGGGAATGTCAGAGCTGGAAAGGAGCTGAGAGGTTTAGTCCAACTCCTCCTCTGACAGAAGAGGAGGCTGAGACCAGATAAGTAACTGGACTCACCCAAACTCCTGTAAAAAAAAAAAAGTCACGGATTTGATTAATAGCACTAGGAAAGGAATGGGGAAATTGACCAAAGTCCAAGCTCATGGTTGTCTCTCCCCAATTGCATTGTGGACCCCCATGGTCAGGGGGGAAATAGCCATGGGGGGGAGCTTCATTCCCAAAGGCATCTCTCCCCATAATCTGCCAATGACATAGCCTCTTACCCTCTTCCTTTACTGTTGCTATGTAACAACCCACCCCAAAGTGCAGGGTTTCAAATAACAACCATCGTCTATTTTGCTCGTGAACCCACAATTCAGGCACGACTCAGTGAAGGCAATTCATTTCCGCTCCACGATGCGTGGGGCGGCGAATGGTAAACCTCAATTATTAGGACCTTCATTTACCTGTCGGGGGTTGGCAGGCTGCCTGTTACCTAGAACCTCATCTGGAACCGTTGGCTGGATCATCTACACATGGTCTCTGCTCGTGACCTGGGCTTCCTGGCTGTCTGGTGGCTGGTCTCCAAGGATGAAAGTCCCAAAAGGACTAGGCGGGGACTGGACTGCTTTATGACCTCACTTCAGAAGTCACATAGTGCCCCTTTCTTTCATAGTCACTGAATACCCAGATTCCCTTAGAGGGGATATAGACTTCACCTCTCAGTGAGAAGTTGTTACATTGTTGAGTTGTCAAAAGAACTTTGTAGAATGGGAGATGTTGTTGGTGCCATCTTGGAAAATACATTCTGCCACAACCTGAGACCAGAATCTTCAACTGAGGGTTGGGTGGGGAGAGAAAACTGTACTTTTTAAGGCAACTTTGGGGTTGCAGGGACTGGGGCAAGGCGAATTAAGGAGGGTGTTGAAGAAGCATAGTCAAATGTTACAATTCGTATTTGGAAAACAAAGATGTTTTCACAGCACAGACTTCAGAAAATAAAACTTAACAAGATCTTCTTGATGGGTAGAAATATGCAGACAACACCATGGCTCCCAGGGAGCTACATCAGGATGGGAAAGCTCAAACTTTTATGCTTCAATAGAAGGGAGCACATGGGTTTATAAAGTTTGAAATTGACTAACTGAAGATTTTTGTCTTACAATAAAGGTTGAGTCTCCCAGGAAGGCTGGTATGTTTAGCCTGACTCATCATATACTCTTCATTAAAAAAATAATAATAAGTTTGTTGCAATCTTTTATTAAAAAAAAAAAAAAGATTTAAGTAAGGGTGATAAAACATGCCAGGGCCCTAAAGTTGTGGATGAGGGAGACACTGCTGAACAGAGAAGTTGGGATAATAGCAAAAAATAAAAATAAAACTCCGACAATTTTCCCCAGGGCCAGCTCAGCTTACAAGGATTATGGTCCTAGTTTGGCTTGTGCTGCTACTTCTTGGGCTATTTACCTAGTCCTTCCAGAATGTTCTGAGAAGTGTTCACAGTGCCAGAGATTGGCAAAGCTGGAGGGACCTTTATGGATGATACACATGTCATCATGTCCCTTTCAGGAGCACATTACTAACTGAACAACACATTCTTCCCGCTGATTCCAGACAACCTCAGGATCCTTCTCCACCATCCTCCTGGCTGCCAACATCCAGTACATCTGATCTAATGTAGAGTTCTCAGACTTTGGCTTCAGGACTTCTCTGCATTCTTAAAATGATTAAGGTCCCTGTGATGGGCAAGAATAATGGTGGAGCCATTAGCCCGGAGGGCAGAGCCACAAACCACAGAGAATTCTTTCTAAGCCTTGAACTTAACAAAGTTTGCCCATCTGGATTTCAAAATTGTTGAGGACTTGTGACTCCTTTTTTTCCTTCGAGTTCCTCCCTTTTGAAACCAGAATGTCTGTAACTGTGATCCTATGCCTGCCCCACCATCGTATTTTAGAAGCAGATAGCTTCTTTTCTAGTTCACATGGAGAGAGGAATTGTACCCCAGGATGGATCACACCCAGAGTCTCACCCATACCTGACTTAGATGGTTGAGATGATAAGATTTGGAACTTCGGAGCAGATAAGATTTAGATGAAATTTTTAAGACTTTGGATTGATGCTGTAATGGGTTAAGACTTTGGAGCACCTTGGGATGAGGCGAATGTGTTTTGCATGTGGGACAGAAGTGAATCTTTGGGGTCAGATAGTGGGCAGAATAATGACCTCTCAAAGATGTCCACACCCTCATCCCCAAACTTGTAAATACGTTACTTTACACTGGCAAAGAGAATTTGCAAATGTGATTAAGGGGAAGGATCTTTAAATGGGGAGATGACCCATGTGCGTCCAATCTAATCACATGAATCACTAAAAGTGGAGAACCCAGGGTGCCTGGGTGGCTCAGTCAGTTAGGTGTCTGCCTTCGGCTCAGGTCATGATCCCAGTGTCCTGGGATCAAGCACCATGTCAGACTCTACACTTTGCAGGGAGTCTGCTTCTTCCTCTCCTTCTGCCCCTCTCCCTGGCTGCGCTCGCTCACTCTCTCTCTCCAATAAATAAATAAAATCTTAAAAAAAAAAATAAAATTAGTGGAGAACCCTTCCTAACTGGGGTCAGAAAGGAAGATATAACTATATAGCCTTTATAGAAAATTGTGTATATTCTTCTAGGATACTATGCCAAAATGCAAGAAGTAGTAGTTTCCAAAATGTTGGATGCAATGTGGAATCTGTACCATATAAATGAACTTTTCATTCTCTGTTACTTTCAAACCCATTGATCCGTCTTGCACCTCAACTGAATGGGTCTTTTATCGGAACACGAGTTTGTGACATCATGCTTGGAAAGATGTTAGCTCATTGAGTTATGCAGATCTTCCAAATGTCGACACGCTTTATTATATAAAATCAAAAATCACATTAATTAGTGTTACCACGGATCTCATCGGGAAAAGCTAACCTGTAGTATTGGAAAGCTGTCAAGCTCATGGGGGCAAATGTAAGTTTCCCGAAATTCTAATAGCCACTTAAAAGCTTGAATTGTATCATTGCCAACAAATACTGTGAGTTGTTTTCCTTGAAGTGACAGGCTCACTTTGTTCATTTTCAAGAAAATATGTGCCTTGGCTTCTTTGTCATTGTTCTTTGAAGCAAAAACAGTACTCTGTGAAAAAAGCAGCTAGTTCAGTTTACAACCTGAACAAGCGTGCAGACGCTTTTTCTCAAGGCAACCGCTGAATTTCAGTATGTCTACTGCCCACTTGGTCAAGGGTCAAGATTTAATAAAATCAATAATTTTTACTGCTTCATCAAAGACATTCTTTTTTTTCTTGAGCGGGGGGAGGGGCAGAGAGAGAAGTAGAGAGAGAATCTCAAGCAGACTCTCTGCTGAGCATGGGGCTCGATCTCATGACCCTGAGATCATGACCTGAGCCGAAATCAAGAGTTGGATGCTTAACCAGCTGAGCCACCCAGGTGCCCCCATTAAGGATATTCTTAAGTGACACTGGCTTTTTTTTTTTTTTTTTAATGCTCATGCTTGGTGGTAAAGAATGCAATTAGATCAGCAGGGTTTAATTCCACTTCTGAGGCACCACTGGCTTGGTACCCTCCATGCAAATGGCAAATAAATATTGGTAATAATATTGTGAAAATAGTTTTGTCCTCACAGACATCTTTAAAGTGTCTTGGGCACCTTCAGGGTTCCATGGACCCACTCTTTGAGAACCTCTGATCCAGTGCACCATTTTCATCTTGCAGAAGAAGAAACCGAGGCTCAGAGGGGGACCTACTCTAGGCTTCAGCCTTTTCTCTCTGCATGACACGGGTTGGGTCTCCCAGGAAGCAGACTCCGAGATGGAATTTAGTGTAGAGGACATTTTTAACGGGGGGGAAGGGGGCGCCTCCCTTCCACACCTGTGAAGGGCACGGAAGGAAGGACGAGTGGCTGGGGAGAATTCTAGCTGCGATCAGACCCCCTGACAGCCTCAGGTGACCTGAAGCTGGCATGACCTTTCAGAACTGCCCCGGATTGGACAGAGATGGCTTGGCCCTTGTATTCCCATATTCATCAGCCATTGGGCGTGCATCACCCAAGGGCGTGACTTTGACCCAGGAGGCTCTCCACAGCAGGGCAGTCCCTGCAGAAGCCTTGACTTCCTCATCAGTAAGTTGTTTCCCCGGGGTGGTTTAAGGTGAAATGAGCAGTCACAGGAACGTCTAACACAGGGTTCCTTATCTGTGGATTCCAGCTCCCCCACGGTCACACAGTGGGACTGTGACCCAGCCGGTCATCAGACCCAGGTCGCCCGCTTGCCAGTCACTTTGCCCATGCACAGTGCCCTACCTACTGAGACCAAGAAAAAGCTCTGTATGTTCTAGGCAGGCTCACTATTCAAGACTTCTCACTGAAAACTTTCTTTGCTCTGAAAATATTCTGCCCTCGAAATCGACAGCCTATGACTTATGAATGGATCTGTAGACACAGAGGCTTAAGGATTTCATTTGACTCCACTTCAAAGCCATCTCCTGCTTCCAAGGTGTCCCCAGGTCCCTGGGACCTGGATAAATACTCCATTTGCTTACACAAAAGCCTCAGAGAATGACTCATTACCCAACACAATAGGTGATTTAATCCGCAGGTCATGGTTAAGTGACTGCACAAGGCAGACTGTGTAATCTCCCAGGACCCCCGAATCAGACAAGAGGTGGAGAGTGACTCCGCGCAGCACCAAGCAGCGGTCCCAGCGTCCCGATGCTCCAGCAAAGGTGGCCCCATCTGGTCCTTGCTCCCCAGGGCCAGCTCTAAATCCATCTTGCAACAGCTCAGCCTTGCAAGATGCTCCCAGGAGGCCATCCCCCTCCAGTGCCGTCTGCATCTCTCTGTAGTCCCCTGCATTGAGTTCAAACTCCCACCCCTTTCTCAAGGCTGCCTGCACCCTCTAGCCTCTATCACATACATTATGTTCCAAAGAACCTGGCTCCTTTCTTCCCGCACTGGGGCCCCCACCACTGCTGACGGGGCTCCCCCACCTTGAAATCGTCCCTACATCCTAACAACCTTTTCAGAGCAGATCCATTCTTCAAGGCCCCGTTCACATTGCCTCCTCCAAAAAGCTCCACCTGACCGTTCAGCCCCGTCATCTGTTCAGATCACGGGCACCATACAACTCGGGGCTTAAGTACACACCATCCCGGATGGTAACCTTTGTCTCGTGTCGTGCTCAACCTGGAGCTATTCACTAAGCTCTCCCAGTCGGAGCTGAACAGGAGAGGCAAAGGTGGACCACCGAGCAGCTCTGTCCTGGAGGGGCTGACCTTGGAGTCCGCACCCCACAGCCAGGCTCCAAAACGGGACAAGCCCCGGCTTTGGAGTCCAGCCCATCAAGGGTACGCGCAAACCCTCCCACCCGCTCGTTTCAAATGGTTTGCTGTCCAGCAAGGCCTTCAACAAGCGTGGACACCTTCCTGGTTCAGCACCCAAAGGCAGGCACTTCCTGTACATATGGATAAACTCACAGCTGAACACAGAGGTAAAGAAAATCAGACTGTGTGCCAGGCGCTCTGCATATTAAACAGTTGAACACACTTTATTTTCTTAACTCCCTAAAGTAGGTACACCTATTATACCCATCTTATAGGTAAGGGAACTGAGCCTTAGGGAGGTAATGATGAACCTAAGATCACATAACCAATAAATAGAAGAGCCAAGAATTGAAATGAGATGGGTCAGGGCGCCTGGGTGGCTCAGTTGGTTAAGCAACTGCCTTCAGCTCAGGTCATGATCCTGGAGTCCCGGGATCGAGTCCCGCATCGGGCTCCCTGCTCGGCAGGGAGTCTGCTTCTCCCTCTGACCCTCCTCCCTCTCATGCTCTCTGTCTCTCATTCTCTCTGTCTCAAATAAATAAATAAAATCTTTAAAAAAAAAAAAAAAGAAATGAGATGGGTCTTATTCCAGAGACCCAGCTCTCAAATAATAATAATTACTATTATACCTAGAATGGCAGTTACTGCTTCCCAGCATAATATACAGAGGCACTGTGCCAAGGGTATTATGGGGATTATTCCATTAATTCCCCCAAAACCCAGTGAGAAAAGGTTCCTACGCCCATTTTACAGATGAGAAATTGAGGTTTAGAGGTGAACTTGTCAAGGTCTCACTGCTAAGGAGACTCAAACCCCAGGCACTCACTGTAAGGCCAGAGAGAGATTCATATCTAGGACACTTTCACCTCAGCTATCCAGAAATCAAACACAGGCACAGCTGTCTCCTCTAGCAGAAATCCCTGTGACCCAGGGTCAGCTCATGACCAGGCACAGAATCTGAATTGGCTACCAGCCTTGTCCACACACACGTTCTTGTGTTCACAGGAAATGACTGTCTTACTCTGATGAGAGTCTCTGTCTGTGGCTAGCAGGCCACCTGGGCACAAAACCTCGGACGGACCCAGGGGATGGTGTCCACAAAGCCTTGTGCCATAGGATGAACGTGCACCACACACCCCCACTGCTTATGTTGCAATCCTAATGCCCAATGTGAAGGTGTTAGGAGGTGGGGCCTTTGGGAGGTGATTCGGTCATGAGGCTGGAGACCTCCTGAATGGGGTTAGTCCCCTTAGAAAAGGGATCCCACATATTATTGACAATAGCCAAGATGTGGAAGCACACCCAAGTGTTACAGGATTTTTGTCCTCTTAGTGCCCACAGTTCTTGGTTACGCCGCTTTGAAGAATGAAGAGGTAGACCAGACGAAGGGCGGTAAGCAGCAAAGCAAAGTTTATTGAGCGATAGTACAAAGCTCCCAGAGAGGGAGGTGACCCGAGAGGGTTGCTGGTTTTGGTGTTTAAATCTAGGGGGTTTTATAAGCTCTATAATCATCCTGAGTGTGGGACCCCTGTGAATTGGCCGCTAAGGTGTGCCCATCAGGGCTTCGATCATGTGCCCATCTACTTATCAGGTTATTGTTCATGAGTTGATGGTCTTTGGGGCTGACATCTGGAGACTAACTGCCTCAACTTGTGATAATGACCAATGTTTTATGGTTAATTGTTTTGTTTCAGGATGTTTTGCAAAAGTCACTCCTGCAGAGGCTGCTAGACAGGAGGCTATAATGGCCTTGTCTAAGCTGTGAAACAGGATCCTAATGCGGTTTGTCTTCGCCGTCCTGGCTTTTTTGCTTTCTTGTTGGGGACCCTGGCCCTGACTACCTAAATGTACAAATTAACCTCTAACACAAGTGTCCATCCATAGATAAACAGATAAAGATGTGGTATAGAGAGAGGATGGAATATTACTCGGCTATTAAAAAGAAAGGCCTTGCCAAATGCAGCAACGTGGATGGACCTAGAGGGTATTATGCTAAGTGAAGTAAGTCAGACAGAGAAAGACAAGTATCATATGATTTCACTTACATATAGAATCTAAAAAGCAAAACAAATAAAACAACAGACTCTTAAATACAAAGCAAAACTGGCAGTTGCCAGAGGGGAGGCGGGTGAGGAGACGGGCAAAATAGATAAATAAGATATCAATAAGATAAATAATAAATAAGTCATGGAGATGAAAAATACAGCATAGGGAGTATAGTGAACAATATTGTCATAACACTGTGTGAAAATTAGTAAGAGGAAAGTGCACTAAAGTGGACTAGGGATACTAGAAGGGGAGGCTGGGGGCAGCGCATGGGAAAGATGTATATATTGCATCTCCCATAAGAAATCGAGCACCCCTGCAACTCAGCCAATGAGAAACCATTATCACCCAGAGTTCTTGCTTCTGTACAACGGACTTGTGTTCAAAACAACCCCTCCCAGCTTCCTCTTCCTTCTCCCTAAAACAATGCTCCTCTCTTTTGTTTCTTAGACTTACCTACAGTTTGGCCATAGCTGGCTTTTCCCAGATTGCAATTCTCTGCTATTCCCAAATAAATCCATTTTTGCTGGTAAGGTAACTGGCAGTTTTATTTTTTTTTTTTAAGATTTTATTTATTTATTTGAGAGAGAGAGAATGAGAGAGAGTAAGCACATGAGAGGGGGAGGGTCAGAGGGAGAAGCAGACTCCCCGCCGAGCAGGGAGCCCGATGCGGGACTCGATCCCGGGACTCCAGGATCATGACCTGAGCCGAAGGCAGTTGCTTAACCAACTGAGCCACCCAGGCGCCCCCTGGCAGTTTTATTTTTAAGGTTAACAGAGGTATGGTGATAGAAGGTGACTACACTGACCACGGTGAGCACTGAATAATGTATAGATTTTGTCGAATCCCTATGTTGTACACCTGAAACTAACATAACGTTGTATGTCAACTACTTCGATAATAAATAAGGGAAATAAATAATAAGTAAAGAAGTAAGTTGAAATGCGGGGGGGAGAGATTCTGCAGAGCTCCCTAGCCCCCTCCACTATGTGAGGACACAAGGAGAAGTCTGTGATTCAGAAAAAGGCCCTCACCTGACCATGCCAGCACCCCGATCTCGGACTTCCAGCTCCAGAACGGTGATAAATAAATTTCTGTTGTCGATAAGCCACCCAGTCTGGAGTATCTTGTTATAGCAGCCAGAACAGAATAAGACACCCTGGCTGGGGATTCACAGACTGCCCCACAACTCCCAGACCCCCGTCAGCTCGGCAAGACGGGAGGGCATCAGATTTCTGTCATGCAAGTTTAAGCTTATAGTTTCTCCCCAGAGGAAATTTCTGTTTTGAAAGGCTGGAGAGCTTGGGTGAATCCCTTCCCTGTCTGGCCCTGTATTCCCCTGTCACTAAAATGAGGATTAAGTGAGAATGCATGCAAAGGGCTGGTTCATTCCAGAAGCTCAGCAAATGGTAGCTACAGCTATTCATAATTGGTATCAGCTCTGTGCCAGGCTGCCTGGAGGATTCCTTCAGGGTCCTCTGGGATCCAGGGGACTGACATGGATCCAGTCCCTCCCATCCAAGACAGCTCTTCCACGCTGCCCTCTCTTTTGTCACCTGCTTACCTTCAGACTGAATTTCCATCTAGAAAGAGTGCTCTTGGACTCAGGCTTCCACTCTGTTCATCTCTAGGGTAAGCTTTGAGGATCTCATCTGGACATAATCAATGCACTAAGTGGAGGCAGAGACTAATGCTCCGTTACAATTTTTCTGCGTACCTCATTTATTCTAATGGAGAGCTAATACGATATTTAAAAAGGTAATATTGTCATATGCATCTCAATTAGCTTGCCACAGCCCCTCTCGAGCAGAAGCACCGGGCTGGGTGACAGCAGGCTGTGGGGCCCATGCCAAGGGATGGGGGCCCGCAGACATCTTAGGTGAGGGGCTGGGTCAAGAAGGAAGCCCAGCTCTGGCATGAGGTGCTGATGAGGGCTACTCAAGAACTTTCCCACATAAGGACCCCCGGGCTTCATTACATTACCAGCATGGCCTCAAGGTCCTTCCATCTCTTAGGAGAAATGCATTTTTCAGCAAATTATTCTACAGCCAGTAGTTCTCAAAATTGCATTTTTGTACCAGAAACGTTCCAAGCAGGGCATAGAATGCAACAATGCACATTCAGGGTCTGTGGTGGGTTCCCAGTGAGTTTCTGGTTCTGCATTAGGAGGATGGGAAAGGGCCAGATTGCTTTGGGAGGAGGCGGCCTGGGGGGGTATTTCTCTCCTCTTAAATGCGCACACATATCATTGTCCTTTTTCCCCCATAAACACTAACTCCAAACAAAACCTCATTACTTTAAAAAAAAACAAACAACTAGATATTCCTAACAATAGCCCATAATTACTTTGCAAATGCTTCTGTGGAGTAATTATGCCATTAGTCCAAGTGTTTTCTACTTCAAAGATTCCTCACTCTCGCCTTGGTGCCATCGGGTTGAGTTAGGGAATGAGTAGAAGCTCCTGGGAGCTCGAGTGATAGGGACCTAGGCTGTACACGGGGAATGAAGAGACGCCCTTCTTAGCATGTCTCCTGTCAAACCAGCCATTCCTGGAAATGACACCTCCCCCGCGGGAAGGCAGGACGCTAAGTCAGTTTCCAAGGAAAAGAGATTAACAATCAGCCTTAGGAGAAAGTGCATTCAGGCAGCCGCCTCTGCGGATTTCTGGCCACGCTAGATAGAGAAAAGAGGGCTCAGAGCCATCCAGCTTTACTTACCAGTTTGGTATGACAGGTTGTAGCCAAGTGAAGGTCGCCCCTCCCACAGCTAATATATCCAGTGGGAAAAACCTTCTGTGTTTCCCATAAATCCGGATGAGAGAGCAAAGAGGCACAGACCACCCTCTGGTTGAATGCTTGCAGTACCAAGATTAACACACAGATCTGTCCAAACCCAGACTCAGTGTTCCTCCCTACACAGCACTCTGCATGTCATCACGGCCTCAAGAGCACAGTCAGTCCTGAGGGCAGCATGTCTGTCCCTCGCTATCGGCCGGACATCGGCTGACAAGTATCCTTGCCCCCGCTGAGTTTTGGTGTTCTCATCTGCAAAATGGGGCTGATGATGCTGTTGGAATAACGGAACGTGTCTGGGTGAGGATAAAGGGTGAGTGGATGCACCGTGATGGGAAAGGGCAGGAAATCTTGAGGCTTAGCATTTGAGTTTGTGGACCTGAAGTCGAACCGCGGGCTCTAAGCCAGGGAAATCAACCCCGAGGCTTTGACTGATTCAGAGCAGGCCATGTCAACCTTGTCCTAACCACCATCAATCACCAACATGATGGGCACCACAGGGAATGCTCACAGAGAGCAGGCACTGGGGAAGGTGTTTGTATCCATTTAAAATTATTTCTGGCTGACAATGCCAGTCAAAGACATCTGAAATAACAGTGGTTTGACAAGATTGAGCTTTCCCTTTTCTTTTATAAAATGAGTCAGAAGGAAGGCAGTCCATGGCCATTGTGGAAACTTCAAAAAATTGTTAATGCCCAGCCTTGTCCAGTGTTTCTATCCCAGCATCCTTAGTGGCTTTTATCCTCAAGGTAATCCCCCATGGTCAGAAATAGCTGCAGGAGCTCCAGCCATCACATCCGTGTTTTAGACAGGAAGCAAGAGGACATGTGGGGGGGGGGGGGCGGGGATAGGCATTAGGGCCCTTGACAGAGATCTTCCAAATCCTCACCCAAGGATTTCTGCTTCAGTCTCATTGGCCACCCCATTGCAAAGGAGATTGAGAAGTAGAGTATTTAGCCAAACAAGAACTGCCTTCAAAAATACAGCATTCTCATGGTAACTAGACTTACCGGGGGAATCATTTTGTAATGTATAAAAATATCAGATCACTACGATATACACCTGAAACTAATAGGATATTGTATGTCAGTTATACTTCAATTATATATATAGGGTTCTGTTACTAAGGAAGAAGAGATTGGATGTTGGGTTAAGCAAGCCACAATCACTATCCTGGCCTTCTATACATATTATTTCGTTTAAACACTCACAGTGACCCCCATTTTGTAGATGAGGCTCAGAAAGTGTAAGGTCCCTCACCTGGCACAGTACATTGAGTAAGTGGGCCTGACCCCAAAGTCTGGGGCCTTACCACAGAGCTCTCTGGCACGCACCTGGCACAAGGACGGGGCAGAGAGCAGCACCAAGGGAGACTGCACGGTGATGGGGTCCGGAAGCACACTGGTGAGGAGGCATCTGACCACGGGCATTGGTGCCAGTTTTTGTGGGGAGACAGGGGCCGAGAGCTGGTGGAGAAGGGCAGCCACAACACTCTGCACCTCATCCTTGTGGAGGAAGCTGCCTGAGCTCAGCAGCCTGCAGTCCTGGAGCCCCCAGGAGCTGCCCCCCACAAGAGACCAACCACAAGGGTCCATCGGCTTCTCTGCTCTATCCTTGGTGCCTTGCTGCGCACTCAGTAGTATCATTAGATCATGAATGAACAAACAAAAAATTGAAATAAATAAGATGCTTTACAGCCTAGTGCCTTCTTCAGATTGTGGGAAGGGAGGAAGGAAGGGGGGAAGGAAGGAAGGAAAGAAGGAAGGAAGGAAGGAAGGAAGGAAGGAAGGAAGGAAGGAAGGAA
>NW_023270763.1:10730728-10756543 GCF_011800145.1 Mirounga leonina | reverse complement strand
AAAGAAAGAGAGGGGCATCTCTGGCTCAACTGGTGGAGCATGTGACTCTTGGGGTCATGAGATCCAGGCCCACATTGGGGCTTTACTGAATTTACTTTAAAAAGGAAGGGAGGGGGGCACCTGGGCAGCTCAGTTGTTAAGCATCTGCCTTCGGCTCAAGTCATGATCTCCAGGTCCTGGGATCGAGCCCCACATCGGGCTCCCATCTCAGCAGGGAACCTGCTTCTCCCTCTCCCTCTGCCTCTCCCCCTGCTTGTGCTCTCTCTGCCTCTCTCTCTCTCTCAAAGGAATAAATAAAATCTTTAAAAAAAAAAAAAAGGGAGGGAGGGAGGGAGAAATCTATTCAAAGATAGACCATTCCAGACTCAAATTCTGGTTGTCCCAGACCACAGACCCCAAGTATTCTGATAAAACATAGAGGCACACAGCAGATCTCCCACCTCTGAATGACCAGTGATGCATTTTATAATTTTGGTTACTGTGTAAAACTGCGTGTTGCAGGCCATAATTTTTTACTGATCTGTAATTGTAAATGTATCTGATCAATATAAGTAAGATAAGGAATCTACATGCTGGCTACTAAGGCAGGGCTTCATGATGACTGGTTGATTGATTCTCGTTGGGTGCCCTCCCACATTTGAGGAAGTGGATAGGAGATCCTCAGCCACCAGTAGGAAAGACCCCAAAGTCTCCCCAAATCCTTGCACCTGGTTCTAGATATTCTGAAGGGGGCGGGAGGGGTGACTTTGGAGCCTGCAGCTCACAAAAGGGAGCTGGTGGAAACGGCGGGCCACGTGTGGGACAGAGGGCACCGGAGGGATCTGGGCGGGAAGGCAGCAAAACTTCCAGAAGGGGCGGGAGAGGGGCCCCAACAACCCTGCTGCAATCTGCAGCCGCTGAGGAGCCCCGAGAACATGGCACCCCTGAAGCATGGCACCCCGTGGCACAATGCTTCTGGTTTTCCCCCTCATCCGCACCTTTACCGGGGTCTCAAATTCTGAGATTAAAGACACATGCTAATCAGAAGTTCATTCATAGTCCCGATTTCTGTTACTCACCTCCCAGGAGATTCTGATGCGCTGGGTCCGAGGGGCCCTGGAATGGGCATTTTCAACAAGGAGATGGTGATTTGGGTGCAATGAGAAAAACTGCCTTACCCTCCCTGGCAGCTCAGGATGACTTGTGAGTTTTGCTTCTCTGACTCAGTGTGACCTGTAAGACCCAGCCCCGGGGGGCAGAGGCAGGCCTGGCGCAAGCCCCCTGTGAGCCCAGACAAGGCAGCTGCCCCCGGAGGCTGCAGAAGGAGGTGTGGTTAAATCAGGACGAGGCAGGGTGGCTTCACAGGACACCCAACTTGAACTGTGCCCAGAGCATGCAGGGAGTCCTGAGGTCAAGGGCAGGCCTGATGGGTCCTGGATGACCCCACACCGTCTGTTCCCATGTCCAGGTGCTCTTGCATGGAGCTGAAGCCTACCTCTCTATAAGCCCTTCCGATGGGTCCCAGCTCTGTCCAGTTTTCTTCCGGCGGCTCTGCATCCCCATCCCAGGGCCACCCAGTCTGGCCACTCTGCTCCGCTGGAGGCTGGGAGAACAGACGCAGAAACCCTCCCAGCCCCGAAGGCTGTGGCCCTTGGGGCAGCTTCACCTGTCGGCACTCGTTTAGTGGCCTCCCATCATTTTGCCATAGTCTGTTTATGAGAAGTGAGTCACACGGTCCAGGCCACACCAAGGAGAAGGGATCCCATGAGGGCAAGGATGTCGGAAGGCACTGATCATCAGAGCCGTTTTAGAAGCCACCCTCCCCACCCATGTCCGGTAACATTACCTGAACGAGTAGTCTTACCTAGGGTACTTCTGCTGTAATTGTCTGCATATTCTTTCTCTCCCCGCCCCAGCCTGTGGGCTTCCTGGAAGCAAGGACCATGTCAGCTTCATCACTAGAACATTCCTAACACCTCGTACTAGACATGAGAGGTACCCCATCAATATTTATTGACTAAATGAATAAACACGTGAATGAATGAGAAGCAGATCATGTTTCTCTTTGTCGAAGGGAGCAATTACTTCTAAACTCTGTATCAGGAAAGCATCACAATGGGCTGTTGCCATTATGTCTGGGATTAAATGGATTCTCCTCCAGCTAGCCCAATCTTAAGTATTGATCAGAAAACTAAACCCTTGTTTATTTAAGGGGACCAAAGCAGCGTCGTCTGCATACAAAGGATTTGTGGGACAAGTCAGATGCCTGATGCGTACTTTTCCCTGCTATTTAATAAGACTCACGAGGTACATCTGTTTCAATCACTTTGATCAG
Organism: Mirounga leonina; assembly: GCF_011800145.1. Classification (NCBI taxonomy): domain Eukaryota; kingdom Metazoa; phylum Chordata; class Mammalia; order Carnivora; family Phocidae; genus Mirounga; species Mirounga leonina. The sequence goes on along the minus strand of NW_023270763.1, from coordinate 10,754,229 downwards.
AACTAAAAACAACCTCAAACATTCTGCCTAACGCAGCATCTACCTGACAGGTGTGCAGGGAGCGATTATATTGTCTCATTCATCCTTGGAAGCTTTAATGAGAGCCAACGTGACTGGCAGCCTTCGATGCAGCGTCTCAGAGGGCGTGGGGAAAGGAGCGGATCAGAGCAAACAGAACCCACGGAGAAGCCGTTGGATGGTGTGAACAGAGCCCACGTGGGGGCTCTTGACCAGGAGGAGGAATGAGGACCAAGGCCAGAGCCTCTGCTGGGACCTCGTCTGACCACAGGCCAGGTTCTCAATGGGAATCAAGTGATTGCGTCTGCCCTTGACACACAGGAAACCTGGCGATTCATATGAGAGAGTCAGTTAGAATAAAATAAGTATCAGGGCACCTGGGTGGCTCAGTCATTAGGTGTCTGCCTTCAGCTCAGGTCATGATCCCAGGGTCCTGGGATCGAGCCCCACATCGGGCTCCCTGCTCAGCGGGAAGCCTGCTTCTCCCTCTCCCACTCCCCCTACTTATGTTCCCTCTCTCGCTGTGTCTCTCTCTGTCAAAAAAATAAATAAAATCTTAAAAATAAAAGAGTAAAATAATTATCGACAGAGCATATGTGGGAAGCATCTGTATTATTCTGGGAAGAAGCGGACCGGGACTCAAGAGGCATGTGTTGAATCCAGTCCCTGTCCGTGGCTAGTTCTATGATCTGGAAAGATCTGCCTGAGCCCTAGTCTCTCTGATGGTAACATGGGGACAGTGGTCCTCACAGAGTAAAGTGTTGTGGACATCAGCACGTTATAACGTCTGTGAAGGAGCCCAGCCTGGCGCCCGGCTCACAGGCGGTTCTCAGATCACGCTGGGTCAGTCAGCAGCCTTGCTGCATCAGTCAAGCCGAGCCTTGGTTAGGAAAGTAGTTCGACAATGATTTCTAAACAATAATTTTTTGGCTGAATGACGAGGGAGAGATCAGTGTCTCTGTTCTGCAGAACTGTGTCTTAGCCTTGATGCCGTGGCTTCTTGAGCTATGTCCTTTTGGGGTGTGTGTGTGTGTGTGTGTGTGTGAATGTGGGTGTGGATGTGGGTGTATGGGTGTGTGTGCATGCATGTGTGTTCATGCACGCTCACATTTGCACGTGTGTGTGTGCGCTCAGTTCCTGCAACTCCGGTATTACCTGTGCTGTCAAAGACTTTGATAAACTACTTATAAAAGCAGGGCAGTTGATAGTCAATTTCTACGGGTTCCATTCAGTCCACTGAATGGGAAATCATCCATTTTATCCACCATTCATGAGGGATATAGCGCAATGTGTAAGAATACGGACTGTTTCCAAAGAAGGCCCGAGTTCAAATTTCTGCTCTGCCATTCTGCTGGTGTGACCTATCCCCTGTGCCTTAGTTTCCCCATCTGCAAACTAGAAATAGTAAGGGGCCCGTTGCAAAGGGTCTTCGTGAATTAGGCTTTCACAGAGTCACAGCCCACAGGAGGCCTCCCGGTCCTCACGCAGCTGTGTTCTGCTTTGCTTGGATGATTCCAAGGCCTAGCACAATCTGTCCCTTTAACGTGCATTCTGGAGAGAGCAATTTCATCTCACACCCAGTGCGCAAGCAGTGCAGGTTTGGCGGATGAAAATGGATTCATAAGAAAATGCAAAGAATTGCACCTGCTGTAACAGAGTCCATTGAGAAAGGAAAAGCCCAGTCTATGTGTCAACTTGTTTTTTTAAAAGATGTATTTAGGGCGCCTGGGTGGCTCAGTTGGTTAAGCGACTGCCTTCGGCTCAGGTCATGATCCTGGAGTCCCGGGATCAAGTCCCACATCGGGCTCCCTGCTCAGCAGGGGGTCTGCTTCTCCCTCTGCCCTCTTCCCTCTCGTGCTCTCTGTCTCTCATTCTCTCTCTCTCAAATAAATAAATAAAATCTTCAAAAAAAAATTTTTTAAATAAAAGATGTATTTATTTTAGAGAGAGAGAGAGAGAGAGAGAGAACATGAGTGGGGGGAGGGGCAAAGGGAGAGAATCTCAAGCAGACTCCCCACTGAGCACAGAGCCCAACGCCCAGCTCAATCTCATGACCTATGAGATCATGACCCAAGCCGAAATCACCAGCCAGATTCTTAATTGACTGAGCCACCCAGGTGCCTCTGTGTTAACTCTTAATAGACAGACGTTGTCTAAATATTTGGAAAGGGGGAAGCTACTGGAAACTGATCCCCTCTGTCTTTTGGCTGGTCCTTCAGGTGTTCTCATGCTAAGCAGGGATGAACAGCTTATGGAGAGGGGGACAGAGCTGTTCCTGACAGCCCACTGAAACCCAACCACAAGCCTGCTATCCCGGCATGCCCGTCCAGCAGGATGCCCACCGGGCCCCCTTCTGGCCACCCCCAATGCAAAACTCTCTGCAAATGTCTCCTTCCTCCTCTTGTCAAATATCCACCTCCTACGTGACTGGGAAGCTGTCAGCGTGATCTATAACCCCCAGGCAGGCCTGGAATATGAGCTAAATTGCCTGAGTCACTAACAATGATAGAGTCATTCTGCAGGAAATTGGAAATCAATTCTTGTCATCACTGTACAGAGCTCCTTTATCAAGAGTACCAGCTCACCATGTAATGTAACCAAGAAGTACCTGAAGGCTGATAGGGCAACAATGAGAGAAAGTGCCATGTGTGCGTGTGTGTGTGTGTGTGTGTGTTTACCCAAAAACTTACCAGCATCCAAAGATAGTGCCAAGATCCCTCTGGCTGGTGGAAGATCTTGGCACCCAACAGCTAGAGATGTTGCATCCTAGATGTGCATCCACTATAAAGTCACTTGAAAATGAGGTGCTTTTCCTGGAACCTGTTGTGGGCCCCCTCTTCCACAGTGGACCTCTGCCTGCATTGTGTTGGTGTAAAGAACATGATCATGGGGGCGCCTGTGTGGCTCAGTCGTTGAGTGTCTGCCCTCGGCTCAGGTCATGATCCCAGAGTCCTGGGATCAAGCCCCACATCAGGCTCCCTGCTCAGCGGGAAGCTGCTTCTCCCTCTCCCACTCCCCCTGCTTGTGTTCCCTCTCTCGCTGTGTCTCTCTCTGACAAAAAAAATTAAAAAAAAAAAAAAAAAAGAACATGATCACGATGCTCCGTCTTCAAAGAGCACTGGGACACCCCCATGGAACTTCCAGGCACGCCATCCCAGCAGACAGTACAGAGGGTTTTGATTTGTTTCTGATTTTCAGTGGGCATTGTTTGTTTTGTATTTTGAGAAGTGACAAGGTCCGAAAAGTTATCCAAAAGATCTGAATTCAGGTTCTGACTTTTACTTATATATATACTTGAATGAATCTATATATATTCATATACAGAATAGACCAAAGAGTGTTGAATGTCTCTGAATCTCATTTTCCTCCATTTTTCATAAAGTATAGAAAGTAGCACACATAAGAGCTATGACGAGTAAAGCAAATAAGTTTATATAGAGAGAAATGCCATGTAAATTTACAAGGCTATAGAATGACTGGTTCTACAATTGATGTAGCCAGTTACCCTTCAGGCCAATGCACAAACTGAGCCCCAGAGAAGTGAAATGACTTGCCTAAAACTAGTTCATGTTGAAAAATAAGAGGAGGGGCTTCTGGGTGGCTGAGTCGGTCAAGCATCTGCCTTCGGCTCAGGTCATGATCTCAGGATCCTGGGATCGAGCCCCGCATCAGGCTCCCTGCTCAGCGGGGGGTCTGCTTCTCCCTCTGCTCCTCCCTCTGCTTCATCCCCACTCGTGCTCTCTCTCTCACTTACTTTCTCTCTCTCAAATAAATAAATAAAATCTTTTTTTAAAAAAAAGAAAGAAAAATAAGAGGAATAACTAACATTGATTTTAGGTTATGAAACACTCATCAAGAACAGAGGGAGCTGGGTGGGGGTGCTGGACAAAATGGATGAAGGAGAATGGGAGGTAGAGGCTTCCATTCTGGAATGAATAAGTCATGGGGATGAAAAGTACAGCATGAGGAATATAGTCAATGATAGCATAATAGTGTTGTAGGGTGACAGATGGTAGCTACATTTGTGGTGAGCACAGCATAACGTAGAAAGTTGTCGAATCACTATGCTGTACACCTGAAACTAATGTAACAATGTGTGTCAACAATACTTCAATTAAAAAATAAAGTAAAATAAAATAAAAATGCTTACCCATCCATAATGGATTTTGGAACAAGGATCTAAAAAGTCTTCTCCTTCTTCTAAGGAAGCCATTTGCAGAGCATTAGGTAAGAACTCACAAATTGGGGATTGGAAACCTTGGTGTTCTTTTCCAGTGGGGTTCATTCCTGGTTTGCAGAGACTTCTGGGTACCCCAAAACTCACCCTTCTTAGTGATTCTGATAAGTTCCCCCATGAAAATCACTCTAGAGAATTCTGAACATTACCTGTTCACACTATCAAATTCCCCTCAGTGATCACCAACAGGAGCTCACATGTTGGAAGAGGGGAATCAGATGGCTGTTCCTACACTGTGCTTGTCAATAACTCATGTTCCCACAGCTTGGCTCAAGGGACTGTCTCCCCCAGGAAGCCTCCCTGATTGTGCCAACCCTCAATGAGCTCTCAAAATCATTACCTTGCCTATACTGTTTATTTGGCACCTATTTCTTGCCATTTTTCCCCACTTTCTTTCAATATCTAAATCCTGCCAATCTGACTGCAGGTCCCTTCAGGGAGAAGGTCACATCTATAACCTTGAGTGTCCATGTGCTATGCTGTGGATTAGGGCCATCAAGAGATGTCCAAGAAATATTTGAGGAGAAGGAGGAGGAGGGTGGTAATGCAGTATTTCATTTCTTCATTAAACACAAATACTTACAGTAGAGGCCAGAGCTAAAAGTCTCAAATTTGGCACATGTCATGACGTGACTGTTGTAAGTCTCATAGGTACATGGTTCTGCATGAAGCTGGGGTCTCAGCAAAATAGCTGGCAGAAAAAGAGAAGAACTAAATCGATCAGCTGTAGGCCTGAGCAGCCCTGGGAGGGTTAACCAGAGCCCAGTAGACAAGGTTCAGGGCTGTGGTAAAACTAAGATGTGGTTCCAGAGTGCCTGGAGATCCAAGGGAACCTGTCCAGGGGCAGGACCCTGCTGAGGGAGACCAGGCAGAAGTGATGGTCAAAGTCAGAAGGCAAGAGCGCCTGGGTGGCTCAGTTGGTTAGGTGGCCAGCTCTTGGTTTTGGCTCATGTCATGACTCAGAGTTGTGAGATCAAGCCCCGTGTCTGGCCCCAGCTCAGCACAGAGTCTGCTTGTCTCCCTCCCCCTCTGCCCCTCTCCCCTCCACTCTCTCACATGTGCTCTCTCTCTAAAATAAATAAATAAATAAAATCTTTAAGAAAAAAGTCAGAAGACAGCATCTTCCCTATAGGCCACATACAACCCATAACCCAGATCCATGAGGGGAGCCCAAGGGGGAGGACTGGTATAATAAAGAGTCTGGCTCCATTTTTGATGTTAGGCTGCTGACAGCTTCCAAGTCCTACCACTCCTCCTTCCCCTTCTGCCCCACACCTGGGCAATGTGATAAGAAAGCCCAGGTGCTCCCTACTTTGGCACAGATGTGAAGATTAAACCACATGTGCATAGGAGCTCTCACATTGGTCCCACCCCATGACCACCTAGTATGGACTGAATTGAGTCCCTCCCAAAATTCATACGTTAAAACCCTAACCCCCAGTGTGATGGTATTTGGAGGTAGGGTCTTTGGGAGGTGATTAGGTCATGAAGGTGGAGCCCCCAGGAATGAGATTCATGACCTCATAAAGGAGACCCCAGGAAGCTCCCTCACCCCTTCCACCAAGCGAGGACACAAGAAGGAGGTGATTGTCCATGAACCAGAAAGCAGGGTCTCCCCAGACACCACATCTGCCATCCCCTTGATCTTGGACTTCCCAGACTCCAGAACTGTGAGAAATAAACACCTATTTGTTTATAAGTCACCTGGTGCATGGCGTTCTGTTATAGAATTTCAAACTGACTAACACAGGGCCTTTGGGAGGTGATTAGGTCATGAAGGTGGAGCCCTTGTGATGGGATTCATGCCCCTATAGAAAGAAGACTCCAGAGAGCTCATTCTATCTCTCCACCATGGGAGGACACAGTAGGAAGGTGGCCACCCGCAAGCTGAGAGAGAGCCCTCATGAGAAATTGACGATGCTGGCACCCTGATCTTGGACTTCCCAGCCTCCAGAACTGTGAGAAAAAAATTCTGTTGTTTAAACCACCTAGTTTATGGTGTCCTGTACCAAGCTGTGGCCACCCAAGCTGACTAGGACACCATCATAAAACCCCAAGCCAGTCTTCTCTCAGGCCATTGCCAGAGCAGCTTGGGCTCACACCCTGCTCTCCCCAGAAAGCCTCATTATGTCAGCAATAAGTCCTTTTCTATTCTCTCAGTGCACCTATGGAATCATCAGTCTCACTATCTGAGCAACATTTGGGGAGTGGAGGGGTCCATCCCACCTTTGTGGAGTGACTACAATAGCAGGAAAGCCCCAGGGATGATCCCTGACCAAACAAGCTGGGGCTCAGGGCCAGAGAACTGGAATTCTAGCTGGCCTGACAGGGAGCAGAAGAGAGGAAAGACTAGGCTTGACAAACTATGTGAAACTCTAGGATCCCACAAGAGCAATGTCAGACCCCACCCTCTGATGCTCTGGGGTTGATTCAGGCAACCACAGTGCTGGGCGTACAAGTAAGGCATGCATGCTGCCACCCAGGAGGGACTAAGGAAAGCAGGTACTGAGTCAGCACAGCATGTTAACTTAAAGAAATTCTCCCTCTAGAGAAAACCTTGGCTCCACTCCAGTCGTGCCAACCAGTAAACTTTGGAGTGACACAGTCAAGATGTTAGCTGAGCAGAAACTGTCGATTGTCTTCCCCTAACTATCCCCAGCCCTGTGTCTCTTGCCTTCCTCTATTTTAGAGGCAAGAAAACTAGAATAGCCTGTCTGGAGTCTCCATGTCGGCTAGGAAGGACACTGTGACATCATTTTGGACAAGGAGATGATAAACAGAAATTGTCTATGGAAACCAGCTCCTCCAGGTTAAAAGGAAGAAGCCCACTGAGAATAAATCCCTTCCTCCTTCTCTCTGCACCTGGAATGCAGGTGCAAAGCAGTGAAGGGCAGCAGCCACATTGTGACCATGAGGATGGAAAATGTGTGCTAAGGATGATGGGGCAGAATGATAGGACCTGAAATCTGCCCTAGAATGCTTCATGAGGTCCTGATTATGTGGGGAAAATAAACTCTTGGCTTGGTTAAGCCACAACAGTTTATTTTCTCTTACTCACAGGCAAACTTGAGTAAAACAACTGGCACATCAGCAAAGCTAGAAGAGAAATGCACTGATGGCTAAGCAAGTGAAGAGTCTTTAGCATCAGATCTGACAGACCTGAATCTGGGCCCCATCTCTGACTTCTTACCATCCCTGACTTCTTACCTGACTTACCCAGGACTTGGGCAAGTTCTTATCTCTCTAACCCTTAGTTTCTTCCTTGGAAAAATGACTCTGATAAGAATACCCACTTCAAAGAGTAGATGTCAGAGTTAAACACAAACTTAAATGCAAAGCACTTGGCCCAGAGCTTGGCATGGAGTAAAGTCTTCAGTAAATGTGGGTTATTCCAGCTGAACCTTGTTTCAACAAGGTCCGTGTTCCATATTCCTTGGAGGAACAATTATGCATAAACTAATTATACTTTTTCTTTTTCTTTTTTTTTAACTCTTCAACCATTTCGGGACTGACATCATGTGCTGCCATGATTTTCATGTTCAGAGGCCAATGGGTCACATAAATGAGTCTCCAAAGATTCACTTAGAGAGAGACTGGAATTGTTAGCTGTTGCTCCTTCCTTAAAACGAAGAGCAGAGACAGGTCTTTAAAAGGGCTTTCAGTGTGTCCCGGAAGGAGTGTTGGGATCAAGCTCCTGTGTTCTTAGAGATGCTGGACTGGGCCAGTTTCCTATTTAGGAAACAGAGAAGGAAATCCATGGGGCAAAATATCAGAGAATCAGAGAATCCTTCGCCTGAACTCTCTCAATGAATCTTCCTAACAGATAATTGAAGCTTTCCTTCCGTAAAGAGCATTGAGTTTTAAATGCAAATCCACTGGAGGCAGAGGATACATGAACCTCAGTTCTCTTTAAAGTATAGATGACTGGCATCAGGGTGTTTCCAAAAAAAGCAATGGCAGAAAAGAGAAAATGTGAGTACAAGAAAGAGGAGGCCAAGAGCCCAATAACACACTTCACAATGTTCACAATTTTGCCAGAAGCCAGTCCTCAACATTGGTCCCATCATAATCCTGGAATAATTCATTCTGTCCCCAGAGGGTTTTCTAGGCCTGAGTCTCACCCCTTCCTTCTCACCCAGAGATCGCCAGCCATTCAGGTTCCAGAATAGCCCCAGACTCCCGCCAGGAAAGTGCCCAGTCCCCTCCAAAACACGTGACACAGTGGAGCCTCCCTACTTCCCACCACGGAACTATCACGGTAAAGCATGCCCGTGGATGAGCTGTGGCCTTTGGACGCCACATCCAAGGCCACCCACAGCTGGCTCCATGATGAGGTCCACTGAGGCCATCTGACTCTCTCGGGCAGGTGGGCCTGGATCGGAGTATTTGTTCAGCATTCGTGGACTCTCTGGCAAACCTTGGCCCATGGCTTCCAAGCTCTGACCCATGAGACAAGCCTCCCATGGGAAGGAGTGAAAACACAGAAAAGCAGAAATCCTCTCTCTCTAAAGCAAAAATGTGGGTGAGTGCGAGCACGCACACACACACACACAATTTAAATATAATTCATTTGACCTTTTCAACAGCAGCATGAAACAGCCTGGACAGATATCATGATCCCAATTAATAGGTGATCAGACTGAAACTCCACAAGTTTAAATCACTTGGCCAACACTAGTAAACACAGGCCCAGGCACTCGGGATGTCCACTCTCTGTCTCTCTACGGAACCGCCCTAAATAACTCCCCTGTGCTCCACACAGAGGATTGTGAGGCCACCTGGCTCCTCAACAACAACAAGGAGGTTTTAACCAATGATGTATTGTATGGTGACTAACATAACATAATAAAATTAAAAAAAAAAAAAAACAAGGAGGTTTAAAAAAAATTTTTTTTTTAAGGGCAGAGATGTTTTCAATACTTTCTGCCTCTGCAAGCCTTCTCCTCTGGATGAAAAAGAATCTGGTTGGCGAGCCTGCCCTGCAGATGGCCGCAGCTAAATGCCTAACAGCTTTGGTCCCACGTTTGATGGTAAGCAGTGAAGAAAAACAAAGAAATCCTTAAGCTGTGAAGAGGCCCGCCTGGCTTTTGTGCCGATATTCAAGATGTATGCGATGCCTCCTCTCCATAATTTTTAGTGTGTTGTTCTCCAGGATCTTTGAAGTTTCTCTTATGGATAAAACATTTTCTTAAGTTACTGGCTTAAAAAAAAAAAGGCACAATATGGGAGCCTTATGATCTTAACACTCACAGCTCATAAATACTTGTGCAGAAGTGGTAGCCAGGCCCGTAAGGACTTTCCCTGTTCTCCTGGAGAAATAAAAGCCCTTCGCCGTGTGACCCAGCTACCAAGGCCCCTTTGTCGGTGGGAGAAGGAAATGCTTGCTGCCTGCCAGGGGCTTCAGGGCTGTCCTGGAGGGAAGAAAGGGACAAGAAATAGAGAGACTGAGGTCAAAGCCACTTTCCCAGCAGCTGTCAGGTCCGGATTCATCTGAGATTCAAGGCAACGCACGGAATCTCCCCCTTACCTGTCCTCCCTAACCCCTCCCTTCTTGAAATAGTCTCTTTTTTTAGAGATTTTATTTATGTATTTGTCAGAGAGAGAGCACACAAGCAGGGGGAGTGGCAGGCAGAGGGAGAAGCAGGCTCCCCGCTGAGCAAGGAGCCTGATGCGGGACTCGATCCCAGGACCCTGGTATCCTGACCTGAGCGGAAGGCAGACGCTTAACTGACTGAGCCACCCAGGCATCCTGAAAAAATATTAATGCATTTTAAATAGCAAATTTTTATTGCCTAAGTCTTCCCGTATCCCCGTGTTTCCTTCTAACACTTTTACAGTTTCAATTTTTACACTTAGATCTCTGATCCATTTGGAATTTACTCAGTGTATGGTGTGAGATATGAATCTAATTTTACCCAACACCAATTTTTTTAAAAATCCACCTTTACGGGGCGCCTGGCTGGCTCAGTCAGTGGAGTGTGCCACTCTTGATCTCGGGGTCATGAGTCTGAGCCCCATGTTGGGTGTAGGGATTACTTAAAAATAAAATTTAAAAAAGAGAGAGAGAAAGAAACTAAAAGTCCACCTTTACTCCTCTAATGTGAGATACTGCTTTTATCATATTCTAAATTTCCATGTGTACTTGGATATATATCTAGATTTTCTTTTCTTTTTTATTTTATTTTATTTATTTATTTGAGTGAGCATGGGCGGGGGTGAGGGGCAGAGGGAGAAGCAGGCTCCCGGCTGAACAGGGAGCCCGATGTGGGGCTCGATCCCAGGACCCTGAGATCATGACCTGAGCTGAAGGCAGAAGCTTAACTGACTGAGCCACCCAGGCGCCCTTTGAAATACTGTCTTGCACCCAGTTGTCTAAATTACCTTTTACAGATGCCACTTCTGACCCAGCACTCCCTTTCCAGGAAACTTCCCACCTCTCTGTGGCCCATCATGTCAATTGAAAACCCTCTGATCTAGACTGCAGTGCCCTGCCACTCGCCTCCATGCCGAAGTGACCTGCTGTGACGGCCTCATGAGGGGTCCACCTCACCTGGCTTCCATCACACATCATGCCCTGCCACTGAGTCTCCAGCCCCCTCCTTGTCCCGGGACCTTCAAGGGCTTCTTCCACTACTGTGTTTACGAAAATGGTGCCTTTGGCTGGGGTTCAGGGAGACTCTGCCTCTGCCACTTCATGGCAGCTCACGCCTTCTGCACAACGTGATTGATGAGAACGAAGACTAAGAGGATGGCACGTGTGTAGCTTCAGGTCTGGTGCCAAGGAAGCGATTTCATACCATGTCTGGGTGAAGAGGCAAAGTGTTAGGAGTATGTCCATTTTTTGGCTATTCCTTTTAGTAAAGACGCTTAAATGCATACAATATATGTATTTTTAAGATTCACAAGTAAGGGCGTCTGGGGGGCTCAGTCGGTTGAGCGTCTGCCTTTGGCTCAGCTCATGCTCCCAGGGTCCTGGGATCGAGCCCCACATCGGGCTCCCCGCTCAGCGGAGTCTGCTTCTCCCTCTGCCTCTTCCCCTGCTTGAACTCTCTCTCTCTTTCTCTCTGGAATAAATAAATAAAATCTTAAAAAAAAAAAAAAAAAGATTCGCAAGCAAGCCTTTCCCCACAAGCAGCCTGTCCTGACTCACCTGACATCTCTCTTATACCTTTTTCCTTTCTTCCTAAGGAGGCTTCCAAATCAGGTGTTGGCTCTGCAGGCCAGCCAGTCCTTCTCTAGACAAACCTTTACTCCTTTGTTTTGTATCCCCCATGGGTGCTAATCATCCCAGCCTTAATGAGGGCAGTTTGGAGGCAAGACACGCAGGAGTGATGCCATGCTGATGAAAGGAGAGAAAGAGGAATGGGAGAATAGGAGGGCTATTGGGTTCAGGAACTTCATTCATCAAAGAGGTTGGTCCCAGGAGTGCAACAGCCCAGAAACCAGGAGCCAAAAGATCCTCATGAAGTCCTGCCTTGTCCCCAGTGGGGACATGCCATCTGGCAGGCTGGTAAGGCCTGCAGATAATCAGTGCTCGGGGAAATAAATAAATGAATAAACAAAGAAATGGTCTGCCAAAATCTGGATCTTCCGGATCAGAATAGCCACTTGCTACTTCTGAGTAATGCAGAGATCTGTTCAACCAACCAGGTATTCCCCAGGTACCTTGAAATGTGAAGGTCAGGTTCCTTCAATGAACATCTCTCTGATAATGTTTGGATGGAAGAGTTCTCACAGGGGAGAGTGGAGTCTTGGGGGGACTGTAGGGTGAAAGGAAGAGCCACCAAGGACAGCTCAAGGAGAAGCCAGGAAGCCAGGAGATTAAGACACACAACTTTCCCCCACCAGCAGCCAGCAGCCAGGTGATCAGCTCTATGGGGTGGGGCAAGCTCAGACCCCATGGATCGAGGCAGATATTGGCATGCAGAGGATGCATAATGCAGTTAGAAGGTAAAACAGGGAGCTGATGTTCAAAAAGCCACCCAGAATTGTCACTGCACCGACAGCAGCCTAATTCAAGGCCATTTTATTAGCAGGCAAGGTGCCTTCAATTCACTGTCTAAACCAGGTTAGCAGATGGTAGTAGGGGTAGAGGGGTTTTTAATGCTTTTATCTGGTAATAGAATATATCCTGCTTATAAAGAAACACTCAGATGGGACAGATCCAGCCCCATCTTCAGGAGTAGTTATGAGACTCGGGTTTGCATAATTAAATGCCTCCATGCCCCTGGCTGCAGCCATTGGTGGGTAGAGGGCCACATGACCTGAGCTGAACCAATGGGAATCATCTTTGGGACTTTGGTTGCACTTGTGGGTGGGGGAGGTTGCTTTCTTTTCCTGAGGATTTCCCAGCTTTAAATGTAAATCTATAGCTGTCAGACGCCAGCGCATGGGGAGAGCCTGCATGAGAATGAAACCCACCTGGGGAAAAAGAACCGGGGAATGAAAAAGAGAGAGACTCTCGGTGATGCATGGATTAGAACCCTGGATCCAATCAGTCCTGAAGACCATATTCATCTCCTTCAAACTTCCCTGGGACACGAGCCAGTACTGTGCATTTTTTCTTTTAATTTCAGTTGCTATAACTTGTAACTAAAATCATTCTGACTTCTACACCTGACTCATTGGCTCAGGGCCAGGCTGAGGTTCACTCTTCAAGGGTCTTGTCTTCATTCTTGGGTGCTACGCATGATTGGGGCAGGCAGGGTGCGCACCTGGGGGACAACACCACACAGAAGCGCCAGCTCTGGGGAAGTGGGGTTGGGGAGCTCATGGCACCTCCCAGTTTACACGCTGTTGGTGCAGTGAAAAAGCTCCAGAATTTAGCATCGGGCACACTGAATTCGAGCCCCCATCCTTCCATGTACCAGCTGTGTGACCCAGGTTGGTTATTTAATCACCCCAGACCTTCGTCTCCCCATCTAAAAAATGATAACAATAACATCTACCTTGTAGGCTTTTTGTGAAGTTTTAATGAGATCGGGAATATAAAGGACTTGATCCTGTGTCTGGCTCACAGCGGGAGTTTGATAAATAGCAGCAATTTTATGTCACTGTGGTATATCTGTCCGCACATGTTCAGCAGTGGGAACAGAGCACCATAGATTATTGAAATATGTACGTAAGGTCCTCAAAATTGCATTGCCACCAGTGATTTCAATCTTCTCCCATTCTCTTCTCTTTTTTTCTTTTTTAACCAGAGCTGCTAAATTGCCCAGCAACCAAATCTCCCAGCGGGATAGGAAAGGAGGAGAAAAATCAAGTGCTGTAGCCTCTGGATGAGGATTACTGGACCCAGAGATCACATCCAGCGCTGCCTCCTGTTTTGGGCTGAAGAATTGAACATGAAGAGCCCTGCCTCATCCCTGCAGAGAGTTCTTGTTCTCTGCAAGTGACATCTTCAAAGTCCATGTCTTGACCACTTTGCTACCCCAGCTCTGCCACAGAGTCAGCGTAGAGGAGAGGCACCCACCCAGGTCCTAAGGCTGGGTTCACAGTCAACTGTGCTTGGCTGAGCCTCAGTTTCCCCATCTGTAAACTGGGACTACAAATCAGATCGTCTCTAAGGTCTCTTCCAGTGAGACACCTTTGAGTTCATAGAGGGCAGCCTTAATTCAAGATCCATCTATTTGGATCAATGCTCAAACAATGCTCCCACCTAAACCTCCCACAAGATATCCCTCGATGGACTCCAGCTTGCATACCAGTAGGGATAAGTCTGAATCAAATCTAACTTGAAGTGGCATATCGCTTTTGGTCCCGCCAGGACCAGCATGCAGGGATGTTCAGACACGACCAGGTGGCATGGTTCCCAGAGTGCCGTCCTGAAACCCACAGCATCAGCATCACCTGGGAACCTGTTAGAGATGCAGATCCTCAGGCTCCAATCCAGACCTTCTAGGGGTGGATCTCAGCAATCTGTGTTTTAACAAGGCCTCGGGGAATTCCGATACACACTACAATACAGACTAGAGCTATCCTGTCCAACATGATAGCCACTAATCTGAATGGCTATTCACATTTAAATTAGTGAAAATTAAATAAAACCTGAAAATCAATTCCTCAGTCACACCAATGACATATCAAGTGTTCAATGGCCGCATGTGGCTGGTGGCTACCATATTGGATGGTGCACAAATAGATTTCCATCACTGCAGAAGGTTCTGTCGGGTACTGCTGGTCTAGCAAGTCTTGCTGCTCAGAGTGGCGTCCACAGAACCAGCAGCATTGGCCCTACTGGGAGTTTGTTAGTGATGCAGACTCTCTGCCCTACACCAGATCTGCTGGATCCAAACCTACAGCTTCACAAGACCCCCAAGTGATTGCAATGTATCTTAAAGTCTGAGAAGCACCAGGTTGAATTATTCAGAACGATTGGGGTGACTGCCTTAACACTGCCAACACAGAGTAGAACAGCACAGAGCTTACCAGCATTAGGACGTGGCAAATCACAGCCGCCATGAACCCAACATTGGGGGGGGCTGTACATCCCAACAACACAGTGGCTTCCAAATGGCTCAACATTACCATCAATGTGAGTCACAAGCATCACAGTCTCCATCATTGAAAACCACCTTGCTATAATGATACAAATGAGATCGTGGCTAAGTACAATAGGCCATCACAGTTGCCAGAAGTTATATTATTGCTCTACATATCACAGTATCCTCCCAACAGTGACCCCCCAACTGGGGATCCAAACTGGACTTGAAAAGGGGACTTCTCTAGGAACCCATACCCAGAGGAGCAGAAACCCTTCAGGACTTACAGCCACGAAGCTCTCAGTGGCTGTAGGGTTTGATAAGTGTGACTGTGGTGTCTGATTCCCGCCGATGCTGAAATTCACAGCCAGCATCACCCTTCCATGTTGCCATGGCAAGTCTCCTTATCAACATCCCCCAAGCCCAGACTGAGACGTCGCTGCTCATTTCCAAGAACGGGAGCCCACCAGCTTGTTATGCAGACTCACTGAGAGGCTGTGGCCCTCTCACCAGGATGGGCTGGGCACCCCCAAATCTGGCTCTGATGGGAACATCCATGGACAAGACCATCTCGAGGTTGCCACACCTCAAGTTTATTAAGTGGTCTAAGAGAGGTTCCTGAAAGGGGTGTAAATGGCCCAGATCAATGGCTAGCAGTGATGTCTTCATGGCAACGTGTGGTTTGTGGCTTTTCCCTGCTCCCATGGCCGCTGGGCTGCACCCTGAAATACAGCCCATGGTGACAATAACCAATTAAGCATTGAAGTTGTGAATCTTCGAAAGACAGCTGCCGGCAGGTTGGAGGGCTGGATGGGCAGCCTTCAGAGGGTCTAGAATAGGCCAATGCTCCTGAGGCCACTCCGTCTCAAACCAGCCATTCTGGACCAGAAACCCCAGGCTGCAGGTTCCCCTGCCATTCATTAGACCCCAGACAGATCTCAGAGCTTGCATTTCTGCTTTGTGGATGCTGATGTATGGAAAAGACCAAAGGCTTCCCCAGACTCGAATGACCCTAAACCAAATCTATGTCTTCAGCTCCAGCCTTGCTGACATGAAAGCCGACACTAAGAAAGGTGCTTTGCCCAAACTGTGGAAAGAGCCAAGATGTCCATCGACAGATGAATGGATAAAGAAGATGTGGTATATACATACAATGGAATATTATGCAGCCATCAAAAGGAATGAGATCTTGCCATTTGCAATGACGTGGATGGAACTGGAGGGTATTATGTTGAGTGAAATAAGTCAAACAGAGAAAGACATGTATCATATGACCTCACTGATATGAGTAATTCTTAATCTCAGGAAACAAACTGAGGGTTGCTGGAGTGGGGGGTGGGCTGGGAGGGATGGGGTGAGTGGGTGATAGACACTGGGGAGGGTATGTGCTCTGGTAAGCGCTGTGAATTGTGCAAGACTGTTGAATCTCAGATCTGTACCTCTGAAACAAATAATGCAATATATGTTAAGAAAAAAAAGAAGAAGAAGAAGGTAGCGGGAGGGGAAGAATGAAGCGGGGGAAATCGGAGGGGTAGATGAACCATGAGAGACGATAGACTCTGAAAAACAAACTGAGGGTTCTAGAGGGGAGGGGGGTGGGAGGATGGGTTAGCCTGGTGGTGGGTATTGAGGAGGGCACGTTCTGCATGGAGCACTGGGTGTTATGCACAAACAATGAATCATGGAACACTTCGTCTAAAACTAATGATGTAATGTATGGGGATTAACATAAGAATAAAAAAATAAATTAATTAAAAAAAGAAAGGTGCTTTGGAAGGTGCAGTGGGCTGAGTGTCAAGAGCAGGGTCCAAGTGCCTGCTCAACTGCTAGCTAGGCGTGAGCTCACTCACCTGGAAAAGGGTGGGGGTAATAAAGTGCTCCATTACTAGGGCTGTGTATTTAATCACCCCAGAACAGAGCGGTATGAAACCCCCATTTGTTGTCTTCTCAGACTCTGGGTCAGATAGCAGGACAGAGCATAACAGGACACCTTATCTCTGCCCCATGGTGTCCGAGGCCTCAGATGGCAGGTTGGGGCTGGAACAGAGGGGCTCCTCCTGTGGTTCTCTCCTTGTGTGACCCCTTCCTTGTAGAGGCTCCCGGGTAACTGGATTTCTTATGTGTCAGCTCAGGGTTCCCAAGACACGAATCAAGAAGCTCTGGGGAGTTTGCCTCAGGAGAATTTTTCCTGCCTTGGATGACCCAGCGTCAGGAGTCACCCTGCATCACCTTTTCCGCATTCAGTGACCAGGCAATTTACAAAGTCTGTCAAGCTTCAAGGGGAGGGAACCTAGGTCCCACCTCTCAAGGGAGGACTGTCAATGTCACATCACAAGAACATGGGGGTGGGGTACGTCCTGGTGTAGCCATCTTTGGGAAACACAATCCGCCCCCAATAATCTCTTCCTTAAAGAGGAAATACAAGGGGGTGCCTGGGTGGCTCAGCCAGTTGATCGACTCTTGATTTGGGCTCAGGTTGTGATCTCAAGGTTGTGAGATGGAGCCCCGTGTGGGGCTCCATGTTGAGTGTGGAGTCTGCTTGACTCCCTCTTGCTCTCTCCCTCTCCCTTTGCTCCTCCCCCGAATGTGCACATACAATCTCTCTCTCTCTAAGAAAAAAAAAAAAGAGGAAATACAAAGACTGAACACTATGATGGCTATAGTCACTTGGGAAAAGTGCTAAGCTTGTGCCCAATTCCCCAGACATTGACCAAGCACCTTATTATTACCATCAATGTGATGGTAATAATAAAACACCACAGAATGCTCTCAAATATCTCGGACCAGTTGGAAGATGGTGCATGTCCCCGAATGGTTCCAATTCAAGGTGAGGATGTGACAGGGACAAGAAGAGGCATAAATGAGGAGCTCTGGGTAGCAGGAGGGAGCGAGGGGTGGTCCAAAGGACAGACAGGTGAATGGACAAAAATAACCTGAGCCAAAGCCCTTTGCAAGCCATCAAGGGCTAATATTCTGGTGGTAGCTGGAACAATGGCAAAAATGCAGAGTGATGAGAAGACACTTGAAAACACTCTCTCTTTTTTTCTTCTTTTTTTTTTAAAGATTTATTTATTTATTTGAGAGAGCGAGAATGAGAGAGAGAGAGAGTACATGAGTGGGGGAGGGTCAGAGGGAAAAGCAGGCTCCTCGCTGAGCAGGGAGCCCGATGCGGGACTCGATCCCGGGACTCCGGGATCATGACCTGAGCCGAAGGCAATCGCCCAACCACTGAGCCACCCAGGCGCCCTTTTTCTTCTTTTTTCTCTTGAAGAGCCTTACTCTATTCTTTCCCCAAATCCAAGATCCACTCATTCAATCAGTCCATCATCATCTATCTGATGATGATTTATGGAGTGTCGATCTATGCCAGGCATTCTGGAAAGCTGCAAGATGAGCAAAACGGCTTGGACCCTCCAGGAGGGCCGAAATGCACACTTTAAATAACTGACCCAACCAAGCACAGAAGGAGGATAACAGGCAACACCACCACCACCACCATCCCCACCCCCTGCCATTTTTCCACCGCGGAATCCGGAATTCGGCTTTGGAAAACCAACTCCCACCCACTGGGGCTGCCGATCTGCCTGCCCGGGAAAGCCCTGGGTAAGCAGAGCCCTCAGCCTCCTCCAGGAAGGACGCCAGCCCCCAGCTCCTTGGCAGAGCGGGGCGGTCATTCCTTTTGGGCCCCTCCCCAGGCCCCTGCCTCCCTCCGGGGCCCGCCTCCGCAGTGAGGATGCCCACACTGGCCTCCAGTCCCTGCCTCCCCACCACGTGGGGGTTAACATTTTCTAACGTTCCCTGCAGGGCTTGAAGTGCAGCTGTTAGTGCCATTTGGAAATTGCTTTTTCAAATTGCTCAGCTGCCTCTTAGAAACGACCACAGTGCCATCCTCTGGTGAAAGTCGGACTCCACTCGCTGCAAGCTTCCCTGCGAGGCTGGAGGCTGATTTACAGTGACTCCTGGGGCGGAGGGGGCGGGGGGGGGGGGGGGGTGGCGGTGCGCCTTCAGAAAAAAAGCCCCACTTCCCCTGGGACCACACTACCCTCCCGTAGCCCGGGAAGGGGAATTCTGGAAATTGAGAGCCGGTTACCTGGAAACTTGGATCCTTAAAATAAAGAGAGAAAACAAGCATTCCTCAAGCAAGGAATTAAACCCTGGGGCCACCCTTGGGGAATGAGGGGCTTGGGCTGGAGCCTCCCTCCTGGGACATGCCGAATCACTGGCCGGCGAGCAGTACTTGGAGGGACAAAAGTGAGCATGGCCAGGGTTCGGGATTCGAACTCAACAGTTTGTGTTCAAGCCTCCTGACAGGGGGAGAAAAAAAGAACAAAGAGAAACATCCACAGGTGTTTACCTGTAAACGTGATGCGTATTTGTTTGAGTCCGGAACTTTCTCAACAAGTGAATTTTATTATTGTGTCAGAACGTGAGAGTTATGAATTTCTACATTCATCTATTCGTCTTTCTAGATTCATTCATTTGTTCACTTAAAGCATATTTATCGTGCTGGCACTGGGGTCGGTGCTAAGAATCCAAAACAGACAAAATTTCCTGCCTTTGTGGAGTTTGCTTTCTGGTAGGAGGAGACTGACTACATAAAATACATAAGTAGCATGGAAGATGCTAAAGAAAACAATTATAGCAAAGAAAGGTGACAAGGAAGGATGGGGGTGAAGTCATTGCAAATCGGGATTCAGGAAAGGCCCCAAAGTGATACTTAAGAACAGACCTAAAGGGGTGCCTGGGTGGCTCAGTTGGTTAAGCAACTGCCTTCGGCTCAGGTCATGATCCTGGAGTCCTGGGATCGAGTCCCGCATCGGGCTCCCTGCTCGGCAGGGAGTCTGCTTCTCCCTCTGACCCTCCCCCCCCCATGATCCCTCTCTATCTCATTCTCTCTCTCAAATAAATAAATAAAATCTTAAAAAAAAAAAAAAAAAGAACAGACCTAAAGATGGCGGGAATAAACCATCCGCTTTTGGAGGAAAAGAATTCCAGGCAGAGGGAAGAGCAAATGCTAAGGACTTGAGGTAAGAGTGTGCCTGCCATGTCTGAAGAAACTTGAGGAGCCAATATGGAGGGGAAAGGGTGATCGAGGAGACCAAAGGGAGAAGAAGCAGAGAGATAATGGGCCCAGATTCTGTAGGAACCGAAGGCCATTGTGCAGACTTTTGCTTTTCTTCTGACGGAAGGGGGGCCCTTGCAGGGTGTGAGGATGATGGTCTGACTTGCTTGTGAACCTCTGAACACACGCTGGCTGCTTACTGAGGGTAGAAGGAAGGGGACAGTGGCAGAAACAGGTGGAGTATTTATACCCCAAGCAAAAGAAGAATAGAGATCAGACTAGGGTCTTAGCAGTGGGACCGTGAGAAGTGGCCAGATTCAGGATTTGTTGTGATGGTGCAGCCAAGGACTGATATTGCCAAGAGATTAGATATGATATGAAAAGAGAAAGAGGGTCCCTAAGGAGGATTCCAAGGTTTTTAGACTGAGCAGCTGCAAGTCTCAAGCCGGGGACACAAATTTTCCCTCCCAAAAAGTAAGAGATAGAAATTTATGATGGTCAGTGGCAGGTGCTGGAACAGAAAGGAGGTCAAATAGAAAGAAAGCATGATGGGCAGCCATGTAGGACCACACAAAAGAGGAGTAAACAGAAGATGGATGACAGAGAGGAATGGGGCAGACACACACAGATGAGCAAAAATTAAAGGAATCGCCTCAAATCTGATAATGGAGCAAAAGGTCCCTGTCCCTGGCTTTCCACATCTGCTCCAATGCAGGGCCACTACGTTGCACAATTCTAGAGGTCACCGTGCACCTCATAGTCCATGCAATTGGTGCCTCTGGGGGTGTGCAGTGCACAGCTTGTTCAACTGAACATGGCAGTCCTGTCCTTGGCTATGTTTTATTTCTGTAGCCAGATATCAATGGCCTTGTCTGCTGTATCTTCATCATAATCCTTTTCCTTGACCTAGCACAACAGGTTTCTGGTTATTTCCAAAGACTTTTGCCCAAAAACAGAGGCTCAGGTGGCAAAGACTACTATGTTGGCTCCTACTCGCTTGATTGACTAACTCTAAGACCATCGGTATCTCTGTTATACATTTATAGGGAGCATTATTCACCTAGGGACCCTGGACCTGTCTGTTTGAGGACCTTAAAAGCAAGTGCCCATTATGTGTTATTGTTGGGAGAACTGGCCGTCCTCTTCTTGGATGGAATTCACGATCATGGCTTCTTCTGTATGTTTGTAGTGTTTGCGCTTTCTAGACCCGTGAAAGACAGTACCCTAAGACTCTCTACTAGACAACTGGGAAACTAGTTTGGTATGGGGCTGAGTTGTCCCTGGGACCAGAGATTTTCATTCAGTGCTGAGTGGCTTGTGGGCCCCATACCTGGGATTATCTAAATACTGCATGAACTGCACATCCCTTTAAAGCAGACTCATCTGCGTACATCTCACCCTCTTTTTTCTGGTGCCCAGCAGCTCTGCCTGGGGAATATGTAAAAGAAAATCTATTGTCAGACTGTGACCTCCAATGAACATCTAAGCAGAGAGAGGCCCCGTTGGTCAAGGATATTTGACAATCATTTCCCTCTGCCCATCTTCTTCCCTCTCCAGCTGCCTATGTAGAGCCTGGGGTCCCCCACATTTAAATCTCCCATTTACCCATGTGGCAGCTCCTGAAAAGGAATGCTTTAACAGTGATCTTATATTTATTCACATTTCATGTACCATCTACATTTTGAATAAAGTATACTCCCCCAAAGAAATTCCTCCATTTATTCTAAGCACATTGGAAAGCTCACTGTTTGCATGCTCATTGGTTTCTTGAATATCTAGAGCATCTTCCTTCTCTCCAGGCTGCCACGAATACATCAAGTAATTTAATGCTGTTTTTAATAAATGGAAAGATCAGAGCGCAATTCAAATGCTGTGGCATTAGGCATTTGTGTGATGGAGGTAACATTTTCCACAACAAGATACATCTCTGTTTCCTATGGTCATTATTAAAACCAGAAATTGAGTTGTGTGTTGCTGGAATTAAACAGCAGCAGAGACATATTGTGGATTCTAAAAACAAAAGAAATGGTGGCTACTCTCAGAGACCACATGGCATCTGGGTTCTATGAAGTCTCGAGCAGCGGTTTGCAGAGTGGTCCCAAAACAGCCACAGCGGCGTCGCCTAGGAACTTGTGGAAAGTGAACATTCTCAAACCCCACTCCACCCCTACTGACTCAGAAATAGCAGGATCTGTGTCTCCACCAGTCCTCCAAGAGATACTGATGGATGCTCACGTTCGAGAACCAAAGGGTTCTAGATACTGGAATTCTTTAATAAGTGGCAGTAAGTTATTGCTTAAGGAAGGCACATCAAGTTGGGATTTTTAAAAATACAGAGTCACAGTCTCTAAAGAGAAGTGGATGCCCCAAGGAGGGGTACGTGATAGCAGGAAAATGCTAACCATATTGTGCTTTGGAAGGGTTTTTTATTTAAAAACATTGATGAAGTCCCTGCGCTGTGCCAGGGAGTAGGGATTTGGGGCAGGTAAGCAGCAGTCCCTGCCTACTAGGGCATCCGATTCTGTCGGAGAGAGCCAGAGAATCCTGAGAATAGTTAGATGTCCTAAATGTTAACTCAGAGATGTGGGCTGACTGTGGAAATGAACAAGGAGGGAGGTCTCACCCTGGCTGGGGGAATAAAAGAGGTCTCCGCAGGGGAAGAAACTCTTGAACTCAGCCTTGAAAGAGCAGAAGGAGCTATTAAGGAAATCATGACAATTACCTGTTGAGCAAGAACTACATGTGAAAAAGGATCTGAGGGACCTCGGGGCCCCTAAGAAGTATGTAGTGGGTTTGGTTGCCTTAAAACCATGTTCTAGGTCCAGCGCAGGGCACCATTGTATGTGGAAGAGGTGTTCCAGGGAGCTCAGAATCACATCCCAGAACCAGTATCCACACAGGCTATAGTCCTTCCGCCTAGGAAAGATTTTAAAGAATCACCTGCTCATCAGACTCTTACACTTTCTTTCATAATATCCCTGCTAGTCACATGCCACCTTCCGGCCAGCCCCTAGCACTTCTGCGTTCAGAAGGCCAGATGTGTGCTGAGCAAGGCCCCTCACAGTGGGAGACAGGGGCACTATCATGAAGGAAATAAAGAAAATCAGGGACAAAAGGGTCAACACTCTATACTGGTCAGGAAGCCTTCCTAGCACACCCACCAGATGGCCATCCAGCTCCACCATCTGGCTGAGACATTTGGGATAGGTTATGTAATCTCTCTCTGCCTCACTTTCTTTGTATGCAAAATAGGCACAGTAATCTCTTAATTTATTGGGTCATTATGAAGATTAAAATGTTTAATATAGAGAAATAAGTGCCTGCAAATAGTAAACATTATACATGTGTTGGCTATTATCAACATCATCATCATCATCACCATCATATTCATCAGCATCAC
Organism: Mirounga leonina; assembly: GCF_011800145.1. NCBI lineage: Eukaryota > Metazoa > Chordata > Mammalia > Carnivora > Phocidae > Mirounga > Mirounga leonina. The sequence goes on along the minus strand of NW_023270763.1, from coordinate 10,731,031 downwards.
CATCATATTCATCAGCAACAGGTGCATCCCCATCACCACCATCATCATCACCACCACAACCATCATTACCATCATCATCACCACCATCATCACGACTATCATCATCACTATCATCATCACCACCATCATCACCATCATCATCACCACCACCATCATCACCATCATCAGCATGACCACCATTATCACTGCCATCATCACGACCACCATCATCACCACCATCACCACCACCATCATCACCATCATCAGCATGACCACTATCATCACCACCATCACCACCATCATCATCACCACCACTATCACCAC
>NW_023270763.1:10673050-10730718 GCF_011800145.1 Mirounga leonina | reverse complement strand
CCACCATCATCACCACCATCACCATCATCATCACCACCACCATCACCACCACCATCACCACCACCATCATCATGACCACCATCATCACCACCATCATCACCACCATCACCATCATCATCACCATCATCATGACCACCATCATCACCACCATCACCACAACCATAAGCACCACAATCATCACCATCATCATCACCACCACCATCATCACCACCATCATCACAACCACCATCATCACCACCATCATCACCATCATCACCATCATCATTACCATCATCACCATAACCACCGTCATCACCATCAGCAGCATGACCACCATCATAACTGCCATCATCATCACCACCATCATCACCACCATCACAACCACCATCATCACCACCATCATCACTGCCATCATCACCAACACCATCATCATCGAGTCTGCTTAAACCCAGAGCCTGATAATTGGAGCTGGGAACACCGGCTAATGGTATGACAGTAGCTGACCCCAGTAAACTGACAGATATAAGAAATATATTTTCTTCACCTCAATCCAATCCCACTCCTCCTTGGATGTTGCTCTCTACAACATCTCTACAAAGTGGTTGCCAGTCCATGTTTGAATTCTTCCCTGGTGGGAAGCATACTACCTTCCCAGGAAGCTCATCCAACTGCCAGATCCAGCAATTTGACTCTAGGGCTTTAATATTTCAACAATTCCAAGAACATCCATGCTATCCTAACTGCGGAATTACTTCTAGTGGTTAGAATAAATTGGAAAATAGGCCATTATTGTGCCATCTCCATCTTTCTTATGCCAAGACAAATTTCTTGCTACTCTTCCCATTGAGAGGAGGAGTCTAATTCTCTCCCTTTGGATCTGCCCTTAGCGACTTGCTTGATCAGTAAATATAGCAGAAGTGGCTTCTACCCAGGTTTCTTGAAACACTCTTGGAACCCATCCACCACCTTGTGAGAAAGCACAAGAAGTCCCATGGAGATGCCCATGTGGAGAGGAACTGAGGCCCCAGCCAACAGCAGCAGCAGAATTCCAGCTGGCAGCCAGCACCGGCTTGCCAGCCATGTGAGTGGGCCATCTTGGAAGCGAATCCTCCAGCTGGTCCACCCAGTCCATCCACCCAGCTGATGCCATATGAAGCAGACGTAGATGTTTGCATCAAGTCCTGCTCACATTTCAAACCCATGAGCAAAGTAAATAATTATCACTGTTTGAAGCTTCTAAATTTGGAGGTGATCTGTTAATCTGCAATAAATAACCAAAATATCCTGAAATCACCAAAACATCTCATCCCTTCTCTGAGAAGCACCCTTAAACTCCTCCAAAACAAAGCATGGAAGGGAGCCACTAAGAGCTGATCTGAGTTGGTGCTGGAAATTCAATATAATCCTAGCATTTGGTTAGAAGATTCTTCTTTATGAGGGAGGCACAACCTTGCTCTCCTTGACTTTATTCAGCCATTCAACAAACACATATAAGTACCCACTACATGCCAGGCCCCATGCTGGAGACTGTGTAAGACATCATCTCAAGGAGTTTATGCTCTAATGGAGGAGATCTGAACCCTCCCACACAAGGCAATGTGTTAAACTAGAAGAGAAGCATTATGAAGTTCGAAGAAAACTCAGAGAAGGGAGAACAGAGTTCTCCCTACTGGGAGATGACAGTGAACTGACTCCACAGGGAAGAAAAGGTGAATTTCCCAAAAGGAGAAGAGGAGGAGGGTGATGGCATAGAGGGAATGGGTGTCCACCAAAGAAAGGACTTGGCACCTTTAGGGATCAGTTAGGAAGCTGAGGATGGAGGGAGCAAAGGGCAGGAAGCAAAGCATGGAGAGATGAGGCTGTGAAATTAAGGTGGGGTCAGATCAAGAAAGGCTTTGTAAACTCAGAGTCTGGAGTTTACCTTGAATGCAATAAAGAGCTAAGGAGGGGATTTAGGCAAGGGCATAACAGAAGCAGATTTGCATTTCCAAAAGAACAGTCTGTAGTCATAGAATCAAACTGAAAGGAGAGCAAGCTAAGAATCTTTTTAATAGCCTGGTCAGGAGATGAGGGGATCCTAAAACTGGGCAGTGGAGATGCAGAAGACATTTATTCGGAAAATTTACAAGTTCTAGTTGGAGATCAATTGAGTGGGGCAAAAAATCAGTCAAGGATGATTCCAGATTTCTGGCTGGGGAGGCGCCATCCAACCAACCAACAATGACAACAGGCACAGACATGAGGGTGGGCAGACAGAAATCCCCTTTGATCCTTTTGGGACAGCTCTGACCTGGCCACTGGGACATCCCAAACCCTGATTCTATTTCAACCGTTCAAACACAGTCATAACACCTCAAGCTTCTTGTGGGGGTATTTTCTTGGGCCTCCTTGTTCCCGTAGTCTTGTTTCTTCATTCCCAATAGGATCAGAACACATATCTGACTAATGGGGAACGTCTGTTCTCAACCCCACGCCAAGAAAAGACAGACCCTGTTAAGGTTTTTAATATCTTTCTAAACGTCTTTTTTAAGGATTACAACATCAGCATATGGTGTTGAAAATATTTGAACATACATAAACGTACAAAGAATTATACAAAAATCACCCATAATCCCACTCCTCAGAGAGATTATTACTATTTGGGGATATTCCCTTTCAATGTTTCTTCCGTTCATACATATTTGCTTTATCTGATTAATATTGTAGTACAAGCATTTTCCTGGGTCTCTCATATTTCCTGGAAAATAGGCCTTTTAAATGGTTGGACAGAGTCCAACAGGGATGGACCTAAATTAAGTTAATCCCTATAATTGGACATTTAAGCTGTTTTCATCATGTGCGTGTGTGTTGTGTTTTGTATTTTGTTTTTATATTTGCTGTTATAAAAACTTATGTCAGGCATGTTTGTGGATAAATCTTGGGTGTTCTTTTCTAATTATTTCTCTAAGACAAATTACTGGAATTGTCCAAGGATTAAAAGATTTGAGCCTGTTGGAGTTTTGTCGGTCCTTATGACAAAGTTCCTCCCGAAATATCAAAGGCTGGTTTTGTTGGGTTCCCTTGCTTTCTGGCCTTCCTCAGTCAACTGTGGGGGGAAACACGTGGTCACACTTTTTGGAAACTGATGTTTCTGGAAAACATTTACTGACTCTTTCTTGGTGGAAATTTGAAAGTTTCCTCCCTCCCCACCCCTCCTGGGATGGCCCTACCCTGTGATTTACAACCGGCCTGAGCCAGCTCAGTTGCCACAACACTGTCATCACAAGCTGTCCACCAAATGGAAGAAAACTCCAAGGTCATCAAGCCTCTGAGCAAACACCAGGAAACAGTGGCTGTCTTTTCTACTTCCAAAGGAACATGCTGCTTTAATAACACCAGAGAATGCTTTTGTGAAGTCCTTCTGCTCCCTAGAACTTGACTGTCAGGCCCGGGAACTGGCCAGCTTATTCTCTGGGCCTGTCTTTCCTGAAATGTAATGGCCAGCTAGCCAAGTCCCTGGCCACCTCCACTGGTAGGCCTCCAAGCCCTGTACAAAGACCCTGGGGCATGCAAATAGACTGGTGTCCAAGGAGCACGAATGGTGCATGCACCTTGACCCAGACTTGGACTCTCTGTCCAAGGGCTGGATGAGCTTCATCAGGCTGTGTGCAAACCATCCCCTCTTGTCCTTCCTTTCAAGGAGATACGTGGAGCATCTCCTTGAAACCAGACTCATCGCTTAGTGTAGGGGCAGTAGGATGATTTTAATCTCAAGCAAGTGTGGATCGCTGCGGAACAGTAGAGTAGAGACCAAGAGAGGAGAGCTCTTTTCCAGGCATGCTCAGAATCTGTACCAGGGGCTCAGCCAGTAAGGGAAGGAGTTGGCATGGGGAGGGGTCACAGATTCTCTGGATAGGAGCATCCACCTTTTTTAGAGGTAAGCCTAGAAAGGTGGCTGGTAGACAATGGCACAACTAAGTGGAAACAGGCAATGCATTAGTAGGGGGACCACGTGGCTGCGTTCAGGACAAGAGACCAAAGACAAGGGGAAGTGCCTTCATCTCAGACTTCAGTCCAAGCTGGACAGATACACTAGTGTTTCATTTTAGGAAGATCGCTCAGTGCATCAAGAAGACCTGCAGAAGGCAAGATCTTGAAGCTGTAGGATGTTATAAAGGCACTACAATTGCCAACAAGAGATGCTGACAGTCAAACTGGAGATAGATGAGGGGATGGAGGGAAAGAGAACTCAGGAGACATCAAGGCACAGAACTGACAGAACTTGATGCATGTAGGACATTCAGGTTAGGACAGTTAATGGGCAATGACCTAATAGTACCTGCTGTCAAGGGAGTCTGCAGATCAGGATAAGTGACATGTACACGGTGCTTAGAACAGTGTCAGCCTGAGTCAAACTCATTAAGGATTAGGTCCTAAAATAAGCATGATTCAAACAATATCATTTTTAGAAGTCTGCAGGTCAAGGCCAAACACAGAGTCAGGAATCAACACGTAGATAGCAGGTCAAGGCACAGAAAAGGACAGGGGTGCCCAAGATAAGCATGCGCAGAGACAGGGGGACGCGATGGAAATGCGGGGGCACCGATGCTAAGGAGTTGCTTGGGAGGCATTCATGGAAAAGAAGAGCAGCTCAAGTGGAACCAGGAGAGAAGGCTTCACAAAAATAGGAAAAGCATTTTGGGAAGGAGAAGGTACCCAGTGTGACTGATCGGTCAAATAAGAGAAAGAGGGATCGGGGTCCATTGGATTTAGCCACAAAGAGGTCACAGGGCAGGATGTTTTGCATGGTGAAGGTGAGATTGCAGTGAATGGGAAGAACAAGAACTATGTGCATGAAAGGTGCTCATCTCCACATTATATGTCAGGGAGACAAATAGGCACAACCTAAGTGCCCAATTATAGGGGATTTAGTATGTCATGGTGCAACTATACTGTACTGTTCTTCATAGCATTATATAATAATCATTGTAAAACATTGCTATCATGCAGCAGAGTTATAAAGTAGAGGTGGATTAACGGCAAACAAAGGAAGCCAAAAGACACAGGTGTCAAAGTTTAAGGGCCTGTGATGACACAAAGAAGAAAACAGGAATGTGGAAAATGACTACTTTATGCCTTAGCTTGAGAGATTTGTGGAGACCAGAGAGTTCGAGAAGAACAACAAAGATGACTCAGGGACTAGCAAATATAATGGAAAACAAGCAAGCGTAGAATATGGTCCCAAAGCATTATGTGGAATGCAGCTTTATGACTGTATCAAGGGTAATGGGAAAACCTAGTAAATGCAAATTCTCACAAGGACTCTATACTATAAATGTGTGCAATCCTCCACTTGCCAGAAAGTTCCATGAGGACTGGGAGCCTTGCTTCCCCTGTTCTCTTTGGGATTCCCAGTGCCTAGCGCACTTAGAGACCTAAAGAAGATGACGAGGAAACACGGAAGATTATTATGATGATATTAAGTGAAAAAACCAAAATACATAAATATAGCATCTAAATTAGAATTGCTACCATTTAAACATGTACACAGTGGGGAAAAAAGACATAAAAATTTTAAGAGTGTGTTAGGGTCTGGGATTGTGAATGTGGACTTTTTTTTCTTTTCTTTATTTCCCTAATTTTCCATCCTGGGTTTATCTTACTTTTATAGTGTGAAAACGTATGCCACAGACCAAGCTTTGGCTGGGAGTTAACAGCTGGTAATCTCCCTTATCTTTTGTGTGGATTTATTTTTAAAATTACCTTCTCATCTAACTTTGCTCCCCTTGGAGAGTTGATAAAAATAGTCTGGGAGATGAGGTGCAAGGAAGTTGGTATATGATACCATGCTATGCCCTCCAGTCTTTGAATGAATGTTTTCAAAACACGTGATGTCCATTTGGTCACTAAACCTTCAAAATCACTGGGTGAGGTATGTATCATTCCCGTTGTTTGGATGAGGAAACTGAAATCTAAGAGGCAAAGTGTATTGTCCAAAGGCACACAGCCATTTCATGGCAAAGTTAGCACCAAGAGCTATTTTCTGACACCAAGCCCAGCATTCCTCTCCCACAGCACATTCGTCCCCAGGCAGAACCAAGCTCCAGGGATGTCCCCGAGACCTGAGGCTCTAACTCAGTGTTATTGGCCACATAACCCAAATCTCATGGCAGTGACTGCAGAGCCTAAGAGGGGCCAAAGTGAGCAAACACTTTCAGAACGAGGAGGCTGAGAATCTAAGGAAGAAGGGTTGGGGTGCCATCAACGTCACAGCAGGACAGGGTCCCATCAAGTGTGTGGCTCCCACACTGCCTCTGCTGTCCCCTCTGTACACTCTCAGATGGCCTCATTTTGCAATAACCATTCCCCTTTATTGCCCCCATGAGGTACTGCACCATCCTGGACACTGCTCCCCTATCCTCACCTGGATGGAATGATTCATGTTGAGGCCTTGTTGCATGAAAATGGCTCCAAGAACCTACTTCCCACATTTGCATTATGCATGGGGACTCCAGAAGACACCGTGTTAGCCTGGATCCCCACAAAAGCAGAGCCTGAGACAAGGAGTTGGATGCAGGGAGTTTACTTGGGCGGTGATCCCAAGAAGCAAGAAAAAGGGCGTGGGCAGAGGGAGGAGGGAAGGAAGGACAAACTGATAAAGGATGAGTTAGCAAGGTCACCATTATATAGAGGGTAACAGTTAACATGTGCTCTGCTGTCTCTTAGAGAAGTCAGAGATGAAACACAGCCAATATCACAATTTCCCACACAGCCGAAAACAGTCCGCCCTATCCAGACAGACTCTGTCCAGACATTTGACCTTGGAGAAACATCCAAAATGCCCTCAGAATTGTCCTTCAGAAGGACAGGGCCTGGGACATTTATCCACAAGGCCCCACCCCCATTGGCCCTATAACATAACCTAATCAAGAGAATGACATCCCATTATTTTTGCCACATACTATTGGATAGGAGCAAGTCACAGGTTTCACCTGCACTCTAGGGAGGAGATTATACAAGGGCATGGCTCGCTGGGGGCCACCTTAGGGTGTGTCTGCTACAGACATGACTTTCTCAACCCGGCTGTACAATACAATCACCTGGGAAGTGTTTTCCCAAACCCAGCGCCTCAGCCACACTCCAGAAACCCTGATTTAATGGTCCTGGCATGTGCCTGGGAATCAGCATTTCTTAAAAGTTCCCAAGTGATTCTAGTGTGCAGCCAGGGTTGAGAGCTACAGGCTTGGGATATGAGGGAGGAAATAGAGTTACCAAAAGAAAGAGGTCTTAGCCCAAGTGATGAGTCTCGGTCAAAGCAAAGCAGTCTCGTGTCCAAAGCAATCTCTATTTTTCATCCCCAGCAAAACTAGCCACTGCCAACTTCTTGCACAAAGTCCCTGTTTCTGCCTTCAGAGCTGGCTAGGGCTCCTGCTCCTCACTTTTGGCACACTCAGTCCTTTCCCCTGCCCACACCTTTCCGTAGCTACCCATCCCTCTGGCTCCATACTCTCTTCTTCTACCATTATTCTCATTCCCATGATATTCTCACTTTTTCCCCTTCACTCCCTATATCAGGAGAATCAGAGAATGAGAACCACCAGGAAATGTGCACATGCGGATTTCACCTTGTGCACCTGTGGGAGCTGATCATGTGGGCCATGAGAGGATGTTGTTTCCATGTCTGGTGCAGGAGCCTGAAGTCCACAGGGCAGGTGGTCAGGAAGGAAAGATGGATATGAAGTAAGGAAGAGCAGAGACCATCCTGTAACCCATGAGGATGGGCTGGAACTCACATTGGCCTTCCATCCCCTCTGAATCTCCACCTTCGATGGTGGGAGTGATCTACAGGAGAAGCTGCTCTTTCTCACACACCTGACCCAGGAGTCAGACAAGCCAATTAGGTGAGCCCGGGACAAGCACACAGGAGATGCAACAGGGCCCAGGGCCTGCTCCAACCTGTTGGGTGAGCAAAGAATGTGGCCGTTGTTCCACGTCCACCTTCCACATATCATGTAGATGTCCCTTGTGGCCCAGGCTATCCTGGGATTAAGCTGGGAAGGGGATCCCAGGAAACAAAGCTCCAATTTAGCTAAGTCAACATGGCCCAAATCTACCATACTCCTCTCCACTCTCTCCTTCTCCCCTCTCCTCTCCTCTCATTTGTCTTTTTTCCCTGCAATATAGAAAGACCTTTTCAGTTATGATCATTCCCCTATGTGAATTAAATATTCAGTAACAACCTGTGGGTATTCTGCTTTGCACTATTGTACTATTGGCCAGGGGAAGCTATCTGCTAATGGTAGCAGGGGACAACCCCCAACCACCTTCACCTTCTCACCCAGCCTGGAGATGCTACAGGGACCCACATCGATCTAGCCCTGTTGGCTACCTCCCTGGGCCTCCCTGGGCCCTCCCATCAGGGCCAGGACCCCTCACTACCTCTCACTCTATCTAGGCCAATGTAGAAAGAAGTTTTCTTGCGTCCTGCAAAACTGGGACATTGTCCTTGACCTGGGGCTGGATGATATTTGCTGCTACTGTGTTTCTTGATGCTCATACCTTTTGCTGATACCAACAGCAGGCTGGTGCCCACTGCTCTCAGCAACACTCACCTCTGAGAAAAGTATAAATTATATGCACAGTGAGCATCAGATCTTAAATAGATACAAGTTTTGTAAGTTACAAGTGAGGACACTGAGACCCTGAGAGAGTCAAATGAGTTGTCCAAGGTCACTGTGGGCAGGAAGCAATAGATTCGCGTTTCCAGTGGAAGTGTCCTGACTTCTGGCTGGGGATCTTTCTCCTCTGCAGTGCTTCTCTGTGAAATAAAGACTCGGAAAGTAATGTGGTTCAGTCCCCAGAGGGTGGGCCAAGCAAGGGAGCCCTGCTCCAGATCTAGGGCAGACATTGCTTTGAAGTGAGGGTAACACCTCGGAAGAAAAATCTGGCTGCTCAGAAGGGATCGTTCGGAATTTGGGGCCCTGTTGTCGAACCCGCTGGCCTCTTAGCTCAAGCAGTTACCATGTGCTCTGGTGGCCCCGAGAGAGCACCAAGATGAAACACAGCCGGCCGCCACACTTCCCAGCACAGCTGAAAACAGTCTGCAGGGGCCTGTCTGGAGCAGATCAGTCTCGCTGGAGTGAAAAATAGCAGATGTCGGAGTTCGCCAGCGGCCCCAGGAAACCCGAGCCCTGCTGCCCTCAGCTCTGCCCTCACAAATCATCCTTGTGCAAATCACTCACTCATGCAAGGCAGCCTCTTGGCTCCCAGCTTCCCTTTGGCCCCGGAGCCCCGTCTGTGGCTGCCAAACAGGTTCGCAAGTTGGAAAGGAACTCTAGCATCTCCTCAGGGCCTCTGGGAGGCCTGCTGGCTCCAAGTCAAAGACTCACAGACTAGTAGGACAGCCAAGCTCGCCTGGACCCTCGGGGGCCTCTGGTCCAGCTCCATCATCCCACGGATGAGGAGACTGAGGCCCTGGCTCAGCAAGTTGGCTCTAAGGCTTTGACAATGACCCTCACCAAAGCCAGTCTGGGAAAACTCAGAGCTTGGTGAGGTTTGTGCCTCCTTTAAATCCCTTCTGTAACAGCCAGGGATGAGTGGATAAAGAGGATGGATGGATGGATGGACAGACAGACGGACAGACGGAAAGGGGGAGAGAGACAGAGAGATCAACAGAAGGAAGGCAAGGAGAAGAAGAAACTCTCACCTTCCTATCTTTGACCCACGGGGAGTAATAGCAACTCCTGAGTGGCCTCCACTGTGTCTCTTTTCACCTTGTCTCCCAGGCCCAAAGGCATTACCAGGGCCTGGGTTGACCTATCTCCTGGGGTCACCTCCCTGAGTTGGCAGTGTCGGGGTCTGGGACCCTCACCACCACGTGCTATGCCTAGGGAATGCCGTGGCAAAGGCCCACACCAACAAGAGTTTCCCTTGTGAGTTCACCTTTTCTTTGGAATCTGCCAGAGTTTGCTTCCCAAACAGACCTGCCCTTCCTCACGTATTCCCCAGACAAATGATGCCAACTTGACCATGTCTGCCGAGGCCAGGCCCCTCTGAAGTTCCTCCCCTACACCCCATTCACTGCCACCCTCCCAGAGCACAGCTCATTAAATGGTGCTCCCTCGACGTGCAGATCAGAGGGGCAGCCTGGCGTCAGGGACAGATGCATGGAATCCCACAAGCAGGGTAATTTTCGGGGAATCATGTGATCCTCACCTGTCAACGGGGGATTTAATACCCAGTGTTGTTGGGAGGACGCCATGAGATTAAGAGCTTAACGGAGAGCTGCGCACACACAAAAGGGCTCGACAAATGGAAGACACTTCTAGGAAAGCACCCAGCATGAAGCCCATCAAAGCAGATTCGAGGCAGCTGTGAATATTATGGGCTGTACTGCCAAAGCGTGTGGCCTCTGCAACCACAACCACATCTGGTGCGTCGCAAACCCTCCCTGACGGATTGGCTATCGGCTGCTTTCCAGTTTTCTCCAGGATGCACCCGCTGAGGAAAGGGAGAATTGGCTTTGATTTCTTTGCAGCGAAACGGCCAACTTTGCGAGGCCCGTGGGGTATAGCTTTCTCCAAGAGAGCACAGTCTCGGTCTCATGTCCAAATCCCTGCAAATCATTACATACTCCCCGCTCTGCACTCCCTGCGACGGTTTGGCCCAGCTCCAAAAGCAGAATGTGGAGCAGGGGCAGCCGGGGCTCTGATGTGGACGGCCACACCTCTGCACCAGCGTCTGGGGGAGGCGGGGAGGGGCGCTCCATCAGAATTGTACTGGAGTAGGGGGGTAGCTTGCGTCCAAGATTCATGATTCCATCTTTAATCTGGAGCTTTAAGGAAGTGGGGGGTGGGGGGAACTGAATTGAGAAGAACTAAGAGAACATCAAGTAGAAGTGGTAGGTGATTCCTTTCAACAGACATCTATTAGGCACCTACTATGTGCCGGGCCCTGTGAGACCCTAAAGGAGTCTATGGTCTGCACACCATACAGATACAGACACACACAGATCATTTCTCTCTGGTCCATTCTAAGAAAGGGGGCTAGGGAAGGAAAGGGACGGAGGCGCACTAGAGCAGCCTGGGATTCATGTCCCTCAACAAGTCACCTGGGCTGACATGGAACCACCTGGTCACCCACCGGACACACAGGTGCAGGTAAGTACCAAGCACGTCCCATCTGAACCCATTGCAACATCTTTTCCTTGGGCTGCCTGGGCACCAGGACCAGCACTCTCCTGAAGCCGGCATGCCTCTGGAAGCCGGGTGGGCTCCCCAGAGTCCCTCTCTCCCTCGGGCTCACTGTCTGATGTGTAAGCGTCCCCATGTGACCCGCTGCGGCTGCTCCTCAAGGGACATGTCTACTTCTGCCTCTGCATTTTTCACATCTGTGCTCTGCTTCACGATACTGAGTGGGAGCTTGTCCTTCGTCGGGAAGCAGAACTCTCCTTTCCCACGTTTGTGCTTGGCTTTGGGACCCCCACCTGCCACTTACTCTAGTCATCACTGTCACCAAAGAGAGGAGTGCAACCTGCCTGGCAGGTACCTGAGGGTTGTCCCCAGGGTCTGCCCAAACCCCACCCACAGTTGGCCGAGGGAAGACCCTGACCCACGGGCAAGGACCCGTCCTCAGGGTCAGCATTGAGTGGTTTTGTGCACCCTCCCCCTCCAAAATATAGAGTGGGGGCAGTTGGTTTTGTCCAGAAGCATTTCCAAAAGTAAGGCTCCATCTAGGCCACACAGTGTGTCTTGGCCTGGCCCGCCGCAGGCCAGCAATTGTTTGCTGAGTTGGGAAATTTGCCATAGAGGCCCTACTATGCCCCTCCCTCAGTGATGGTTTAAGGGAGTTTGGCTGGAGTGCCTGGGTGACTCAGTCGGTTAAGCATCCAATTCTTGATTGTGGCTCAGGTTGTGATCTCAGGGTCGTGAGATGGAGCCCCGCATCAGGCTTGCGCTCAGCATGGAGCCTGCTTGAGATTCCAGCTGGGCCCCACTTCTCCTCTGGCTTCTACTTCTTCGCCGCCTGTCACTCAGGGCTCCCTGGCAGTCTGGCCACATGGAGCAGGGACACGTGCGGGAGCTGGGGGCATGCTGGACGCCGCTGCCGGCATCTGGGTGACAAAGGCAGGCACGGTGGGGCACAGTGGGGACAGAGAGAGTGGGAGAGAGAAACCACTGATTACTGATGGGGATGGGGCACCCGAGAGAGAGGAACCCAGCAGGACCGCCAGGTCTGTTTTCTCAGATATTAGTGCCATCTTTCAAGAGAGCACAGGACGATGTCCGGGCTCGAGGGGTGCAGAAAGAACATCTGTTTGACTTTGCTGCCTTTTCTCTGACCCCTCGCTCTGGCTTCCCCAACCCCCATTCCAACTGTCCCCCTCCCCCCACCTCCCAGCCGCCCATTCTAGGGGCCAGCCCAGCCGACAGCCATTACTCTAAGAGGGTTCGCCACCTCCATCTGTACCTGTTCCATTTAGAGAGTCACAGAGCTCCCTGAGGCTTCCAGCCCCCCAGTTTTCAGGGGTGGGGACATGGCTCACAGAGCAGGAGTGTTGGACCCAGGCAACTCTGTGGCCGCAGCCACTCCAGGTTCTTCCACTCGTAGCTCACCCCACGAGAGGCAGGCTTTGGGTCTGCGTTTTAACCTGGAAGCCCCAGGACAGGCAGAGGAAGATGCACGGCAGGGGCTCTCAGCCTGGAGGGTGTATGAGCATCACCCAGGGCGCTGCTTCACACAGGTCGCTGGGTCCCACCCCCAGAGTCCCGGACTCACGAAGTCTGCGGTGCAGCCCGAGAATCTGCATTTCTAGCAAATTCCAACTGCTGCTCCCGGCACTTCAAGGATGAGGAAGAGAAAGCATGGAGGAGGGAGGAGTTCTCTTCCAATTTCAGGGAGCAGGAACTCTGCATTAGTCATCGCTCTCCACCCTCCACCCTCAGAGCGGGACACACAGCGAGTCTTCAATGAGCACTTATTGAATTGACAACCCTCCATCGGAAAATAAAGGCCCAAAAGCCCAGGACCAGGCTCCTCTCTTTTGAGAGGCAGAAGGCAGCTTGGAGACAGAGCGGGTCAGCACCGCCATCCGGCCCCACTCCTCAGCAACTGTCGCCGGGGTTCAGCTGCAAGAATAGGAGGCGTCTGTACCCCACCCCTTCTCCTTCCTTTCCGCTCCCCCCGCCCCCCCCGAGCTGGGAGCTGCCTCATTGACATGCAGCCCACACAGCTGCAGGGCTCACTTCTGGATCACTGAGAAATGGGTCCGATTTGAAAATGTCAGGAGCTCGTTAGCAATTCCAATGGCCACAGCAGTAATTACGCCTTTTCATGTTCCAGCGTGTTACACCACATCAAAACTGACACAAACGCCTGGTTTTATAATATCACGGCCTGAAAATAAATGTCCAAAATGATATGAAAATGTACTAGGAAAAGATTAATAACTGTTCTTCCAGGAAGAAAGATAGCCCTTTTCAACCAGTATATTATATATTTTTTTCCTCTTAAAAAAGCCTCTCTGATAGCATCTCTCCTTGAGGGGAACTGAATTATATTATCACTCACAGGCAGTAATCAGTTCTGTCAGCTGCAGGGATGAGCTGTTGGCAGAAGGGGGTGTGCAGGAGGCTTTGGACGGAGGCAGTTCCAAGGGACGGGCCCTGGAAGGGACACCCCCCGACCCCACCCCACCGCCAGCCCAGAGTTTTTCTGCCCAGAATAGACAGAACCTGGGTCTGCTGATTTATGAACACCTTATTACCAAGGAGGAAGGTTGGACGGGGGCGAAGTGGCATCTATCTCCCCAGTTCCAGCAAGGACTGTCTCTCTTAAGGCTCAGTCGGTGAGCAGGAGCTAGGAGAGGCAGGCCCAAAGAGGGGCCCCAATAGGAACCACTTCTGGAGCCCTCTTGCCTGGAAGTTCTCACAGTCCAGCTGGGGCTGACAGAAAGAGGGCCTGCCCCATGCCAACGGTGGGCTGGACCTTCATATGCATTACCTCGCTGAATGATCTCCACAGCCCCAGAAGGTTGGCATAACCATCCACATCTTATTGATAAGGAAACTGAGGCACAGTGAGGTAGGCGTCACTTTCCCGAGACCACACAGGTAAAAGAGGTGCAGGGTCTGGAATCTGAGCTGCTCCTTTGGACTGCAAAGGCCCCTGTCTCTCTCCCAAGACTCAGGATTGCTTCCAAGGCAACAAATGCCGAAGGCCACACAGGGGCCCAGACAGGAAGCAGATGTCTGAGCCGGAGGCAACAGACTTCAACAAGGCAACACAGCTAGTGCTGGGCTGGATGAAAGATCAAGATTAAAATGAAGTGGCAGTGGGTAGGAGGTGGCGCATGTGGTTGGAAAAGGACCACACAAGGGATCCTTCTGGCGATGGAACGGCTCTGTCTCTGTTGACTGTGGTGATGGATACTGGAACTTACCCATGATAAAATTTCACAGAAGTAAACACACACACACATAAGTACGTGTAAAGCTGGGAATAACTGAACAAGGTCAAGGTCAATTTCCTGGTGGGGAGACTGTACTCTAGCTTGCAAGATGTTACCATTGGGGTGAATGTGGAAAAGGGTATACCAGATGTCCAGATCATTTCCTACACTTGCATGTGCATCTATAATTATCTCTGAATAAAATAGTTAATCCTTTAAAAAATTAAATGGGGCTGGGGGTGGTGCCTGGGTGGCTCAGTCGATTAAGTGTCCAACACTTGATTTCGGCTCAGGTCATGATCTCAGGGTCCTGGGATCAAGCCCTGCATCAGGCTCTATACTCAGCAGGGAGTCTGCTTGAAGATTTCTCTCCCTACCTCCCTCCCCTCTGTTCGCAGGCTCTCTCTCTCTCTCAAATAAATAAATAAATCTCTAAAAAAAATTAAATGGGGGAAGCATCCCAAGCAAGGGGCATCCCATGACCGAAAGGGCACAAGCTAGAGGTTGAGATGGACTTAGTCCAGGTTCTGAACTGTTTGTTTTCTGATGAAAACAGAAACTTCACATAGTAATAGGTGATGTGATCGACAGTTCTCAATGGCAGGACCATGCCTTCTTCTTGTAAACCTTCCAGCTCCTGGTACAAAGACTGACAGACTTTGTGTTTGTTTGTAGCCCACCTCCTGGTGTATATTGGTGCCAAGCTAGCCATTGGCTTGGCAGATGGTATGACATCATGGAAAGGTCAAGATTTAGTCACACAAACCTGGGTTCAATTCTTGCCTCTGTCCCTTAATCTTGTTGGCCTTCAGGTAAAATGTTTAACCTGTTTGTGACTTTATTTGCTCATCTGTAAAATGGAACTAGTAGTCCCTACCCCATGGATTTGGAGGATTCAGGGAGAAAACATCTATAAAGTAGGACGCCCAGCACATGGCAAATGGCAGCCATTGGTAGTACCATTTGGTGATGTACCTGGATGAATGTGGGGGACACTGAAAGGAGTTTCTCATGCCTTACAGGAGAAGGGGGCTTGGCTCACTGAGAAGAAGTCATCTAGCGTGTGTGTGGAAGAGGAAGGAAGGGACATTCCCGTGTGGTACAGTCATTCACTAGGTTTTGTCTGGAGCCCACCAGGAGCTGTCAAGATAGAACATCAAGAACTCAGTTTGCATGAAGGTCTCTCAACCTCTTGAGACAGATAGTAAAAAAAGATCTGAGACCAGGAGTTAGACCATCAAATGGAACAGGGGAAATGATGGTGGACCCAACCCCTGGCTGGAACAGCAAGGAGCTCAGCCTGGTTTGAGGTCCAGAAGGAGGGCTCTGAGCATGATGATGACCAATGTCAAATGTCAGCCCAGCCCCCAGGGAACTTACTCTAAAGGTCCTGGCTCTCATGACACCCTTGGCTTTTTTACTCTCTGTGCATCCACCAGGCTCCAATCAAAGAAAGGAGCTCCAACGTTCCTTCACTTTCCCCAGCCCTGGTTCTGTACTCAGTTCTGTACAAACACACACACATACACACATACACATATACATATCATACACACTCACATGCACACATGCAATCACTTACACCCGCTCATATTCATATATGCATATATACACACATATGCATATATATATCACACACACATGCAGTCACACACATACACATATATGCACATACACACATATGTATGTGTGCATACACTCCATCCTGTGCCCAGAATCCTTGCTCACACCCCATTTCCAGCCTTAACTTGTCCCATAGGCTAGACACTCAGTACCACATGCCCAGCCTGACTTTAGCCCACCTCATTTATATACATATGACCCTTGAACAATGCAGGGGTTAGGGGCACCAACCCACCTGCATGGTCATAAATCCACATATTACTCTTAACACCCCAAAAACTTAACTAATAATCTATAGTTGACTAGAAACCTTACCAATAACAGAAACAGTCAACGAACACACATTCTATATATGTATTGCACACCATATTTTTACAATAAAGTAAGCTAGAGAGAAGAAAATGCTAAGAAAATCATAAGGAAGAAAAGTACATTTACAGTACTACACTGTATTTACCCAAAAAATCTGTGTATAAGTCTACAAAGTTCAAAACCATGAACACAAGCGTCCACCTTACCGTACTGATTCCTCACCCACTTCTCTACGTTGCCTCAGCCTACCTTCGATAAACACTGTCTAAGTCATCCTGGTTCCAGAACTTGCTACCGTGAAACCTGAACTCCACAGGTGCCCCCATTGGCCCCACTACCAAAGACTACCTGAAAAAGAGGATAGGATTGACAAAGTTCGGTCAGGAGATACTGGACAGCTTGGAATCCCAGCTGCAGAACGAGGTGGGGAGTGGAGTGAGAAGCGTGGCCAAGATTACATATTTAAGTGATTGGGAACTGTGGGACCTTGGCCCAAGGGAGCCAAGATGAGCCAAGGCAGACCTGGGTAACGCTCTGTACCCTGTCTTCACGCTGTGTGACCTCACAGCAGGGCCTCCCAGCCTCTCCCAGGGAGGGGCGCCTTCCTCCACCCCAGACCTGGGAAGAGGTGACAGGCCCCAGGGGGCGTTGATGGGGCTCCCTGGCGCCCAGCCACATCTTCCCGCAGACTAGAGGCGAGCAATGAGAGGTGGGAAGTGGCACCGAACAGAGGATCATTTCTAAAGCAAACCAGCAATCTTCAAAAGATGGGAATCGGCAAGATTAATGAGGCCGATTATTGTCAGCTGCTTAAAGGAGCTTGAAGCCTTTCGATGTCAGTACATTTATGATGACAGAGTAATTAGAGCTAATTAAGAAAAAATGAAGCTGAGAACAGCACAGTTGGCTCTTGCTGGCTGAGTGTCAAGGTGTCTCGGACCCTCCCTGGGGTCCCCAGAAGCACTCTCATGGGAGCAGCCTGCCACTCTGCTGGCCCCCTCTGTTTGGCCTCTAGAAATTCAGGATCAACTGGGCAAGGACAGAGCCATGGATGAGGTGCACCAAGGTTGATAGGACGCAGCTAGGGTAGGAGGTCCAGTTTCAACCAAAATCAAAGCAATTTTGCCCAGATGAGAACCAGTCACTGTTCCAAAGAGTTTCTCTTTCAACCAGGTAGATGGGGGTCACACAGGTTAGCTAAGAGAAAGAGCTCTTGGTCAGATGTGTCCCATGAAGACTGACCAAAAAAGCCGCATCCTCGCTGGATAGATGCATCCCAAGGCGTAAGCAGAGGCAGCATGTTGCAATGGATTGCAGTCTCACGACGAACAGCTTTTCTAATGGGTGGATGGACTGCCCAGAATCAGCAACACGCCTTCACTACAGCTAACATTTCCAAGCAGAGACACAGGTCCACACAGAGGCCGGCCAGGACAAAGGAGAGTTCTGGAAGAGCAAGAGGTAACTACTCTACCCCAAAATTCAAGATGCGGGAAAGCAGATGGATTGACAGCTCAGGGTGGCTCATGAGCCTTGATTCATCTTCCCCCCAGGCTTGTTCCAGAAAGCTCTTCCCTGGGCCTTATTCACACGCTAACACAGGGAACATGGGCATAAGGAGATGTGAGAGTCCTGCAGAGCTCCCAGCCTGCCCTGCCCACCACTGGTTTCCTAATCGCTGAAACTTGCCAACCAAGAATCCTTTACCCCCCTGGGGGAACCCCAGTCTAAAATGCAAATTCCCCCAGGCATGGGGCAGGAGAAACAAAATTTTAACTCAAAAGAAAATGGCTGCTACTCCCCATTCAGCCAGCATGCAGGAAGCCCCGCCCTGGGTCCTGCCATTGCTCATTGCTCTCACCTCCCAGCCGATGCAGGATGGGGACGGGCCAGGGGCAGGATACAGTTCTACTGGGCTGAAACTGGGGCAGATTTTTTCATCGCAATCACAATAAACACAAAGAATCTATTCCGAAGACCATGTTTGAAAGACCCACCATCCCACCAGATGGAAGTAATATGTGCCTCTCAACCTCTTCGTTACGGTCTGCCTTTGTGCTCCGAGCTCTTGAAGGCAGGAGCGGAGTGAACACTCAACACGAGCTCATAAACGTAAAAGTCAGATTCTTCTTCAACGGGCTGGGAAAACCAAAACATATGTGCTGAGGCCACTGCTTGCCCTTCCCAGATGCTTCCACGGGCGGGTCCCTCTGCCTCCATGGGCCAGCTCCCTCGTCTGGAAAGCAGCAGGGTGGCACCCCCTGACTTTGAAGTTCTAGTCACCTACGTGAGCCTAAAGCTCTGCACTCATCTCTGATTCTTAAGTACTTCAGCTTAAGCGGGGGGAAAAAACACAGGAAGGGGGGGGAAAAAAACAACAACGCTACAAGAACCAACGGCTATATGTCTTGGCTAAAAAGAACCATGTATTCTGGAAAACGAACTACATCCCCGATATGGCCATTAAATCAAGCAGCATCCTGAGAGCACATGCTCAGGGGCACCAGAGACATGTGAGTCCAATTAAAATATTTAAGTTCATTTTCTTTCTTCAGAGAATTGCAAAGTCTAACTATACACACATGTCTGGCATTTGCTGAGGTTGTGTAATGAGGTTTTTGCATGAATTGTTTTGCGTTTGAATAGGACGGGATCAATACCAGGTGTGGGTCGTATAATAAAAAAAATGGGGGAAAAAAATCTGGTGTGCTATTCCTTCTTTATGGTTTTTATGCCTTCCTTTTATTTCTTTAGCCATTCCAAGCATCCAGAGCTTGTTCTGTGGTTCCCTTCAGCCTGTTGCTCTGTTATCTCGAGCATTCTTATTCTCATGATTAGAATTAGAGATCTGTGGTGGGTATCAAGGTGATGCTTTATCTCCATACCAGTACAGGCAATCAGGACTCTCTAAGAGAAATCATGAAGAGGAACAGGCATGAGGAGGAGACTCCCATCATATATTGATGATGGAAAGTGTCCTTCTATTTCTGAGGCATGTCCTGAGGAAGAAGAGCAAAATAATGCATACCTCTCTTCTGGATCTTTGGCCAGCTAACTAGTTCATCAGTAGCAGGAGTATAGCTGTGAAGGGACAGTCTGAGCTGTGGTAACCAGAAGACCCAAAACACAATGCCTAACCAAGTCAGAATCATATTTATTTCTCATGTAACAATCCAGAGAAGTCATCCCAAAACCAGAAGGGCAGCTCTGCCATCCTCAACATGCAGCTTCCCAATCTGGGTCCAAAGTGGCTGCTCCAGCTCCTGCCATCGCATCTGCCTCTTAACCAGTGGGGTGGGGGAAGGAACAAGGCAAGTGCATGCTCGTTTCTCTTACAATTATATGATGAAGGACTGCTAGCTGTCCACCAAAATCTGTTGCCCTTTCTTTGGGGATACTACATTTGCCAGTCTCCCTGCAGTTGGTTATGGCCATGGGGCAAATTTGCCTCTGATAGAATGTAAGCAGAAGTGGAAGATTAAGCAAAAGGGCCACTATGGAAATGACAGGCCTTAATTCTGCTGAATTTCACTGGCTGAAGCTCAGTCACATAGCCCTACCTACCTGCAAGGGAGGCTGGGAAGTGTAGTCTACTAGTTTCCCCTGCCCCAGATTTCCTCTGCCTCCATTACTCAAACGTCCCTGTCTGATCGGCCGGGGCCAAAGCTGATAATATAGTATCCTTTGGAGGACATTTGCTCTGCGGATGAAGGCAGGAAAGTGATCCTGGAAGGGTTCCAGGGCTTTCTGAGTCACTCCCCGCAGGGGACATGGGCTCAGCACCCTTCAGGAGACCGTGAACCTGGGCTCATCATGACAAAGGCCTGGAATGGAAGGGGTCAGAGGCGAGGTGTATTTACAGCACCAGGACGTGGGGGTGCGGGTCGTGTGAAGGAAACTGGCCATACCCACAGATGCCTAAAACAACCCCTTCCCCATAACCCCAGCCCACACATACCAGACACCCCAGCCTCCCCTGCCAGGCCCTGGGGCTACTGTGGCCCAGGTCCAAGGAGACTGTGCTGAGCTTCTGGCTGCATGAATGGACCATCTCCCTGATTCGGAGAAGTGTGAGATCAACTTGGGCATCGTTATCAGCATAGGAGCTGTAAGAGTCCTCCCTGCAGCCCAGATGAAAAGGTTGAAATGGGGTCGCTCATCCATCATTTTGTTCAGAGGCAGGATAGCACCAATTACCCATGTCATTGGGCCTTAATTTCCTTATCTGTAAAATGGGAATAATAGTCCCTACTGGCTCCCAGAGACACTTGGAAAATCCTGCATCTCAGGCTTAGGGGCTTTGTGGCATGTGACACTTCCCGTTTTCTTCTGGAAAGGCAGGACCGTAAGACATCTCCAGCGTTCATCATGGTTCCCAAAGCCTTGGATGTGTTGCTCTAGAACATCATTTATCCTTATTACGCTGAGGGAAGGAAATGAAAGTATAAAGTGCTCTGCATAACTCTTTTATCTTGCTCTTCAGCTTGAAAAATTGTGCACGCTTGCTACTTTGTTATTTTCTTATTAGAAAAGAGCGGTCTTTTTCCTGGGGTCCTGAATGAGCAAGGAAAGCTGTGATTGGTTGCAGTCCCTGCCAGTCATCTAAGATCTAAAGGCCCTCCCCCCAGGAAGGCTAGGTCGGCCCCCAGATCTTGCCCAACTACAGAACTTTCTTTGTCTTCATCCCCCCTCCACTATTCAGACTTTTGGGGGTAGGGAGTGGGGCGATTCATCCAATACAGGACTGACAAACCAGGGAGAATTTATCTCATTTCATCATATTATCTTGAGTAGAAAATAAAAGGGACTCTTTAAAATCCTTTCTGTGTCATCTCTATGTCTTAGATCAGCATCGTTTGCTCACTGGGTTATATAAAGAACTATGAATGTGTTATTCCAAGTCGAAGGCAAACCCCTTCTCGGTTCCTTCATTTGTGAATTGAGGCCAACAACCCCCAACACAACGCTCCTGGAGGATTATATAGGAGGTGATAATGATCATCATAGTGACACACAATAATAAAAGCAAGCTTTCTATGGGTCAAGGTCCACTCTAGGTATCTCATGCGTACGGACTTCTTTCTTCCTCCCAGCAGCTCTGTAACATACTTACTCTTAGGCATCTCTAATACAGCCAGACAAAGTGATGGGGCTTCCCTGATCTCTGGCCAGAATGTCCCCAAAGACACCCCAGGGGTGGCCGTAAGATCTGGATGACGTGTGGTCCACAAAAAGTACCCAGAGGGGGTCTTGATGGTCAAGTACTTGAAGAAGGATAGCAAACGTGTCGTTTAGTAAGTACCTGTTTGATTGCTGGTCCCTGCCCATAGGAGGTCACAGTCCAGATACCCCAAGGGGCGGGGTCATGGGAAGAGATCAGAGAATGTTCCCCAGGATCAAGCCCCTGAGGAGGTATGGAAACCAGAGGGGCAGAAGGATTCCAAGGGAGAGCACTCCAGGCGGACCCAGATGCCAGTGAGCACTTGGGGGAAGGCAGGTGTTTCCAAAGAGCTGGAGCAGAGGGTATGAGTGGAAGTGCGAAGTGGGAATGGGTCTGAGATGAGGTTCCCAAGCAATAAAGGAGAAAGAAGGGGAGATTTTCAAGAAAATGAAAGGATAGGAATATTGGTAAAAGGGGAGTTGAGACTGGGAGGGAGGGAGGAAGACAAAGGAGTAGAACTGGAGATGTTTTCTTTGAAGCAACAATGGAAGAGGACAAGCCACTTGCCTCCAAGCTGAGATAGTGTGAGGGCAAAGGGAGCCCCCGGAGGGCTTGCTCTGAAGAAGTCTGGAGTGTGCTAGATTGTGTGCAGTGCTCAACCATGTCATCAGAGACACAGCCTCCTTCTGTCCCCCTGCTTTGCCATCCACGGTTTGTTGGCTCTCTGTCCTTGAACTTGTCACTCATGGTTACAAAAAGGCTGCTGAAGTACTACACAACCACATTCTAATTTTGAATCTCTGCCAAACACAAGTGACGTGGCTGACTCCCTTGCTATAGCAAGCTCCAAATAAATAGCCTTTGCCTGTTCTTTTGTAGGTGGTCTCCATTTCTTTTGATGACACACATGACCTTGGGGAGGTTGCTTAGCTTCCCTGGGCATTAGTTGCATCACCCGTAAAATGGAGAGATGCCTAAGAGTATGTATGTTACAGAGCTGCTGGGAGGAAGAAAGAAGTCCATATGCATGAGATACCTAGAGTGGACCTTGACCCATAGAAAGCTTGCTTTTATTATTGTGTGTTGCTATGATGATCATTATCACCTCCTATATAATCCTCCAGGAGCATTGTGTTGGGGGTTGTTGGCCTCAATTCACAAATGAAGGAACTGAGAAGGGGTTTGCCTTCAACTTGGAATAACACATTCATAGGGACGTCTCCAAGAGGGGGTGTCTCGGTCTGCTCAGGCGGCCACAGCTTAAACAACAGAAATTCATTTTCTTACAGTTTTGGAGGCTGGAAGTCCAAGATCACATGATAAGAAGACAGACGTTGAGGGCGCCTGGGTGGCTCAGATGGTTAAGCGTCTGCCTTCGGCTCAGGTCATGATCCCAGCGTCCTGGGATCGAGTCCCGCATCGGGCTCCCTGCTCGGCAGGGAGCCTGCTTCTCCCTCTGCCTCTCTCTCTGTCTCTCATGAATAAATAAATGAAATCTTTAAAAAAAAAAAAAAAAAAAAAAGAAGACAGACGTTGAGCCCAGCTGCCTGGGTGCCTGCCCCATCTCTACCGCTTTACCCTCTGTGGGACTTAACCAGTCTGTGCCCTGTTTCCCCATGTGCAAAATGTGCCTAGGAGAGGTAGTGACTACCTCTCCTAGGGTTGTGGTCAAATCAATAAATTAGCCAGTACCATCCTTAGAACAGCTACTGGCATAGAAGAAGTTTTATATAAATATTATTATTTCTTATTATTAGTTACAACTATGTCATGTCAGGGCTTACTTTTGCAAGCTGAAATTGCTCTAAGTGATCCTAAGGAAAAACAAATAAATACAATAAAATAAGACAATGAGCGCAATAACACATTGCCGCCATGTGTTGGTCCTAAGAAGCATCAGGGAGGGCGCCAAGTGCTTTTGCTGCTTGAATCTTCGAATTCCTGCTTCTCCTGTCACCTTGCTTGAATCTCAAGACAGGCTGTGGTCTCAAAATGGTCTCAGTTTTTAAGAGGCCAAATGGATTTTCTGGCAGGTCCCAGCTAGAAAAATGGAAAGTGGTAGATACAATCAAAATCAAAAGCTGCTGCTGGGTCACAGTAAAGATTGGTGCCGATGATGGTCTTAGGGTTGGCGTTAATTATATGGAAGGGGATGGCATGGTGTAGAGGTCAGAGCATGGCTTGGGGACAGACATCCAAAGGCCTGTGGTCCCTGGTCCCCGTCTGGCCAGATCTCAGCAGCCCATAGCAGGGCCAGGGAGAGAGACACATTCTGAAGACAATGTCATTCTTCTTTTTTTTTAGAAAGAGTGCACCTGCGAGCAGGGGCGGGGCAGAGGAGAGAGAGAGACTCTCAAGCAAACTCCCCACTGAATGCAGAGCCCAATGTGGGCCTCGATCCCAGGACCCTGAGATCATGACCTGAGCTGAAACCGAAAGTCAGACCCTCAACTGACTGAGGCACCCAGGCGCCCCAAGACAATGTGTTTCTTGCTGTTGACGTGGGACTGGCCTCTGGGCACAGACAGATCCCTCAAGATGTCCTACTGTGTTCCCCAGCTGTTGGTGATACCTGACAGGCCACCATTCATGGCTCATGCACCCCGGTTCATAACAGGGTGAGGCCAGCCACGCATGCCCTGGTGCGTTCCTAAAGCAAAAACCATTCTCCCCCAGAGAATTACCCTGTCACAGACACACACCATTTTCGTGTAATGACAGCCAAGTAGCATCTTCTGAGCTGAGCACACAGTAGGCACACAGGAGAGATCTGGGCTCCAAGCCAGAGAATAGCAGAACACAAACAAAAGCCCTCTGCCATCATCACCCCCCCCACCCCTCCCACTCCCGCCGGCCCAGATAAGCCTAACATGTCTTACAGCTTCAGAAAGAGAAATCTTTAACCCAATTATGTCAAACCCCACTGGATGCATTTGATCCGGGAAAAATATCATCTCTGGCAATCGTAAAGAATATTAAGGTATTAGCAGTAGTCATTTTAGAATTGCATCGGGAGGGGAGCCGGAAATAATGGCACATCAGTTGCTCAAAAAGCAGCAATAAAAGAAATTTACATTAGTGTATAAATTACCCTCCCAGCAATATAAATTAGGATTTTATACTTCCTAATGACAACGGTCCAGGCCCTGGCTGTGCTAAGTAGAGATTTCTTGGAGGAAGGGGGCTGCCTGTGCTCTGGATCCAGCAGGCACCTGGGCCCCAGTGCTGAGCTGGGGAGCAGAAGTGATTTGAATCTGACTGTCACCCGCCTGGAAGCCGGCCCTGCTGGAAGATTCTCCAACTCAGCAGAGCACCGGGGAGGCACACAAACCGAGCACAGGCTCTGCAGAGAACAAAAGTAATTTGCCTCCGTTGCCCCCGCACATGCAGCCCTCCCCGCCCCTCTCTTAGAAACAGAAGGCTCTGGATTTCCTTGGAAAGCTGTGCTATCTATCAACACTTTTATTACACACATTTGATGGCTTGAGCTGCTGTTCTGCAAGCTTTGTGCTTTGTGGCCGGGCAGCCTACAGAGTCTAGAATCACAGACCACCTCTGCTGGAAGGGCCAACAGAAAACACTTAGAAACACCTTAGAGTCAGGAGGCCAAGGTCTAGGGCAGAGAGGGTGAGTGGAGGGGATGGGGGAGGGGGGGGCTCTTCCTATGGCAGGTGACAGAAACCAAAGGCAACTTCACGTCACAGAGCAGGTAGCTAGAGAATGTCAGCTCACTCTGGCTTCAGGGATAGAGGCTTCATGGGCTCAAATAATGGAGCCAGAACTCCATCTATCCATCTACCTGTTTGTCTATGTACCTTTCTATCTTTCCATCCATCTATGCATCCACCTATCAATCTATCTATCCACCTCTCCACCTATCTATCCATTTATCTGTCTATCCATCCATCCATCCATCCATCTATCCAAATATCCATCCATTTATCCATCCATCCATCCATCCATCCATCCATCTATCCATCTATCCATCCATTTATCCATCTATTTATCCATCCATCTCTCTCATCTATCTATCTATCTATCCATCCATCCATCTATCCATCCATCCATCCATCCATCTATCCATCTATCTATCCATCCTTCTACCCATCTGTCTATTCATCTATCTATCTACCCATCTATCAACCCACCTATCCATCTATCCATCTTTCAGGCCTATATACCTCTATGCATTGCCTTCTTTCTCTCCTACTATTTAGACTGACTTTTTCCATTCAGCCAAGGAAGACGATTGCCAAACAAAAGAAAAACAAAACAAAAATGTAAATAATCAGCTGTTTCTTCTCAGTCTGAAAGAAGGACTCTGATTGGCTCTTCTTGGCTGCATGCCTACCCTCTGGGCCAATCACTTTTCAGAGGGGATGGAATATTACCATTGGCTCAGCTTGGGCCACATGCTGGCCACTGTCATTGGGTAGGCAGCATTGGTGGTGGCAGCGATGCGTTTACACGCCACCAAACCCATGGAGAAAGGGAGAAGAGCGGGTCTCCCAGAGGAAATAGGGGTGTTGGATCTCCCAGCAAGTGGTTTGTTCAAAGGGCCCCTTGATGGAGCCAGGACCAGTACCTCCATCCTCCTGAGCACTTTCCCTGGGCAGTGCGCCCAGTTTGGGGGCAGGGGCTGGTCTGCATTGCTCCATCACTTAGAGACAACAGTCCAAGTGCTACTTTGTGGGAGAGAACAGGGAAAGGAACACAGCGGGCCACGAAATACATCCCTGGGCTCAGACGGGTCTCGCATCTATGATACGAAACAGCTTCCCCAGCAATCCCCATGCATGGCCAGCATTTAAGGCTCTGGGCTAAGGCTCTGGAGTCTCCTGTTCGAATTGCAAATGGAGTGAAGGCACAGAGTGAGAAGTCAGCGCCACGTCACACAAGCAGGTGCCACGAACATCTCTGGAGATCCGGGCTGTGTCAGGAAGTTTCCAGTGGGATCTGCAGTACCAACGTGTTAAAGTGATCGCTAGAATCACAGACTCCCAGCCTCTTCCAGGAAGAGGATACTCGGTGCAAAACCCTGTTTCAGCAGCTCTGAGACCAGGGCGAAGGGCCAGCCAAGGTCATGCTCAGGTGGTAGCTGAGGTGGGACTAGAGCCTACATCTCTAGACTCCCTTCCAGGTGCCTTTCCAGCCACAGAAGAGAGAGGGCAGCAAAGTGGCATCTTCTGACCCACTACCCTTCCCTCCCTCCTTTCCTGGCTTTAACTGGAGTCTTCCCTGCCCCTTTCTCTGTGGGGCCCAGGGAACCTGATGGGGGAGGGGCGGGGAATCCCTGATTCAGGGAATCAGGGCCAAGGGTAACCTGGAGCCTGCCTGCTTGTTTCTGCTGTGTTGGGGTCTTGCATCCCCAACTGGATGGGAAACCCTTTGAGGAAGACAGGATGACCATAAGACTGTGGGGAAAGGTGCCCCCTGGGAAGCAAGAAGCAGGGTTGGTGCCCGCTTTGCTGTTTACAGGCTGGGGGAGAACGTCCTAATTCCTGAGGATTCTGGGGCATCAGCCACCTCCCCTCAAAATGGGGGTACCAGTACCTCCCCCCCAGGGCAGAGGTGAGGAGCGAAGACATGACATGTGAGGATCCCTGAGTTCAAGGGAGGCCTCCTGCTTCCTGCCTCCCCCAGAGGCTAAGTCCCGCCCTGTGTCCGCCACTGACTGGCTGATTAATTAATGTGGAGACCAGGTCTCCACGAGGATGTCTTCTGATGATTAAAAAAAAAAAATCCCCGGAGAATGAAATGTTATGTGTCACTTGTCAACAAAGCCCAGCACTTTTCAGTGAAATAAGCATCTGATTCTGGAAAAACTTAATTAAAGCTGCTGTTGGCACTCAAGTGATTTACACCATCATTCCCAGCCTGTGCCTGGTGATTCCCTGGGGAGACACCAATTATCTCCTGGGGATGTTGTGAAATTCTCAAAATACTCCTCTGTTATACAACATGAATCTTTAATTCATTTTAACTTAACCAAAAAAGAAAAAAAAGAAGGAAGGAAGGAAGGAAGAAAATGAGGGAGGGAGAAGAAAACCAAATTATGCAGTACTTGTTCCAGAAAAAGCTACAAAGTTTGGAACCAAGAGGAACTAAAAGAAATGGGGGGTAGGGCGGGGGGCTCTCTTTTGCAAACAGGTCCAGGAGGCATGGATTCAAACTCTGGTTGAAGACCCACTGTGTGCTGGTCACTGGGCAAAATCCTAGGCTCACTCTTTTCCCCTTCGACTTGAGAGGAAGTGAGCTTCATGCACAGAGGTGGTCAGCTCTTGGTTTCTTGGCGCCTAGTTGCGAAGCCTGGATTTAGCAACTTCTTGCACAAACCCAAGAATCAGCAAATGCCCACAGGGGCAAAGTGACTGCAAATCCTTAGCTTACCTGCCATCTCTACCCTCCAGAGTCCCAGTCTCCCTGTTTCTGGTTGCTTCCGTCGTGCTCTTGCCTTTTGTATTTTTCCTAACTTGTCTTGTTGTTTTTAGCAATACTGTTGACCTGCCACATACTCTTCTATTCACCCCAGAAGTGCATATGCAAAATGGTAAGTTTGTGGGGTGCCTGGGTGGCTCAGTTGGTTGAGCATCCGACTCTTGATTTCAGCTCAGGTCATGATCGTGGGGTCGTGGGATCGAGCCCTGCGTCAAGCTCTGTGCTCAGCGGACACTCTCCTTGAGATTCTCTTCCTTGCCCCTCCTACCACTACCTCCTACACACGCATACGGGCACTCTCTCTCTCAAATAAATAAAACTTTTTTAAAAAGTATATGTTTGTGTCCATGAAATACAGCCCTGAGATTATATGGAATAATTCATTCATGCATACATTTAACAAGCGTTCATTATGTGACAGTTGATGTCTCTGGGCCCGTCACTCTGTGGGTAACAGGACGCCTCCCTATCAAGAGAGTGAACATTGCCTTGACTTGTTACAAAAGGCTGAGCCTCCACCCCTCCTTGCTGCCGGGGAACTAACTGCCCTACCTTCTTTCAGCTGTTCCAGGTAACATTTTGCCCTTTGTGATCCTATTTCTTTTCTAATCTGCCTTCAAGGCTCTGTGTGACCTGGCTTCATCTGGATGAAGTGCTGTGTAGGAATGGTAAACACCTGGCATATACACCATCGTACCCATATCTGTGCCCATGACAGGCATTGCTAATCAGTCAGGGGAATTTTCCCTCTGAACTAAGATACGGCCTCAGTCTCACATTCCACATGATGCTCCAGGCACACCCTATGAATCGATCACAGAAAGCAAGACAGAACACGTTTGCCAGCCCTGGGTGAGAGAAATA
This sequence comes from Mirounga leonina, assembly GCF_011800145.1. Taxonomy (NCBI): domain Eukaryota; kingdom Metazoa; phylum Chordata; class Mammalia; order Carnivora; family Phocidae; genus Mirounga; species Mirounga leonina. The sequence goes on along the minus strand of NW_023270763.1, from coordinate 10,701,913 downwards.
GTCCTTACCCCTCTCCATATCCAAAGGTTCTTCCCAGATCCCACACCCGACCCTGGCTCCTGACACCTGGTACTTGAGCTTCCATCCCTGGCTCAGACCCTATCTGCTCTGACCTTCCCCAAGCTTTATCCTACAGCTGTAAACAGCCTCCGGATTCCAAACCTTCAGTTGGCTTTGGTCTTAGACCAGGTTCACACCCCATCCCTCCACCCCGCACTCCCCCAACACTGGTAACAGTCCCCTTCCTGTACTCCCAGCCAGGCTCAGCGCCAGCTACTTGCCCTTTATCCAGAGCCCCTCTAAGGTCTTCCCAACAGTCTGGGTACTCCTCAACTCACTGCAGTGCCTTGAAGACTACATTACAACCCAGTGCTTCAGACTGGTCATGTTTGAACCGTGGGATCAGGGGGCCGGACTTCTAGGTCCAGCTTTGCTTCTAGCTGTGTGACCTCAGACAAGCACGCTCCCTTTCCAGGCCTGTTTATCGTCATGGGGAAATTGAAAGGTTAAACTACATTTCCGAATGGGAAATTTCTGGCAGGCATGCCGCCCCTTCCCATTCCTGAGTCCATGGCAGACATCACTAATCAATCACGGAGCTCCAGGAAAGACTCCAAACACTGGCGTTGGCACACAGGATTAAATGTCCTTGCCATCCCTGTACTGCTAATACCCTATTTGTCCCACAGCAGCTCTTTAAAACTTTCTCCAGCCTCTTTAAACACTCAGCCCTGCCCTTTCCCATACGTGGGAGGCAGAATATGGCCCCACAAAGACATCCACATTCTAATCTCCAGAGTCTCTGAGTACGTTACCCTACATGGCAAAGGGGACTTTGCAGGTATGATTAAATTAAGGATCTCGCAATGGGGTGGATGATCCTGGATAATTCCTGTGGATCCAATGTAATCACAGGGTCTTTATTAGAGGGCAGCAGGAAGATCAGCATCAGAGAGAAAGAGAAGGTGGAAGGACAGAGCAGAGATCAGAAAGGAGAGAAAATGCTTTCCGGCTATGAAGATGAAAGAAGAGGCCACAAGCCAGGGAACATAGGTGACCTCTAGAAGCTAGAAGAGGCAAAGAAATTTCACAGGAGACATCGGCATCCCACCACGCACTCCCCACCTCCAGCCCTCTGGGCTGTGACTCTCCCCCTTCCCTCCAACAGGTGCCTAAGGCTCCTGTCTGCAGAGCATTTGTTGCCTTGCCTCATTCCAGTTATCCAGGTTCCTGCTTTGCCGTGACCACCAGCAGACCATAAACCCCACGGGGGAAGAGCTGTGCTTGCACCCTGTGTGTCTATTGCACCCGATAGCCGGAAGAAACCCATGGAGACCGACTTTGGACATATCTGGGTTTGAGCCCCAGTCCTGTCCCTTGCTCACCGTGTTGCTTTGGAGATTCTGCTTCCTCATCTGTGAAATAGGCAGAGAAACAGTACGCGTGGGGATCCTGCAGGGGGTTAACGAAATGTTTAGTGGTAGGGTCAAGGGTCCATGCCACAGGAAATCTGTCATCTTCTTGAGACTCTGATTTGAACCGCTCTTACCACAGGCCCAGAGAGCCACCCAGCCCTGTCTCACAGCCTGACTACCCCGTCTTGTTACTCTTTTCATTCTCAATCCACCTGGCTGTTCTGAGTTGTGTCCTTCCTAATAAAAGCATAATCCTAGGTATAGTGCTTTCCTGCCTTCTGAGAGTTGTTCAGCAAATTACCAAACCTGATGGTGGGGAGGGGGTTACAAGAGCCCATGAATCTGTAGTCAGCCAGGCCGAAGTGCGGGTGGCTTGAGGGTACCAAAGACATCTGGAGGGGAGGAGGCTTGTGGGCTGAGCCCTTCATTTGTGGGCTCTGCAGGATAGTGTCAGACCAAAGTGAATTGAAGGACACCCAGTTGGTCTGGGAGCGTTGGTGTCAGAGCTGAATTATATGAATGGGGAGCAGACATGGAGCTTGAGGGGTGGAAGACAGGCCCCAAGGAGGGGGGAAGGGCAGGAGAGCTCCTAGGTGATGATGTTGAAAGCCTCCTCCCTCCTCCCGTTCCCTGTGCTTCTGCTCTCCCACCTCCCCGACCCCCCACCCACCCACCCGCCTACCATCACTGAGTCCCAGGAAACAGAAAGACGTCTGTGAAGAGGAGACAGGACCAGTGCCAGGACTGATGGGCTGATGGGAGAGGGAGAACCACAGACCCCATTTGTCCATCCCAAGTTGAGGACAAGCCCCCCTGCTTCCTATTCCTGCATGGAGGGGCCTTCAAGCTGCAGACTAGTGATGCCTGGGAGGAGGTGTGGGGCTCGGACAGATGCAGAGAGCCAGGCCCGGGAAGACAGATGCCGGAGGAGGCGAATCTCACGCTCTCAGCAACGTGACAGTGCTCAGTTAGAAGATCTATTCCAAGCAAGGTCTGTTCCGTGACAAATTCCCCCCCAGAGTAAAACTCCCTTTAAGTGTTAATAGCAGAATCCATAAGAAAGAAAGGTTCCTGTGAACAGAGCATATTCCTGAGGGGCCGCTTTGCTTCTTGCTGTGTAGTTACGACCCTCCAAGGAAGGCTGTCTTCCCATCAATTGCTTGTTTCCAGAGAGCAGAGGGCCAGAATTTGACAGAACAGGACAAACATCTTTCAGCCAGGCGGACAGCCAGGAAGAGGGGCCAGGGAGTGGGGGGCAGGAGCCAGTAGCCAAAATGGTGTACTGAAAAGTGGGTCTGGGGGACCTACTTTTGAAACCCCGTCTACCGGTTGTGACCTTGAGCAAGCCAGCCCTTCTCTGAAGAAGTCTCTCCAGTTGCCCCTTGGAGGTATTGTTACCCACGCATAAGGTTCTTAGAGCAGAAAATAAAATGATGCATATAAAGATCCCCAGTCTAGAGGAGATGCTCAATCATGCATGTTGACCGCAAGCGGCATCCAGCTCAGGGCTGTTCCGACCATCTCCACATCAGAAACATCAGGAAACACTGAAGATACAGATGCCTGAGCACCAGGATCACAGATTCAGAAACTGGGTCCGAGGATCTGTATTTCTAAAGGGCTCTGCAGGAAAGCGCTGAGCCCGCTGAGGAGCTGGTGCGCAGTGTCAGGACTGCTGAAAGATGCCCAGGATTGGAGAGCCGGAAGTACGCGGGAGGGGCGGGAATATTTCTCTTGGTGTTCTAGAACCATCGCAACGTCCTTATCAAGCCGGCTACCACCTCTGTCTCCATTCTCAAAATGCTTCCACCCTGACTTTGCAAACATCTAGGCTGGTTCTCACACTGGAGCGCAGATCAGCACAGACTGGAGAGGAGAGGGGAGGGGAGCTTGTTAAAACATGGATCACTAGCAGGGGGCCCCCACCCCCAGGGTCTGATGCAGCAGGATTTGCCCAGGTCGTTCCCATGCTGTGGGTCCCAACACAGCATTCTTCTGGGTTGAAAATCTGTTGCTCATTCAAAATCTGTCTGGGTTGAAATGCAAATATTTGGGAGGAGTAGAGTGCCACCAAATCCATTCTCTGCTCTTTCCTGGCTGGCTCTTCTGGGGGGGGGGGGGGGAATACCTGAATAGTATGTCTAAGATGCCTCTTGTATCAGCCAGCTCTGGGGGAATAGGCTGGAAAATCTGATAACAGGAGCAGAGGGAGGCTGGGGCATGTCTCTTCTGCTCCTGCCCTGCTTCACAGACATGTGTCTGGAAACACTCCCCCCAGAATCCAGGAGCCCCAACCTATCTCTGCCCCTTCAGACCTAGAGGTGGTAAGAGCTTCCAGAGAATGCCAGACTCCGAGTGTTTCCCATCCTTTGTGGGTTTGCTTGACTCTGCCCACTACTCCGAAGTGATCCCAACACTAAAGGACATTATTATGAATCAGCTACTGAGACCCTCATGGGTACAAGTGAATTATCAGTCGATGATGTCCATCACTGTGTGAATTAGTTCTTGCATTCTCAGAGTTTCGCTGCACGTTAAAAACATCTGGGAGTTTATAAAACAATATTAGTGCCTGGGTCCCCCCCTTCAGAGATTCTGATTTAATTGTTGTGAAAGACATCCTGGATATCAGGACTTCTTAAAGCTCCCTGAGTATTTCTCATTCCAAATAAGATGGGGTACACACACGTTTGCCTACTCCTCCCATTAAGTACAGATACAAAACACACACAAAAAAATACTACAGATCAATATTCCTCAGCATTATAGATGCGAAATCCTAAGCAAATAATAGCAAACAGAATTCAACCACATACATTTTGCAATACATACATATGTTGAATCATCATGTTGTACACCTAAACTAAGACGATGTTAACATGTCAATTATGGTTCAACTAAAAATTAATTCAGCAATATATAAAAATAATTATACACCATGACCAAGCTGGGTTTATTCCAGAGATATAAGGCCGGCTAGATATTTAAAAATCAATGAATCCACTGTATTAATAGGCTAAAGAAGAAAAACCATATGACGATATGGGGCGCCTGGGTGGCTCAGTCAGCTGAGCATCCGAATCTTGAATTTGGCTCAGGTCGTGATCTCAAGGTTGTGGGCTCGAGCCCCACACTCAGCTCCACACTGGGCATAGAGCCTGCTTGAGATTCTCTCTCTCCCTCTGCTTCCCTTCTCCCTCCCCACCCCCACTCAAGCACTCACTCTCTCTCTCTGTCTCTCTCAACTGTTCCTATGTACAAATGCCATGATTTTCTACAAAGAAAAAACATTTTTTTAAAAAACCTCCCAGAATTAATATGTGACATTAGATAGGACACAGGCTACAAAATCAACATGCAAAAATCAATTGTATTTTTGTATACTAACAACACATGGAAACCGAAATTAAACATACTATACAATTTACAATTGCTCCCCCAAAATGATATACCTAGGTATAAATCTAATAAACCACAAAATGTGGATGGAAGAAATCAAAGAAGATATAAATAAATGGAAATACATGTTGTGTTGTTCATGGATTGAAGACTCAACAAGATGTGGCCAGACCCACAAACCCACATGAACGGTGTGTGCAGAAGTTACTTTTCCATTTCGACCATCTGCAGGGGAGTAAGCAGAAAGCAGTGGCCTCTGATCTTACCTCCATCATCAGGGGACTGTGTGACCTTGAGGCAGGGTCACCATGTGCAGTTGCCCAGGTTGTTCACTGCACAGAGTTGCCCATCCCAGTGGTCAAGTAGGGGCTGAGGTCTAGCCTGCACTCTGCTCAGCAACCTTTGCCCCCTGGCATAAGGCTATGTCTGCCTGGAGGGGGTGCCTTTCTCTAATTCTCACAGATTGACTGGACCAATCCTACTTAAATCAGTCTCTCTTTCCCTCTACGTCTCAGTTTTGCCCACCCACAACATGACAGTGCACCATCAAGATGACCTCTGGGCCCCTGACAGCTCTGAAATTCCCCGACTCAACAATGAATCCCTTTGTGGGCTCACCAAAGGGCCGTTCCAAGGCCTCTGGGCCACAGGTTCCTTTTAAAAAGCCCTCCAGCTGGCTCCCTTGGCCTAAATCCCCAATGATCAGCACCCTCCCGCTCCGGAGAGCTCTGACCCAAGCTGTGGGTTTTGATGGCTGTCTCTTGCCGGCTTTCATTATCCTGCTCATCGCCACAGACGAGCACCAAGAAAAAGCCCACACAAGCTCCCACTGGCATGGAAACCAGAAACATCTGCTGGCATCCCCCAGCAGCTGGCTGCGGGTGTCCAGTGGCCGAGACGTTTGCATTCCCGCTCAGATGTGCACACAGCTCTGCAAGCAATCAACCTTCCGGAGGAGGTGGCTGCACGCAGTAGGGGAGTGCTGGCTGGGCTTCAAAGGATGCTGTGGAAAATGCAGGGGGAGCGGCGGGGTGGGAACACCCCAGCAGCATGACTGCCCTTCTTCCTCTGATCATGGCCCAGCAGCTCTGGTTTCCAGCTAGCACAGCAGAGCTCACCTTAGCCATTCTTCCTTCTCTTCTGTTCCTCCACAAACATTTCCCCAGCACCTCCCCCGGGGCCGGGTGCTGTGTCCAACTACCCAGACCGCCAAGAATCCGGGTCCCCTTCTAGGGGAGTCCACACGGTGGCGGGGGTGGGGGTGGAGAGAAATCTGCAACCACATCACTGTCGTATGATGGGAGGGTTGGCATCATTTTAGCAATCACCACTGCCAAACACAGTCCCTGGGAGGCTGGAGGGTCCCAGAATGGGAGCATTGACTTCCCTGTTGCTATATCCATTCTTGAAAGGCTACAACATTCTCGGCCTCTCTGAATACCAGGTCTGGGGAAAGGAGCTCGGGGACAGGGCGCGGGAACAGGCAGGCCCTTCTGAAGTCTGCACACCCTTCCCATCCCACCGCTTAGAGTCCTGCGGGCAGCCAGGCGGCCCCTCCCCCTGCTCCACCTGCTATGGGCTCCCAATGGGCTAGGTGGACAGAGCTCCAAGCCTCCTTCTCCCCAGCTGCAGCTCCCAGCCTCCCTCTGTCGCCTTTTGAATTCTCGGGGCGCCTAAGAACAAACTCGTAGAAGGATGGAGGGTGATTCCACAGGAAATCTACAAGGGCCCCTCTAAATGTTGATGAAGCGGGGCGCCTGGGTGGCTCAGTCGTTAAGCGTCTGCCTTCGGCTCAGGTCATGGTCCCAGGGTCCTGGGATCGAGCCCCGCATCGGGCTCCCTGCTCGGCGGGAAGCCTGCTTCTCCCTCTCCCTCTCCCTCTGCTTGTGTTCCTTCTCTCTCTGTCTCTCTGTCAAATAAATAAAAATTTAAAAATCTTAAAAAAAAAAATAAATAAATAATAAAAATAAATGTTGATGAAGCTACGGCTCATCCACAGTGTTGAACTTTGATTTATCGTCATTTTAATATCTTAGCTAGTGAAGGGCACACTCGTAAAGCATTATTGCAGCCTGTAAATGGAGAGAAATCATTTCCCTTGTACCAGGGCAATGAAACTCCGCTCTCATGATCCGCTGTCCAAGAGGAAACCCTCCACAGAGGTTAAGAACATTAATACAAATTGAGTACGGCTTTTTCATATCCTACTGAGCAAACCACTTCACCGCCGTTAACATGCCCAGATTTAAACAAACTCGGCTTCCATTAAGAATCTAGCTGGAGGGAGCAACAGGTGGGTAGAGGGGACGAGAGACAAGGTGGCACCCTCCGGGTCCTACTTTCAGTGGGCCCTGGCTGCCCAGCCGAGAGGAGCGTGGTTAGAGGGCAACCTTCAGCTCTCCGGTCCTTTAAGGTCTGCCGAGAACCAAGGTCACGCCCTTCCCAGGCAGCCTGTGGCCGGTGACCAAGTGAGGCAGAGATACAAAGGCTCAGCCGTTCTGGCCCAACATGGGACAGCTCTGAAGGGCAGTGCTTTCTCCAGAGCCCCCCCACCAGACTGTCTGGGGCTTCACTGGGTCTGTACCACCCGTTCGACTTCTCTGTCCAAAGCTGCTTCTTCCTCCTTCCTGCCACAAGTGTGATCCCTAGCAGACATCTTGCACCCCAAATTCCATCTCAGCATTTGCTTCTGCAGAGTGAGACAGGTTGAGGATGCCCAAAGGGAACGTGGAGCCACAGCTGACCCTGCCTGGCACAAGCCCGTGTACAGGGGAGCATGCAGGGAGTGTGGTGAGCCTGATCTGCCCTGGAAAGACTACCAACCTGCCCAAACTTGCATGACACCAAACAATGCCCAAGACTCACAGGCCATACCAGGGGAATAGAGAAGCAGTCTAGACCTCAGGTGCCCTTGGCCATCCTCCATCAGATGTTGGGAGTGAGAAGAGGAAGGACACGTCGGAATTGCAAGAAGAGGAGCTGGTTGGGAGAGAAAGGAAGTGATCTCAGTTCTGACTGTATTGATTCCAGCAGGATCCAGAGTTGGGGGGGTGGGCAGGGAGAAACAAAAGTCTGGGAGGTAGGGGATAGAGGGGCCCGGAACACTGGGCAGCAACCTGTCCTAGAGATACAGATCTGGGAGGCATTCACATTGTGATGATGATCAGTTGGGAGCATCTGAACGCAGGAGCCTGCCAGGGAATACACAGCATGATAGAAGGGGAAACGCCAAGAACAGGAATATGTTGGTCCCAACCATGAGGCTACGGGAATCCAGAGAAGAAAGAAATTCCTGTGGGTGGAGATGGTCATCCAAGAGTCCCCCCAAAGAACCAGAGGGACAGGTAAGAGAAGACCCCACATAACCCATAATGGAGGAGACGTGGTTAAGAGGTGAGCATGAGAGTTCTGGGGATGGATGGTAACACATGGTGGATGTATTTAATATAGCCGAACTGTACAATGGCTACGATGATCAATTTCCTGTTTGTGTATTTGTACCACAATAAAAAATTGGGAAAAAGTGATTGACAATACATGGCATGATACAATGAAACAAACACAGGCGGAATGAGCTTTGGGATCTCAGATGGGGATGCCAGGAGGCTAAGAAAAACAGTAAATATCATAGCATCTTTTTAAATTAAGAATGATGATTGCACTACTGGGTATTTACCCCAAAGACACAAAAGTAGGGATCCGAAAGGGTACATGCACCCCGATGTTTATAGCAGCAAGGTCCACAATAGCCAAACTGTGGAAAGAGCCAAGATGTCCATCGACAGATGAATGGATAAAGAAGATGTGGTATATATATACAATGGAATATTATGCAGCCATCAAAAGGAATGAGATCTTGCCATTTGCAACGACGTGGATGGAACTGGAGGGTATTATGTTGAGTGAAATAAGTCAAACAGAGAAAGACATGTATCATATGATCTCACTGATATGAGGAATTTTTAATCGCAGGAAACAAACTGAGGGTTGCTGGAGTGGAGGGTGGGGTGGGAGGGATGGGGTGACTGGGTGATAGACACTGGGGAGGGTATGTGCTCTGGTAAGCGCTGTGAATTGTGCAAGACTGTTGAATCTCAGATCTGTACCTCTGAAACAAATAATGCAATATATGTTAAGAAAAAAAAAAGAAGAAGAAGAAGGTAGCGGGAGGGGAAGAATGAAGCGGGGGAAATCGGAGGGGTAGACGAACCATGAGAGACGATGGACTCTGAAAAACAAACAGGGTTCTAGAGGGGAGGGGGGTGGGAGGATGGGTTAGCCTGGTGGTGGGTATTGAGGAGGGCACATTCTGCATGGAGCACTGGGTGTTATGCACAAACAATGAATCATGGAACACTACATCTAAAACTAATGATGTAATGTATGGGGATTAACATAAGAATAAAAAAAAATAAAAAAATAAAATAAATAAATTAAGAATGCTGCCCTGACGACCTAGCTCTTCACGGTAACAAAGAGGAGCTAAGAAATACAGAGCAACTCGTTTCAAAATGGAGATTCAAGAATCATGGGAACAAACTTCGATCCTTAAGTGGATTTAACTTTTTCCAACTCAAAGACATGAATAGAGTTCCAAGCCTATCACAAGAATCTGCGATATTTGGCACTCATTAAAAATCTTAAGAACTGTGTTTCCTATAAAGACAAGGAGGCAGAAAATGTTTCCTTCCCTTCAAACAAAAATGCTACCCCATAGTAAGTTACTGTTTAAGTGGTCCTCTTGAAGGTGTTCCAGTTAAGGAATAAGGTGTGGTGCCCTATAAAGCAATGGGGTATTGTGGTGGCATCCACTCAGTGTTTTGTGTCCTTGGGTCTCATATCCCCAAGACTTACTCTTCATCCATACAATAAAGCCACAATACCTTCCTTGCAAATTGTTATAAGGATTCCAGAGGATGCAAAAGTGGTTGACCCAGTGCCTGCCAAGTGGCAGGCTCTAAATAATCACATCGTTCCAACCTCTGCTTCTGTGGTTGCATCTCCATCTGTCTCTCTGCTTTCCATTGCCCCATCACTTCTGACTCTGACCTCCTGCCACCCCTCTCATGAGGACCCTTGCAATCGCATTGGGCCCATCTAAATAATCTAGAATAATCTCTTCATCTCCAAGTCAAGGATTTTATTGTATCTGCAAAGTCCCTCTACCACGTGGGTAACATATTTGTAGGTTGTGAGCGTGAGGATGCGAACATCTTTTGGTGGCGGGAGGGGAAAGCATTATTGAGCTTAGCACACCCACCTTCTTAAGTTGCTTTTGTGCAACAGATGTGAATTGTATGGTCCTAGCTCAGTTGCGTCCATCTTCCTACCAGAACTCAGTTTCCTTTTTGAGTGATTTCTGTTTAGCAGCTGAATGCATGATCTTGGCGCTTCTAAATATTCTGGCCACTTTGGATTGAAGCCAAATCTTGGGGGCATAACTCTTCAATCAAAGACAAAGATCGGTAACTTTGATACTGTTTGCTTTCCTCTCCCAGCTTCCAAGGAAGGAACATGAGTAGACGAGGAGTGAATGAGTGGGCAGTGGCAAGGAGGAAGGTTCTTGGGACAAGCAAATGTCAGCCTGACCACCCTGCCACGAGCCTCCAGGTCACACTGGCATATTGGAAATTGCTTCCCACACTCAGCACACACACATCATGGAGGGATCTTATTAAAATGCAGGTTCTACTCCTACACTGTTGGTGGGAATGCAAGCTGGTGCAGCCACTCTGGAAAACTGTATGGAGGTTCCTCAAAAAGTTGAAAATAGAGCTACCATATGATCCAGCAATTGCACTACTGGGTATTTACCCCAAACATACAAAAGTAGGGATCCGAAGGGGTACGTGCACCCCGATGTTTATAGCAGCAAGGTCCACAATAGCCAAACTGTGGAAAGAGCCAAGATGTCCATCGACAGATGAATGGATAAAGAAGATGTGGTATATATAAATGGAATATTATGCAGCCATCAAAAGGAATGAGATCTTGCCATTTGCAACGACGTGGATGGAACTGGAGGGTATTATGTTGAGTGAAATAAGTCAAAAAGAGAAAGACATGTATCATATGATCTCACTGATATGAGGAATTCTTAATTGCAGGAATCAAACTGAGGGTTGTTGGAGTGGGGGGTGGGGTGCGAGGGATGGGGTGACTGGGTGATAGACACTGGGGAGGGTATGTGCTCTGGTAAGCGCTGTGAATTGTGCAAGACTGTTGAATCTCAGATCTGTACCTCTGAAACAAATAATGCAATATATGTTAAGAAAAAAAAAAGAAGAAGAAGAAGAAGAAGGTAGCGGGAAGGGAAGAATGAAGCGGGGGAAATCGGAGGGGTAGACGAACCATGAGAGACAAGGGACTCTGAGAAACAAACTGAGGGTTCTAGAGGGGAGGGGGGTGGGAGGATGGGTTAGCCTGGTGGTGGGTATTGAGGAGGGCACATTCTGCATGGAGCACTGGGTGTTGTGCACAAACAATGAATCATGGAACACTTCATCTAAAACTAATGATGTAATGTATGGGGATTAACATAAGAATTAAAAAAAAAAAAGAAGAAAAAAAAATGCAGGTTCTGAGTAAGTATGTGGAGGTTCTGCTTTTCTAATAAGCCCCTGAGTGCTGTCGATGCTGCAGGTCCACAGGCCACGAGGGGAGTATCTGGTGCTGCCCTAGATCACCTACCAGGACGAGAATCCACACGTGACACAAACACTTGCTGCCTGATGCCTGCGGCAATCTGGAGGGCAGACTGCCACCTTCAGCCCCAGACACCCACAGCGCTGATATGGTGACGCTTGGTGGGGCTTCTTCCCTCCTACATACAGGGGTCAGAGAGACAGACCCCCCTAAGCCAACTGTTAGCAGCAGAAACAAAATGCAAGTTACACCATCAGATCCCATGCCTCACCCTGCAACTCTGCGCCTTGACTCATCCTTTCCCTTCCCCCAGTGTGGTATAGGGAGTGCTCAGACCCACTGAAACGCACACACACACACATGCACACACATGTATGCACACTTGCCACATTCACTGCATGCTACCTCAGCCTTGCTCTTGGCCTTCAGTCAACTCACCAATCACCCACTTAGGCTCATGCTCCTCTCCTGCTTGTTCTGAGGCCCCACAGCCCTCCTGTGCCAATCAGGGCCCTTGAACAATTCCAGGTATGGGCTCACAGGGCAGCAGCAAGCATGATCATGACAAGGGAAGGGCCAAAGCTAGCTTGTAGGGTGCCTTTGTGCAAATTAAGAAAAGTTGCCCCTGGAGGCATATGTGTTCCCTATTGGGGTAAGTGGCATTCAGGCTCCCATGCCCCCACCATTTGGCCAGGCACCTGCACTGGTGAATGAGGGATAACAGAGGCTCCTGGTCTTGAGCAGCTTCCTCAGTCCCTCCTCCCATGACCCTGTCCTTGCAAGGTTCCAGTCAGACCCCCCAAAATGCCATCTCCAGATAGAAAATGTAAGGTTCTGAGGAAGAGGTTAATCAAGCTTACAATCCTAAAGCTCCAGACAGTCAAGGTTGCAAAACTAAGAAGGAAAAAATTAAACTTTGGGCTAGAAGCATATTCATCAGCACCAGAAAAAGAATTGCTTCTTCCAAGCCTCAATCAGCAAAGAACACAAAGCAAAAGAGAGAGCCCACAACGGCAGTGAGCACTGCATAAATCCCCAGATAGGAGCTGGCCATTTGGAGGGGTAAGAATCATTTATGGCCAAAGAATGAGAAAAACTCTTCCACTTTGGGAAATCAGCTTCTCCCTGGAATATCCTGCTGATGGGAACTCAGGACAGCTAGGTTCCCAGCACAGGCACACCTACAGCTTTCTCCTGGTTGGCAGCTCAGAGGACTCTCCTCCATCCCTGTCTCGCCTGGGCCAAATTTCTGTTGGCCCATTTCCTTTGGCACCCCCAGAACCACACTTCATGGTTACTGAGAGGACCAGGGTGGCACTGTATTGAAAGAAGGGTGTGGACACTCAAGTCTCTTGTGCAGAAGAACGCACTGTTCCCAAGGTTCTGTCATGGAGAGTGTATTCGTCGGGGTAAGGCAGGTGATGCTGCGTAACAAATAATTTCAAAGTCTCAGTGACATAAAACAACCAATGTTTGTTCTCTTTCTTGCTATGTGTCCAGCATGAGTCAGTTGGGGGATTTGCTCTGTGTCCTACTCATTCTGGGATCCAGGCTCCTAGGGCAGCCAGCATCTCAAGTGTCGCTGGTCACTGTGGTTGGGAAAAAGAAGCAGACAGCACAGTCACTGGCTTTTGGAGCTTCTTTCACTCACACTTCGCTGGCCAGAAAGAGTCACGCAGACAAAGTTCACTCCAAATGGGAGGGGAAATGCAGGCTTAGCAGGCTCCCAGAGGAGAGAGCCTGTATGTTGTGAACCACCCTGATGATTACCCTAGGGAGGGGAAAATAAGAGGGGTGCCTGTGTGGCTGAGTCGGTTAAGCATCTGCCTTTGGCTCAGGTCATGATCCCAGGATCCTGAGATCGAGCCCCACATCAGGCTCCCTGCTCAACGGGGAATCTGCTTCTCCCTCTCCCTCTGCCCCTCCCCCGTGCTCATTCTCTCTCTTTCAAATAAATAAAATCTTAAAAAAAAAAAAAAGAAGGGTGGGGAAGGAGAGAGGGAAGGGAAACAGAGAGGAGAGGAAGGGAATGTCCAGTTGCCCGAGGCTAAGATGTCCTCCCACGAAAACTCCTGGATAATTGAGAACATGCCTGCCTACTTTGATTTTGAGGGAAATCTGAACATTTTTACCTTTGTTCTGGCTCTGTTGGAAGGTGCTGGCCCAGGGTCCCCAAGAAGGCTCCACTACCTCCCCTTCTAGAGGAGGGGGGTCGGCCACCACAGGCTGCCACCCAGATCATTCTGTCTGATTCACCTTGCCTGTCTCCTCCCTCACTCCCCATAGGCCGCTTTAGCCCACTGAATGTCTGTCTGGGAAATCTCATTCTGCACCCTGGCAGCATGCTCAATTCCTCCTGTCACATCCTGGTGGCAGCCCTATAAATAAGGCCCGAATTCTTTATTGTTGGAGTCAGCAGAAGGCTGGCACACAGGATGTCCTCACTCACACTGTAGGCATATTTTCATAAAACCTGTGCATAGAGCTTCCCATGCAGAGGGACATGACAGGGAGGTCTCTCTTTGCAGCCAGCACCCTCTCCCTTTGGGAAGTTCTCAGGCTGGCACAGAAGTCTGGAAATAGAAAAAAGTGTCAGTGACCTTGTCCACTTTTAGACAGAAGGTATGTCAGCTGATGATTCATGGGGACTTCTCCAACAGGGCTTGCCTTGTCTCCTGGTAAGCCAAGCAGCAGTGTCCTTGTGTAAGCCAGGCAACCGAGGTCTAGACCCAGACAAATTCATACTTAACTCCCCAATTTCTCTGGCCCGAGACCATCTTCCCACCTACTTCCAAAAAGGTAAACAAAGTGCCAGTGAATTCTTCATATATTCAAAGTCAAGGCCTCAGGAAAACTATAGCCCAGTCCCCCCAGACTCTACTAATGGAAGTAGGCTTCACAGACCAAGCAGAGCACAAAGCAGGAAGAGGAACGTGTGTGTGCAGGTGGCAGCAAGTGGTGAGGGTGGGAGGGAAGTCTGTGAGCTGGAGGCAAGGTATCCTCAAGGTCAGAAGTCTATGGAGACATTGCTGGCATTCATCAGTTCACCAGTGCTCCTCCCCTCCAGATAGATTGATCACTGGACTTTTCCATCCCCTAAAAAATAGCAAGGCCATGTTCTAGAGACTGGTAAGAGCCAGTGAGTTGGGGAAGAAGTGATAGCTGCTGCTTTCAAGCCAAAACTTAGAAAAGGCAGCACAGTTACTGTGACCCTCCATGTATCTCCCCTCTCCCCTCCCATTATTGGATCATGAAAGAGGGCTCCCATTGAGATGGAGTCAGCAGATCAAAGGAGCCTGGATCACTGAATCACTACATGGAGGAGAGTTGACTTGAAGAGTCACAAAACCCTCAGTGAACATGGCATGAGCAAGAAATAAGTCTTTGAGGGTTAAGCCACTGAAATGGTGGGGTTGTTTGTTACCATGGAACGTAACCTAGTCTAACCTTGCCTGATACTGTCTTTCCATGACTGACCGAGCCTCTTCCATGACTCAAGCCACCCATCCTCCAACAGAGAAGTAGACTCAGCTCCGGATCTCACCTTCAGAATCAGAGACCAAGGCTGAACATGAAGAAAAACTTGGCCGAAGAGACTTCCCTGTGTTTTCTTGTGAATCAAAGTGTGCATCTTAACTGACACTCCTTCTGGAAACAGAGAGGAGAGGAGACGAATGTCACTGGATGAATCTACTGTGGTATCTGAGATTAAATATGGCTGTTCAGCTGATACACAACAAAACAGGGACAAACCAAAATTATGGAATCTTGTCATCTTTCCTGATCTCTTCCTGCTGAGAGGCACCTCTCCACCAGTCCCACCAGAGAAAAGTTTTAAACTTCAGGTCGTGATCCACTTGTGGGTCAAAATATCGACTTTGTGGTCACATCCAGCATTTTACGGACTGGAGTGGAGTGGAGAGGAGAGGAGTGGAGTGGGGTGGAATGGGCCATTTATAAGCCAAGGAGAGGGGCCTAGAATAGACCCTTCCCTCAGAAGGAACCAAACTTGGGGAACCTTGATTTTGACTTCCAGCCTCCAGGGCTGTGAGACAATACCTGTCTATTGTTTAAGCCACTCAGTTTGTGGTACTTGTTACTTCAACCAGGGTGCTGTCCTTCTCCTTCAGAGAGGCTCAAAAGGGTCACTTGCCCCAGATCACACAGGCTGAGAGTGGGAGAGCTGCCCCTTGCACCCAGCCTGTCTGACTTTCCACTGCCCTCAGACCAACCTGAGGTTCAGGTGTTAGCGGGTCCATTGAAATTTTATTTCTTCCCCAATATCCTGGACACTCTCAGGCTCCTATAAATACAGATAGCTCCTAGGCTTTCAGCTCTGCAGAGAAGCAGACTTTTGACAGCCTTGTCTCCCCCATGATAAAGGACTTTATGAAGCCAGGAATAAAAATGCCTGGAAGCAAGCCACCACCTGCGTCTGAGATGCAGTCGTACATAATTCAGAGGAAGATGCCTCCGTCCTCTCTTGAACTCCCTGTGTATGAGAAGACAAGGTGGCCCCAAAGGACAATAAACCCGAAAGACTACACTGGGAAGCAGCTAGAAATAATGAAGAGAAGACAAAGGAAAGACAAGATGTGGTGGGGTGCCTGGGTGTCTCAGTCGTTAAGCATCTGCCTTCGGCTCAGGTCATGATCCCAAGGTCCTGGGATCAAGCCCCGCATCGGGCTCCCTGCTCCGCAGGAAGCCTACTTCTCCCTCCCACTCCCCCTGCTTGTATTTCTTCTCTCCCTTTATCTCTGTCAAATAAATAAATAAAACCTTTAAAAAAAAAAAAAGGACAAGATGCGGCAAGAAGAGGCCCACAGGAAGTCGGTCAGCATGTTAGGTAAGGACTACCATGCGATGTTTGGTCTAGTTCAGGGATTTTCCAAAAGGACGTGTTTCCCTGAGCATGTTGGCAGCCCTCCTCAGTTCTGGACTCTACTGTCTAATGAGTTTCAGCCCTGTCCGTCTTGTACGAGAAGCTGTTTGCTCTCTCAGGGAGGGTTTGGGTACCAGCCTCTTGGGTGGGGTCCAGAATGTCTGGACAGAGTCCATAGCACTGGCTGCAAAAAGCTGGCAGGAGTACTGGATCGAGGGGTCACACAGAGAGAGGGAGGGGACCCCAGGGCCTGAGCCCAGCTCCTAAGGGTATTGATCTGGGGGGGCCTTGGAATCAGAAGGAAACTCTGAACTGCAATTCTCTTAGTTTGGGCCCCCAGAAGCAGAGCCTGAGACAAGGATTGAGATCGCAAGTAGCTTCTAGGGGAATTGATCCCAGAAAACACTGATAGGATACAGGGAAAGCAACTGAGCCCCATCCTGTAGGGACCTCTGGAATACCGTGTAGAGTACACATCTTGGAGTTTTCCCATCTGAGGGGTGAGGAAGCTGGGGCAGTTTTCCCTCCAACTCCCACCACCATTGGTGAGGGCTGTTGGGGTCATTCTCCAGTGCTTAGGGCCCATGGGGTCCTGCCCAGAGAAGGAATGATGCTGGCTGTCACAGGTCCGGTAGGTACAAGGAAGGTAAGTGCCCAGGAGATACCGGTGGGGTACTGTATCGGTCAGCTAAGGCTGCCATGACAAAGTACCGATTTCCTCACAGTTCTGGGGGCTGAAGTCTGATATCAAGGTGTCAGCAGGGCGGGAACCTTCTGAGACCTCTCGCCTTGGTTTGTGAACATCCCCCTTCTCCCTGAATCCTCTCATGGCCGTCCCTCTGCCCTTGTCTGTGTCCCAATCTCCCCTCCTTATAAGGACACCAGTCAGATTAGATTAGGGCCGAAGCTAAGGATCTCATTTTAACTGAATTACCTCTTTAAAGACTCTATCTCCAAATACAGTCACATTCTGAGATTCTGAGGGTTAAAGCTTCAACATATGAATTTTAAGGGGACACAATTCAGCCCATAACAGGTGCCACCAACTTCTGCTACAATACTCAGCAAGAGGTGCTAATAATTTAGAAAGTCGGGGTCAATATTTATATATCAAATCATTATGTGGTGCACCCGAAATTAATACAATGGCATATGTTAATTATAATCTCAGTTTTTTTAAACTTGAATAATAAAGTCAAGGTGAGCATCAAGTTTGAAAACGAGCAGCCATAGCAAGGAACATGCCACAAATCATAATCCCAGGGGCAGTTTGGGGCTCATGTCAGTTAGGAACGAGAGCTGCGAAGGATGCCATAGAACTAGGAGCATTGCTTTGTGGAGTGTTAGCCATGTGCTGTTGAGGTGATCAGCGTCTATCAGCATCTTGGGCTTCCAACACTACAAGCGATGGGTCCCAGGCCCCGTCGCTCGCCTACACAGCTAGCGATCGGATAGGTTACTTGTGCTAATGAGCCCGTGGCATGGGAGAGTCCACAGAGGACCCGCCCTAGGGTTATGGCAGTCTTGGCTCAGATCTCCTCTCTGCCATCTGTTTGCTGGGGGACAGCAGGCATTTCCCTTCACCAGCTCAGCCTCGGTCCCCTGCTACATAAAATGAGAGGAACAAAATCTGCAGTGATCACAGCCCAAAGCCTGGCACACACTCAGCATCAATGTATTCCATCTCACACACCGCCAGTGGGAGTTAAAAATGGTTGGACCACTCTTCAAACCTGCTGGATGGTGCCTGCTACAGCTAAAAACACTCCTACCCTATGACCCAGCACCTCCACTCCTAGGTTTGAACCCATCAGAAATGACTGCATGTGTCCACAAAAAAGTTATATACCAACTGTATTCACCATAACCGGAAATGGGAAACACCCAACATCCATCCACTGGAGAACAGGTGCCTAAAGCAAGGCATATTCATACACCAGAATACGACCGCCCACAGCAACATGGCTCATTGCACCAATGTTGACATCCATCGAGAGAATGAAATTATCAAGTCAAGGATCCGGGCGTTATTCATCCCTATAGCCCCGCACCCTGTGCGGAACAGGTGCCCGGTATATGGCTTTTTGAATCAACAAATGCCTTCACGTGTGTGTGCCTACGTCCCCAGCCTTCTGATAATCAAGCAAGATGACTGCCAGCCTCCACCATGGCCCAGGTCCTGGAAAAGGACCACAAGCTGGCTCTGCAGCTGGTGAGCCAACATGAGGAGTTTTTAATAAGCTCACCCCACGCAGCCAGCCCGCGGCACCTGGCAAACCCCCATCAACCCCACACACTGCAGCGACTGAGGGGCCCCAGAGGTGTGCTTCTCCAGGGTGGGGGCGAGAAGGCTCCATGCCCCTCTGCTTCTGCATTAGGTTCATGGCTCTCTAGGCTCTAATTTACCCAACAATCTCGGGAGGTTGAAGTGGCTTGTAACAGATTTGTTCACGGATCAGAGTCATACGACTGAGCATCTGGAGGCTGACCCCGAGCGCGGTGTGTGCTATTCTAAGTCTGTACTCAGCCTGCGTTGGGGCAGATGGATTAGCAGGGGGAGCGTGCTTGAGAGAGCCCGGTGACCCCGCTCACCCCCACACCACCAGAGCTTGCACCGGGACCTCTCCTAACACCCTTTTCCCACCTGGCCCCCGATTGCAATGTGACAGGAGCAGGACTTATTAATAAGTGGGATTGCCTCTCCCTCATCCTGCTAAAAAAAATCTTTGTCAGCTGGCTCTGGGGTATTTGTGATGCCAAGCAAAAAGAAGCTAAATTGATCTACATAATGGAAAGCTATGAGGACAGGGGTGGGCTGGGAACACAAACACCAACCCTGAGGAAGGGAGAGCTGGGATCTGGCAGGTGATGGTTCTAGAACTACCATTGGAAAATGGAAATGGGAGCAGGAAAGTGTGGCTAAGGATTATAAATTGGGAGCTCGCTGGTGTTCTTTGTGACACCTAAGCTGGAATTTCTTTTCATTACCCCCGAAGGGACCAGATTCTGCATAAAGCCCTAGTCCTGTGAACCCCTGCTTCTAGATGGTTAGCGGTCTCATGGACGGATTGTCACACTAGACAGTGAGGTCCCATCCAACTGTGAACCAAGTCCCACCTGAACCAAGCCCCACCCACTAGGTCCTTGAGGCGGGCCAGGTCAGGATGCTGTGTGCCCACAACCGGGTCCAGGGGCAGGACTCAAATCCTCTCTGACAACCGGTACATGCCAACGTGCCACATGGGAATCAGCAGAAGGACAAAGAAGCCCACCCTGCTCCATCCCCCTCATAAGAGCCTACGGCCCCCTTAAGATTGTCAAATAAAAACAACCCTGGACCCAGTGAGGAAAACATTATGCAAAAGGATGATTCCGGGGAGTGGGGAGGGCCTATTGCAGAAGGGAGAACACTCTGACCATGAGGTCAGACAGCTTCTCAAGAGTTGAGCAAAGAGAGTTTTCCTTTCATAGGAAGGTTAGAGAGAAGGTTCGAAGGAACACTGTGTGGGGAAGGGGTGAGGTGGTTGCATGGGAGCCCAAGAGGATGTTTGACCCCAAAGCCAGCCTCCTCTCAGGAGGGGCTGTCTGTTGCCAAAATTCAGGAGCCTGGGAGGAGAGAGGTCAAACAAAGTGTGGTCAACAAGCATTTTGTTCTGATCAATTAGTGGGGACAGCATTTCAGTTCACCATTTCTGAGGGGAAAAAAATGGGAATTTGGAGGGTGTGGGTCTGGCTTTGTCATGGGTAAACAATGGGGGCATCTGTGTGTCTTCTCCGAGGCATATGGACAAGGGGGTTTTTTGTGGGAAGCCATTTTCCAGGACACTAGAGGATGAGGGGACTTTTTCACCTGCAGGTAGAATTCAACATTGTCAGAATGTCCTTGAGCTTTTGGGCGCCTAGGTGGCTCAGTTGGTTAGGCGACTGCCTTCGGCTCAGGTCATGATCCTGGAGTCCCGGGATCGAGTCCCACATCGGGCTCCCTGCTCGGCAGGGAGTCTGCTTCTCCCTCTGACCCTCCCCCCTCTCATGTGCTCTCTCTCATTCTCTCTCTCTCAAATAAATAAATAAAATCTTTAAAAAAAAAAATAACGTCCTTGAGCTTTTGAGCCCATGTTCTTTTCCTACAGGAGGCCGTATTGTGGAACCACCTAGTCCATGCCAGTGGAGGGACCCCAAGGAGGTTCTCGGCCAGCCAGCATCTGGGGAGCGCACTCTACAGCAGAGCCTGCTCACCCGGCAGGGACAGCTGCACTCAGGACACACGTCCAGTCCGGCAAGGGATGTCCCACGTGTGCTGAAGAAGACAGATGGGCCCAGGTAGGAGGGAGGAGCTCTCCACCCAGCCTTCAGCTTCCCAACGCCCATCTCAGGCCACTCTCCAACCCTCTACCATGCTAGCGGGGTGACTTGCTCTCTCGGCTTCACTTCCCACCTCCTGAATGTCTTTCTCCCCTTTTTGGCTCCTTGCAGAACCCTTAACAGCTCCCTCCATCCCACAGATGAGCCACATGGGGAAAGACCTATTCTTGCTGTCAAAGCTCCACCAAAGCACAGGTGGTGGATTCTGGTGGTTGCATAGAGCCAATGTAAACTGCTCTCAGTGGTCTTTCTGCATAAATAAATAGTCGAGGGACGCCTGGGTGGCTCAGTTGGTTAAGCATCTGCCTTCAGCTCAGGTCACGATCTCGTGACCCTGGGATCGACCCCCACCATCGGGCTCCTTGCTCAGCGGGGACCCTGCTTCTCCCTCTGCCTGCCACTCCCCGGCTGTTTTGTTCTCTCTCTCTCTGCCAAATAAATAAACTCTTTAAACAAAATAAAATAAAATTAGTCTGGTATGAAATGCTGCAGCCCTAGGACAAAAGGGAAACCATCTCTATGCCCCCGTGCCCCTGTCCCTGCTCTCAGAGGAAGGGGATCAATGTCACTACTGAGGCTGGCGTGTCCCCGGCGCCGGCAGGTACCACCCTCGGCAGAGAGGCAGCTGACCCACTGACAGCATGAGCTGTCGTTTCGCTGTTCCCAGTCGGGAAGTCACAGAGAACAGAAGGAGACGGCAGGGGAGAGCCCCAACAAGGGAGGGGTGTCGCATGGAGAATGATCTGAGCCCGTCCCTCTGCCTGTCCCCTCCTATTTTCAAAGAGACACCCACAGGACCCCTACACTTACTCCCTCCGGCACACAAAAACAAACATCTAAATCAGCCTCTGATACACTTCATTCGTTCCTTTATTCACTATGCATGAAGCCCCACTGTTCTGGGCTGAATTGTGTCCCACCCTCCAATTCACAGATTGAAGCCCTAACACCTAGGACCTCAGAGTGTGACTGTATTTGGGGATGGGGGATCTTCACAGAGGGGATTAAGTTAAAATGAGGCCCTTAGGGTGGGCCCTAGTTCAGTCTGATGGTGTCTTTATAAGAAGAGGAAATCTGGACACACAAAAGGACGCCAGGGAGGCACGCACACAGGAGAAAGACCTCGCGGGGACGCAGGAAGGAGATGGGGTCATCTGAGAGCCAAGGAAGACGCCTCAAGAGAAATCAACCCTGCAGACAACTTGATCTCAGACTCCAGCCTCCAGGACTGTGAGAAAATAGATTTCTGTTGCTTAAGCCGCCGGGTCTGGGGTCCTGCCAGCATCATAAGCACCAGAGAACTCTCTCTGACCAGATCAGAGTATTACATTTATCCTTACTGTGGGAAAATCCACTTCTCTATCCAGCCAACGCTGGCCAAGCCATGGCCTTGGAAGTCCACCAATGTGCCATGCCTGTGACATAGGACAAGGACCAGGGAGACGACACTGTCCCTCAAGGTCCCCCGCCCTCGCCACTGCCTCGGACCACCCGGGACCTGTCACAGGAACCAACAAGCTGGTGTGCAGGGGACGATGATGCTGAGCTAGCATCTTCCCTATCCATATCCAGTGAGACTGCCCTGGGCATGCTCCCACCTGGTAACACGACGTCCTCCGAGCACACGGTCACCGTAAGGCGCTTTGTCAGCACTCTGCCGGAAACAGAGTGGAGACTCCCAACCTTTTATTATTTGGAAGAGGAAAAAAAAAAAAAAAAGATGTGTAATTGGCAAGTGACACTATTTTGCACAAAACAGTGCAGAGTTCAGCCCTCAAGGAGCTGGTAAGCATAAGGCTTTCCCCAATGACCCGGAACGTCAGGCCGATGTGTGATCGAGGGAAACTGGTCATTAGGGCAGGAGGGGGGCTGCAGGGTCTGAGAGACGAGAAGCCTGGGTCCCTGATTTTCTGTGGGTCTCTGAGCTGCCCCCCTCTCCCTGGTCTCGCCTTATTTCACCATCCATCAGGTTCTAAAGGTGCCACAACTCAGTGAGACAGAAGTCTCGTGCCAATGACCTTCTGAGTCCTGGTCTCCTGGGAAGTGTTATAGATCTGATCCTCGATCCCAGGAAGAGGCAGGACAGGATTCTCCCTCTCCTGTGGCCTGAGTGGGGGAGGGGGACGGAAAGGCACCACCATCAGAGAACCGACTGGGTCCAGATCCTGGTCTCACTGGGAAAGGGAACTTGGGAAAGCGTGTGGGGGCCCAGCTCCTGGGTCAGGTCCGCACACCTTGGGCTCTCCTAAGCTCCCCCAGGGTGAGCACTGAGCTTGGGCAGGAGTGGGTCAAGACAGCGAAACAGGCAGGAAAGCCAAGGCTGCCGGGCACATAGTGGGTGCTCAGGATAGCCTGGCTGTCCCTTGGGATGTCTGTTATTCTACAGTGAGCGGAAGCCATGAATTTGTGATTTATAATAAGAAATCTTTGTGTATTTGGTCTTTGTCCCCATTTCTGGCGCAGAGCTGCTAAAACCCTTAGAATATTCTGTGATGAGAATAATAAAGGTGTCTCTTGTTATGTTATTTAGGTGACTTCGGGACCACACCTAAGAGTGGGGGCCGGGGGTCAGGGGAGCCAACCGTATGACTAGAGGATTAGAGCTTTCAGTACCACCCCCACCCTGACCCCTGAGAGGGGAGAGAGAAGGGAAGTTGAATCAATCCCCAGTGGCCAATGACTTCAAAAAATCAATCATGCCAATGCAATGAAGCCTCCAGAATCACCCAAAAGGACAACATTCAGAGCTTCAAGGTTGGTGAGCAAGTGCAGATTTAGGGAGCATGGTGTGCCCAGAGAGGGCATGGAAGCTTCGAGCTCTTTCCCCAAACCCTGCTCTCTGCTTCTCTTCCATCTGGCTGTCCTGAGTTACATCCTTTTCTGATAAACTGGCAATCTACAAGTAAAATGCTTCTCTGAGTTCTGTGAGCTGCACTCATTAATGGAACCCAAGGAGGGGCTCGTTAGAATCTCCAACCTACAGTCACAGCTCAGAAGCCCAGGTGATGGTCTAGAACTTGGCGACTGGCGTCTCTGAGGGGAGAATCTGGCAGTCTTAAAGGACCGAGCCCTTAACCTGTGGGATCTGATGTTATCTGCAGGTACTGTTGGAATTACAGCGTCAGAACTGAGCTAAATTGTAAGACACCTAACTAGTCTCCAAGAATTGCTTGGTGTGGGGGAAAAACCACTTGTTGGAATTGGGTACAGAATCTTATAATGCCCTTCACTCCCCTGATGTTTACAAGATAATTCTCAGGTGACCTCAGATTCCATCCTCTTGTAGAAGACTGTTGGCTTTGAGTTGGTTATGTCAGAAGTCAAGGAGGGCTCCTGCCTGCAGGAAGGGCCACGCCGACCATGACCTTGTGGGGTTCACTTAAGGAGAATCACTCACTCAACATCTCAGGGAGATGGTCCAGGAGAACGTTCCCTCCACCCCTCACCTCCCAAGACCAACTTCAGCTAGAGGCAACATGTTCCAAGTCAGAGAAAGACTTCAGGCTTCAAGTGCTGGGCACACAGCAGGGTAGGGTCATGGACGAAGTCTTACAATTCTAGCAGCAGCTGTCTTCTCCCGTCAGAAAGTTCTGTTTTGGGGAACCTGGTTAATCCTTAAATTCATGGTTTAGTTGACACTCTATGGACATGACAAGATTAAACAGAAATTTCCATGGGTTGCTCCACAAAATCCCACATCTCTGTAGTTGACAAGCGAAAGCAAAAATAAAAATTAAAAAAAAAATCAGGTTGGCTTTTCTAGAGAGGATGACTTCTCTCTACTCCTCCTGGTCTGATATCCCCCACCTTAAGATCCCTCTATTCCCCTTCCTCCAAGAAGTCAGCCTGGGCCATCCATTCACAGTGACCCCTCCCTCCCTGACATGTTCATGTCTGTCCCCTGCTATGAGACATTACCTGTTTGGGGCTGAGTTGTGTCCTCCACCTCCCAAAATTCATGTTGAAGTCCTAACCCCCAGCACCTCACAAAGTGACTATATTTGGAGACAGGGTCTTTAAAGAAATAATTAAGTTAAAATGAGGTCATTAGGGTTGACCCTAATCGAGTATGACTGGTGCCCTTATAAGAAGAGATTAGACACAGACAGAGGGAAGACCCTTCAAGGACCCAGGAGAAGTCCATCTATATAAGCCAAGGAGAGGCCTCAGGAGAAACCAGCCCTGCTGACACCTTGATCTGGGAATCTCAGCCTCCAGAACAGTCAGAAAATAAGCGTCTGTAACTTAAGCCCGTGGAGCGGTGTCATGGCGGCCCAAGCCCACTAAGACACCACCCCACACCTTACGGCCGATTTTAGCTACATTAGTTACTTGACTTCTGCTGGGCTTGTGCGTCGTGGTGTGATGGAAAGAGTGTGGATACTTTGAAGGTATAAGCTCAGCTGGTGCCAACTCCCGTGTCCAAGTTACTGACCCTCAAGTGCCTCGGTCTATTCCTCTGTGAAATAGAAACAGCAACTTCTGCTTTGCAGAATGATTGTGACGACCAGGCAGGAGTGACTCAGCAAATCTGTGTTCAGTGGGTGGATCTCAGCACGTAAATCCTCCACCAACCAAAACTCCCCCCACCCCCACCCCGGCTTGTTGGAGGTCCCCATGGCCTCTGGGCTGCCCCACATATGAACACTGAAGAGAACGGGATGGACAAGGAGCCAGGACCCCTAGAGCCTGTGGCTTCCCTTCTCTGACCTTGTGCTGAAAGCTTTCCCACAGCATTGCAGAGAAGACCTGGGCTCCCCAGGCCCACAAGATGGACCACGCATCTCCATTCCAGGTGTCACTCAAGGTTGGCCACGGGGCAAGCTGAGAATGGGATTTCCACTCCCTGTGAGCTCCCAGTAGAAGCCAGCTGGGGCCCTGGCGTCATAGTCGGGGTTCTTCAGAGAAGCAGAAGCAACAGGATCTATACAGATACATAGAAAGGGGTTCATGATGAGGGATTGGCTCATGCAGTTATGGAGGCTGAGAGGTCCCGTGATCTGCCATCTGCAGTCTGGAGGCCCAGGAGAGTCAGTGATGTGGCTGCAGTCTAGACCCATAGGCCTGAGAACCAGGACGGCCATGTACAAGGGCAGAAAGACATGGATGTTCCAGCTCAAGCCAAGAGCAAAGTCACCCTTCTGCCTCTTCTTTGTTCTATTTGGGCCCTCAATGGAGTGGAAATGTCCACCTGCATTGGGGACCACACTCCTTCACTCAGTCTACTGAGTCAAATGCTAATCTCTTCCTGAAACACCTTCACAGACGAGGCCAGAAATAAGGTTTTACCAGCCTTTACATGCCTTGGCCCAGCCAAGTTCACACATAAATTAACTGTCTCACCTGGACAACCGCTCACCAGCATGTACCACCCACTTTCCAGCCCCCTTTTCCAAACATCCCCTGACCCTCCCACCTCCCGTTCCAATCCCAGGTCTTGTCTCTGCTTCCTGCCATCTCTGGCTCTCTCTCAATCTGTGTGTGTGTGTGTCCTACCACTCTATTTCTCTGTCTTTCCTCTTATGCCACCCCTAAAGCATCACCCCTCCTTTTGCTCTTGGGAGTTGGATCCAGTTCTGGTGCTTCATGTGGGCCTGTGATTTCCTCCCTCATCTATGAGAACAAGTGCCAACTCCAGACACCGTGACTGACTCCAGCACTGCTCCTCAAGCAGACCAATCATGTCCCCACCCCAGGGACTTTGCACCTGCTCCTCCCTGTCCATGGCTGGGAACACCTTGTCTAAAGTAGCACCTCAACCATCCTCAACCACTCTCCCCCCACCTCTGTTTCCTTTCTCTTGAGAGTATTAATCCCCGCCTGACAGGACAGTATACAATTCCTGTTCATCCTTCTGTTGTCTGTCACCCATCGAGAAGATGAACTTCTTACAGTGATGACTTTGACTGACTTGTCCATTGCTGTATCACTACCATTTCCAATAATGCCAGACGCATAGCTGGCACCCAACAAATATCTGTAGGATGGTTGGATCATGTCTACGAACTGCCCATCAGCAGGTGCTCAGTGAGGTTAGATATAGTGATGACTGTCATGGTGATCAAAATTCAGTGAAAGCTCAAGGGCCTGGCAGGGAGAGGTGTCCCCAGAGGATGGCGCCTTCCCTGCAGGTGGGTAAGGAGGAAATCTTCAAATCCCTCCCTAAGGCTAGCGCAACTGAGGCCTCAAAGGAATCATTCCAAAGGTGTCCATGCTCAAGACAGAAGAGTGACATTCAGGAACAAACTGAATCCTGAGAAGTGGAACCAGTAGAGAATACACGATGGGTTTGCCCAAATCTCAGGGCGACCAATCACCAGGGTGGAACCATTTGTCCCCTGGGGCTGGGCCTCCACTGGCCACCACTTCTGGCCCAGTAGCTCATGCTGTGAAGGCCCCAGCTCGGCCTCTGCAGCTAACCCACTGGGAAGTCACAGAGACTAGTGGAAAGGTCTCGAAATGGAGAGTCCAGGGGCCAGACTCTCACCCTATCTCTGCCAAGGGTCCTGACACGGGCTGTGAAGTCCTGCCAATCACCAGCCACATGCACCTGGGGATGTTTCCTTCTTGCTTTGGCCTCTGCAACATTCAGATCCCATGTGCAGCCCCGTCCGCCTGTCCCTCCCCACAGTAAAACTATGGGACTTCATAGCTTGGGTCCCTGCATGTTATAATTTCATTCTGCCCTCCTCTTTTTCTGTATTCTCATTTTCCTTTTATCCTGACCCATTCTTCTCTTTATTCTTTATTTTAATGGGTGGTTTTCATTTTTTAAAAGATTTATTTATTTATTTATTTATTTATTTGAGAGTGAGAGCACAAACAAGGGGAGGGGCAGAGGGAGAGGGAGAAGCAGGTTTCCTGCCTAGCAGGGAGCCCGATGCTGGGCTTGATCTCAGGACCACCCTGAGGCTTTACTGACCAAGCCACCCAGGCACCCCTGGTTTTTGTTTTGGAACCTGACTCAGATAATTTGGGAATGAGATGGGTCATGAGGAAACTGGTCAATAAATAAGAGCTGATAGGAAGAGCCAGCGTTCACTGGCCATTCGCTTAGAAATGACACTAAATTGGGTGCCTGGGTGGCTCAGTCGGTTGAGCGACTGCCTTCAGCTCAGGTCATGATCCCAGGGTCCTGGGATCGAGTCCCACATCGGGCTCCCTGCTCTAAGGGGAGCCTGCTTCTCCCTCTCCCACTCCCCCTGCTTGTGTTCCCTCTCTCGCTGTGTCTCTCTGTCAAATAAATAAATAAAATCTTAAAAAAAAAAAGAAGAAGAAATGACACTAAATTAAGCCCTTTCTCCTGCGGTCACTTAACCTTCTCAAAGTCTGGTTACAACTAACGTAATGGAAGATCTACAATTAAATCCATCTTTTGTAGATCAGAAAGTACAGAATAGCAGGACTATAGAATTTAACCATGATCGGCCAGCACATGGCACCGCAAGTGAGATTATTAGCATTTATTATCACAAGCGTATTGCAGATCAGGTTGCAGAAAACTAATTTAGCTGTGGCTTGTTTCCACACCATCATCCAATGTGAAGCCCACTGAAGTGCCATCGCCCGAGCATTTATGGCCTCCTGGCTTCCATACACCACACCCACCAGGGCCTCGAAGCCAACAGAACAGATGATGGATGGGGAAGGGGGCTACTGAGGAAGAGCGGGGCCTAGGCCTTCTGTACTTCCTACTGGAAGCCAGGTGATCCCACTCTACTCGTCTCAGACACACAAAAGCCCCTAAGCCCTTAAGAAAATGTCAAGTGCCTTCCACACGTCTGGGTTCAAGGGCCGACCTCCATTTTTCCCACAAAGCCAGCCTCCCTTCCATCCAAACTGAAGCTCCGTCCTTACTGCAAGTAATTGAATCTGCCTAGAGACAGTCCAAGGGGGCAGAGACTGAGTTTGTGGGTACCCTGGGCTCCCCACACCCTACCAGGAGGCCCACCCCTTCTATCTCACATGTACCTATGCCCGTGCCTGTGCACACACAGATAGCATACATGAATGTAAATGCCACGCACATGCATGTGCACACGCCATGCACATACGTGTGCATGCACAGAGATAGCATACATGAACACATACACATGCACACACAGATAGCATTCGTGAATGCACACACCACACACATACATGTGCACACACACCATGCAC
>NW_023270763.1:10665471-10673040 GCF_011800145.1 Mirounga leonina | reverse complement strand
CGTGCACAGAGATAGCATACATGAACACATATCACGCACATACATGCACACACACAGATAGCATACATGAATGCACATACACATGCACATACACGTGCGTGCACAAGATAGCATACGTGAACACATATCATGCACATACACGTGCACACACAGATAGCATATGTGAATGCATGCGCCACACACATACATGTGC
Organism: Mirounga leonina; assembly: GCF_011800145.1. NCBI lineage: Eukaryota > Metazoa > Chordata > Mammalia > Carnivora > Phocidae > Mirounga > Mirounga leonina. The sequence continues at coordinate 10,672,847 of NW_023270763.1, read as the reverse complement.
ACACACCATGCACATACATGTGCGTGCACAGAATTAACATACATGAACACATCGCAAACATACATGTGCACACACATAGATAGCAGATAGCATATGTGAATGCACACGCCACACATACACGTGCACACACACCATGCACATACACATGCATGCACAGAGATAGCATACATGAACATATATCACGCACATACACGTGCACACACAGCATACGTGAATGCACACACTGCGCACATACATGTGCGCACACAGCACGCACATACACATGCACACAGAGATAGCATACGTGAATGCACACAGCACACACATACATGTGCACACACACCACGCACATACACATGCACACACACCAGCACATACATGTGTGCACACACCACGCACATACATGTGTGCGCACAGCACACACATACACATGCACACACACCATCCATGTACACTTTCTCCTTTGACTCCTTCCCTGGAGCCCAACCATCGGTCCCCAAAGACTCTGGAGGGCACAAGATACTAGGTGGTCCGCCAAAATCCGCATGGCGAGCTCAGGCCATATGGAAATCAGATCGAGTCCTAGAAGACATGTGGGGAGAAAATACACACAGGCCATGTCTACACAGTACCAGAAACCACTCTCATTGGTACATGGAATCCTTAGCTGGAAATAGATCAGAAAATAAAAACGCAGGGCGGAAGAGCGTTCCAGATACGCTCCAATCCCTTCTGGCTGGTGCACAGATGTGAGTCGCAGACCAGACAACAGGGAAGCGGGGCTCCGGTCCTCAGGTGTGGACTGTGGGGCTGGACTGGAGCTAGGGGGGCCTCTGCCGTTCACAGGACAGCTGGCTCCTGTTACAGATGAGGACACTGAGTCTCAGAGGCCCACCGTCCCCTGTCTGCCAGCTTGATGCAGTCAGCCCCATCTGGAGCCTCCCCAAAACCAGGATCCCCATACCTCTGAGGACTGCTGGAAGCCTCCTTCAGGCTGAGGGTCCCCAGGTGCCCACCTCACTCTTCTTCCCAGTCTAGTGAGGCCCAACAGCCACATCAGAGCAGAGCAGAGCCTGGGGCTGGGCAATTTGCTCCCATCTCAAGGCCTTGGTCTCCCATCTGTACAATGGGAGGGTTGCCTCGGTTCCCCTCAGGCTCTGCTGCTCACTGAGAGCCAGGAAAGCCCTTCTCAGGACTTGCTTCTCGAACTTGCTCACACCCCCACAGGAAAGCCCAAAGCTCTATATCCCGGCTTCTTGGTCTTGGAGAAAAGACCTTTGGGAACAATAGCTCACAAAGTCTAAGAAATCAGAGCCCAACAGAGTGGCAGGAAATGGTCAAGCCCAACCCTAAAACCAGGCCATCGGACTCCTGGCTCGGCGCCCTCCCCAGGTCACCTCCTCTGCCTCTGGGGTGGATCCTGTCAGGGCTGAGATGGCCCGACGCTCAGCGTGCCCCCATCTCAGCCTCCTGGGGCCAGGCATCTGGCACACACACAGGGTCCAGAACGTTCACTACATGCAGATAACAAGCCATGTGTGGGAGACGCGCCTGGAGCACTGACTGCCAACTCACGTCCAGCCCTTGGTGCCGTGCTTCGTGAACTTCAACCACCTTCCACGGACACCATCTAGTGTGTCGGCTCACAGCCCCACGCTCCTCTCCACTCCCGACAGGGGCTGCCCCCGGCATAAGACCCTAGATCCGGGCCTAGACCCTCCCCAGGTCCGTGCTTGTCTGCCGCCTGGAAGGAGGGTAATTAACACCCAGGGGGGCAAAACTGGCATAGTGATGCCCCTAGAGAGTAGGTCACTTCTTCTTTCGACCGTGAATGTGCCAGAAAGACGTTTGCCTTCTGAAGCTCCTGTTCCCAGCCGAGGCCTGAGGTTTCGCCCTGGCCCTCCAAGCTTCGGGGTCCCAAAGGACCACCTGTCCACCGACGACCACGAGCCCGGCCTGGAGCTGTGCCCGCAGCTTTTAATGCCGCATTTAAGGCCGCCCCGCATCCTGCCGGTAGGGACACAAGCAAGAGCTGTGGTGCCCGCCACACAGACTACTGGCCACACCGTGATGGACGTGGCTGCGGCAGTGCCCGGCTCGGAGAGAGCAGAGCCCTCCTTCCCAACCCAGGGCCAAAGCACCAACGGTGTGTTCTGGGGCCTTCCCCAGCCGCAGGCGGGCCTGGGAGCCTGAGCACATGGGGCCTGCAAAGCTTTTCCATGAATCAAGAGAGACACCTGGTGGCTGTCATGGGCGCCCCGGCTACCTGCTCAGCCTGGCCTTCTGGGCACCTCGGCCCTGGTCCAGTTGCCCCAGCAGTTGCGCCCAGCCTGACCCAACCCGGCCCTCCTCCCGGGGACCAGCTGTCTTCCCAAAGGACTTCAGAAGTCCTGCCGTGCTGGCGGGGATCTCAGCTCTGAAACCCAATCCATGTGGAGCCCTGGCGTCCTCAAGCTGAGTTGGGGGTCCTGCTCCAGAGGGAACTCTTACTAGCAGAAGAAGGCAAATACATTTCTTACCAGTAGAATTTCCCCCGGTGGGAACCTCTCAGAAGCTTTGCCCTGGGTCCAGGAGGCCCTGCCCATCCCCTCTACCTCCCCGTCAAGGGGAGCTGGAGGGCCACCACCCCAGAGCCTCCCCAGGTCCCGTCCCCCAGAAATGTGGCTTCTATTCATGGGACTCCAGGTTGGGATAAGTAGGTACTTGGTTCTTCATCTTTGACTGGACCAGAACCTTCTGGACTTTCTCCCAGCATGGTCTGACACTGTGAATTAATTTTTTTTTTTTTCAGTGAATGAAGACTTTTAAAGCATGGATGCAAATGGTAGGTTCTGCAGATTTATGGGGGTTTTTTAAATTGTGGCAAAATACACATAACACAAAATGTACCACCTTAACCATTTTTTTAGTGCATAGTCCAGTGGCTTTAAGTGCATTTGCATTGATGTGTAGCCATCCCCACCATCCATCTGCAGAACTTTCTCATGTGCCCCAAAAGAAACTCCATCCCCATTAAAGACTCACTCCCCATCCCCTCCCCCGGCCACTGGCAAACCCCCACTTTTCTTTCTGTCTCTAAGAATTGGATTTGTGAAACTGTGAATTAAGTTGCATCTCTTTTACGTTTGTTTTGCCCGCCCCTATGATGCGATAGGTTTTCTCCTGTCCCTACGCATGGATACATTCTGTTCTCAGCACCGGGCACTGCCTGACCCAGGAGGAGGGTAGATACACTGGAAGTTCCTTTGTTCCTGCATTTACACGAACATTCTGGGAGCCTCTGCCGAGTCAGCTGTGTCTGGTGCTGGAGACAGGTCTGGGGAGAGCACAGCCGTGCCCTCTCGGAGCTGACCCTGCAGCCAGCGAGGAAAATGAGGAAAACGTTAACGAGTCACGACACAAACATTTACATACTTTACGATTGTGATGTTGCTCTTTGGCAACACTCGGGGAGCTAGGAGGGCAGGTGCATCTAGCTGGGGAAATCAAAGAGGCTTCCCCGAAGGAAGTCAACTGAGCCCTCCCGGGAGAGGAAGAGCATCAGGTGAAGGAGTATCCAGCAGGGTAATGGCTGAAAATGACACAGACCTGTCCCTCCTCTGGTTCTGGAGGTCAGAGGTCCCAACATGGAGATGTCAACAGGGCTGGTTCCTTCTGGAGGCTCTAGAGGAGAACCCACTTCCTTGGCTTGACCAGCTTCTAGAAGCTACCTCCGTTCCTTGACCCGCGGCCCATTCTCCATCGGCAAAGTCGGTTCAGTGTGGCATCTTCCCCCTCTCCTCTCTTTCTCTCTTCCACTTCCATCATCACGTCTCTTGCTCTGTCTCCAATAATCCTATCTCCTTCTTTCCTTTATAAGGACCTTCATGGCTACATGGAGCCCATCTGAATAATCCCAGATGGTATCTCCATCTCAAGGTCCTTACTATAATCACCCACAATATCCCCTCCACTGTACAGCTTCTAGGTCAGGACAAGGACTTCTAGGCAGACCGTTATTCTGCCTTCTGCAGGAGGTAATGGGACCAGAGTTGGGCATCTCCTTTTTCAAGGGGGGAAGAGATTTGTACGGTGGCTTCTGTGCCCCCAGGGAACGTGATAGGCACCATAGTATGAGGCTCCAATTTATGGCTCATGCTGCCATTTATTAAGTGTATGATCTCAGCTGCTATGTATTTAATCGTCCCGTGACCTCGTGCTAGGGCCACCACCCCATTTCTCAGGTGGATGCACAGAAGCCCCACAGCCCAGCCCAGTCCTGAGCCTCCAGCCTCCAGCTTCCCAGCCAGTCCTCCCGAAGAGGCACCAGCTTCCGCTGGAATGTATGGAAATGCAAGGAATTCATGATTCCCATCCGGGACCTGCTGAGTCAGAAACGTTGGCCATGGACCCGCCCTCCAGGGTCTAACAAGCTCTCTGCGTGATTCTGTTGCCTTTCAAATGTGAAGGTGCTTCCTCTCGGGGCCCCTTCTTACCCTCCCGACCCAGAGCTCAGCTGGGCTCGTTCAGGACTGGACTCTGTCTCTGCCAGGAAGACCCTCACCACTGCACCCCACAGGGACTCTGCACAGGTCTCGTGGGGGGCAGCGACGTCCCCCAGCTTCTCTCTGGCCAGGGAGCAGGAACAAGACTTTGACCTAGCACTCTCCTCACCACTCTGTGCGTGTGTGCATGTGCATGTGTGTGTGTCCACGTGTATGCATGCACGAGTGCGCGTCTCTCCACCTTCCCCACTCCCGAGCTCCAAACTCCTCTGAGGCAGGGACAGAGCCTTAGCAGTGGATTCAAGGAACAGAGAACAGATGCTAGTCAACCAGATCTTAAGTGCAGGTGACTCCCCTATGTGACTTCCTGAGCCACTAAGGTGGATCCCAGGCACGCTCTAGGGGTGCAGAAGGGGCACCGACCTTACTACTCACAACAGCGATGGCACCTTCCTCGGTGGCTTTGGAGGACACGGAATAGCTGATGGGCAAAGAGAAGGGCTTCATCTGTCCTCAGGGCTGGGGTCACGGGGCACCATCCCACACAGGCGCCACGATTCTGCTCTCTGCGCGAACTGGGCGAGCGGGAGCGAGTCTGGTTTCTTCGGTGGTTTTCAAACCATGCTCCATGCAGCCCGAGAGTGCCCACGGAGGAGCAGGGAGGCGAGGGCCGCAGACAGGGTGGGCTCAAAGGCCCCAGCCACCCAGGCTTTGCTTCCTCTGCCGCATCTCTGTGTGTCCAGGAAGCTGTTTAAGAAAGAGAGGGAGTGCCCCATCGCAGAGGGGCGACAAATGTGAAGCAGCCTCATTCATTCGTGTGACGGCAGCCTCGTTTGCTGCCCTGGCCACGCTCTGTGGAATACTGTCCCCCCCCCGCCCCCTGCACCCTTCCAGGACTTCTCAGAGGATCCCAGCATCTTCCAGGCCTTTCTGGTTCCTCCGGTCCAGTCCCATCACTTAGCAATATTAACACTCGTCTTTTCTTCTTCCCCGGATGTGCATCAGGCTTCCTCCCACGGGTCTCGAAGCCTGGAGAGAGGGTGGTCTTCTGGGCCCTTCCAGGACCCTGGCCCCTCTGCTGTGTTTGGGGCGGGGAGGACAGACACCGCGGAGGAGGAGGGGTTGCCTTGCTAACGAGCAGTTGGTGGGTCCCGCTCGGTTCCACACTCAGTCCACCGTGGGGGTCCGTCCCTGCAAAGAGGGAACAGGTGTCGGTCAGGATGAGGAATGACCTGACCAGAGCAGGCACCTCGGAGACCTCGCCTGGCCGAGGCCTGCCCCCCCCTCACGTCACAGGCTGATGGGTGTGGGCTGTCCTCCTCCGACTATCTGGATGTTGCTCCAGCAGAAGGAAAGAGAGACACACAGCCAGCATGCCAGCTCTTCATTGCCTTGGCCCAGAAGTGACTGTGTCACTTGGCCAGAGCTAGTCAATAGCCCCAACTAAACTTAAAGGGAATGCTCTCACCGGCTCATAGACTGTTGAGTGAGCACTAAGTGCGTTTCCCCAGCATGCAAGTGTGGTGTAAACCTTCGCACAGCCGCCTCCATCCCAGGGGACCCACTGAGAGAGGGACAGCCAATGGGCTACGCTCCGAGCCCCTTTCTGGTGGCCCTCACATACCCAGGGTCCGATTTCTCCCCCACCTTCTCACCACGGAGCCACAGAATCCTTGGGGTCTCCTCCCAGAGCCACAGAGAACTGGGGAGGGGAGGGTGTATGTCTCACACCTGCAGAATTCTCTAGACCAGAAACAGACCACAGTCGTGTCAAGTTCTCCCAACAAACCCACCAGCCCTTCGCAGTCCAGTCTGATGGCAGGGGTCGGAGTGCATGAGCAGACCCCACAGCTTAGCAAGGGCAGGATCAGGGAGTGAGCCCCCATCCCACCACCACTCCTAACCTCCTCCAGTGATTTTTTTTCCTGCTCTCTCACTTGTTCTGGAGACAGGGGAGGGAAATGCCACAGGGAAACGCTGGAAAAAGCTCTTTACCTCCAATTCTACTCCTTCCCCTCCACCATCAGATGCCATAGACCCAAGGAGGGATGGAAAGCAAAGACAGCATACCTTGGAGATATTGCAGGTTCGATTCCAGACCACGGCAATAAAGCGAATATCGCAATAAAACAGGCCAAATGAATGTTTTTATTTCCCAGTGCCTATAAAAGTTATGTTTCCACTATACCATACTCCATTAACTGTGCAATAGCATCATGTCTGAAAAAAAAAAGTAAAAACTGCTAACCATCATCTGAGCTTTTAGGGAGTCATAATCACTGATCACAAATCACCATAACAAAGACCATCATGAAAAAATTCGAGATATTGCGAGCATTGCCAAAATGTGACACAGAGACACCAAGCGAGCAAATGCTGTTGGAAAAATGGTGCAGGAAGACTTGCTCGACGCAGGGCTGCCCCAAACCGTCAAGCTGGAAAAAAACACAGTATCTGCAGTGCTTCATAATGTGAAGTGCGCCAAAACGAGGTATGCCTATATACCGATTGGCTCCAAATTGGGCCTGGGGGGGGAGGGGAGCCAGAATTGACAGCTTTCTGTGCAACGCGAGGTACGCAATAGCTTCTTTCCCCAGTCAAAGCAATAGGGGAAAAAATCCCCCTCGCCACCCTGTTCCACCATAGCCCTCCATGGGAGACGTTGTCAGGACGACACCTTCTGGAATTAGCAGTGATGGGCCAACAACCTGGTGAATATACACTTTGAAGGGGCGCACTTACGGTATGTGAATTCTATCTCAGTGCTTTCAACGTGAGTGGGAAAAGATGTCACCAGAATGTGCAGTAAAAAAAAAGAAGAAGAAGAAGAAGAAGGAGGAGGAGGAGGAGGAGGAGGAGGAGAAGGAGAAGAAGAAGAAGAAGAAGAAGAAGAAGAAGAAGAAGAAGAAGAAG
>NW_023270763.1:10617011-10665461 GCF_011800145.1 Mirounga leonina | reverse complement strand
GAAGAAGAAGAAGAAGAAGAAGAAGAAAGGATTCTAAGGCTGAAAAGAGTTTAAAGCCACCAGCCTGGCTGCTGTCTAGACCCCGCCTCCGGGACCGCCCTTGCGCGGTGGCCGCGGGTGTTCCCCGGGTTATTAATGGGGCACCACTGCCACCTAGTGTTCATAGGGGTGAACAGCAAGAAAATGAGGCAGTTGGAAGGGAAGTGACAGAGGGTTGGGGGGGGACGGAAGGCAGGAGAGGGGCTCCGGGTAGCCCACGCCCCTTCCCCACAACCCCCCAAAACGTTCTCACCTGCCCTCCTCCCAGAACTACACCCCAGCAGGGTGCAGGGGCTCAAAATAGCCATTGCCTGATTCTTGGGCTGGTGTGTAAATAAAACCTGGTGAGTATGATTCGAACCCACTTCCTTATGATTATATTGACAAAATGGGGGGCAGCTCTAGGCGCAGAGAGCTCCTGGACCGGCTGTGAGCCTCTGGACCCCTTACTGCTTCTAGAAGCTTCTATGGCTGTCTCAACTGAAAATGAAGGGGGTGGACCCATCAGGAGTTGCACACTTAGTGTTGACCCAGCCAGGTGGGCTCCCCCAGTGAGGGGGGCAGGCCAGGTGAGGCGCTGTTATCCCACCCCATCTACAGTACCGACAGACCAGCTCCAACAGGATCCCCGGCCCAGGGGGTCAAAACATAGCTATTTGTTCATGCGGAGAGCCAGAAATTGAGACAATATGTGAAATCCTTCGGGTTTTTCTTAGTCACTGGTTTCATGTTTTTCAAAGGCTATGACCAGAAGATCCATCCCTTATGAATTATTCCTGCCAGAAAGGCATAACCTGCTTGGAAAACATCAGGCAAACTAACATCAGGCCCAAACTATGGGCCAGTCTACAAAACAACCGGCTTGTGCATCTCAAAACTAACAAGATGAAAAAAGACAAAGAAAGAGCAACTATTGTGGATTAAAGGCAAATAGAGACAGGACATCTAAACTCGGCGCACGGCCTGGGATTAAATGCTAGACCAGGCGAGGGAGAGAAAAGATTGCCAGAAAGGACAGTTTGGGGGAAAATTGCCAAAACTTAAACATGTCTGTTAAAGATTAGATGATGGTATTGTATCAAAGTTGAGTGCACTTTGATAGAGAACATCTTTGTATGTCCACAACTAACCCTCAACTGGTTAAAGAAAAAAAAATATGTGCATACTGAAAGCGATTTGTGGCAAAATGTTAATAGTCGGTCTTTATACTATTGTTGCAACTACTGATCTCTATACGATTGTCCTATACTGTGGTTATACTGTTGTTTATACTGTTGTTGCAACAATAAGTTGGACATTTTTTCCATTTTTTTAAAGATTTATTTGAGAGAGAGAGAGTGTGTGTGAGAAACAGAGCATGAGTGGGGGGAGCGGCAGAGGGAGAGAGGGAGAGAATCTCAAGCAGACTCTCCGCTGAGCATGGAGCCCGACGCAGGGCTCGATCTCACAACCCTAAGATCATGAGCTGAGCTGCAATCAAGAGTCAGACGCTTAACTGACTGAGCCACCCAGGTGCCCTGTTTGTTTGTTGTTGTTTTTTAAGACAGGAACATCCAGTCCAGGGACCACCAGTTTTCACCCTCGGGATTAGGTGCCCTCCCAGGGGCTTGCGGATCCGACACAGTGTGGAACAGACCAGGCTGGCAAAGCCGGGGTGCAGGAGAAGCTCTGGGCTCTGGCTCATCTCACCTCTTTCTCTGCTCATCGCTGTCCCTTCCCCTTGGTCAGTGGGAAGATGACCCCCCTCCTCTCCTTCCCTGACTCACAGGCAGGTCCGAGGTGCTGTGCTGCAGAGGACAGTCCCAGCCCATGACCGGGTGTAGTCCCAGCAATGCCTCCAAGTTCCTAGGCAACCTTGAGTGAGTCCCAGTTTTTCTGCTGGTAAGATGGGGCAGCAGCTAGAACAAGATGTCATCCAGGGATGGGGGCCAGGGCCTGGGCAGAGAAGCCCTAGGAGGGTCCCATGACCCTCGGAGTCACCTGTTGGGGGGCAGGAGTGTGGGGAGGAGGGGAGGAGGGAAGGCACACCCTCTGCCTGCATCACATCAGAGTCAGCTTTACTGGTGCTTTCGCTGCTTTGCATCCTTGTAAGGTGGGAGGTGGGGAACAAGAGCTAATAAAGCCTGACCACAGGGTGGCAATGCCAGTGGGGGGCGGGGGGAGACAGGTGCCTTGGCCACGCCCTCAGGATGTGCCAGCTCAGAAGGGGAAGCTGGTTGAAGCATCCACCTTACTCCCTCCCCGATCATCTCAATATGGGCGGTCGCCCCACACCTCCTTGGCTTCCCAAAAAACCTACAGGCTCAACTCCACGGGTTTTCTTTGGCCACATTGGAGTTTCAAAGGCACCTGAATTTGACCGGGTCTTCACACGCTGCGCCCAGCTGCTGTCTCAGGCTTCCTTCGGCTGCTGAGACCCCTGGGGCTGGGGGTCCTTGCACTTCAGGCTTTGGCACCCTGAGCTAGAAACCAGATCAGCCCAAGAGGCTCTCCCTCCCGCCACTCCACATCCGATCAGTCTCTCAAATTATTCCACAGCCCAGATCTCTTCTGCACACCTGCTGCACGGTCCTTGGGCACATCTTCTAGAACAACTTCAAAATCACCCGTCTGCTCGCTGGCCTTGGCTCCGAGCTGCCTTCCTACTGCAGACAGCACCATTTATTTGAGAGAGAGAGAGAGAGAGAGAGAGCGCAAGGGGGGGAGGGGCAGAGGGAGAGGGAGAAGCAGGTTTCCTGCCTAGCAGGGAGCCCGATGCTGGGCTTGATCCCAAGACCTGAACCAGGATCATGACCCGAGCCGAAGGCAGACGCCTAACGACTGAGCCACCCAGGCGCCCCCTGCTCGAGTCTTTGACCCAGAGGGATGCACAATTCGAAAAGCCTATTGATCGCCGCCACCGGCTGAAGGCCGGGACTCTGCTTTGCCCGAAGTCATCCAGTGATGGAGCCAGATGTCAAGCTCCAGACTGTTGGGCCCCAAAATCAGCACATCCTCCCCGCTAACGGGCTGCCCGGCAAAAGGTGGAGATGTCAGGAACAAAGTGAACGGTTAACGGATTCAGATAATGCCCATTGGGAAGGGGGGCACCCCAGCTGCAAGGTGGGGGTCCCGCGTCACTGGGGGCTCAACCTACGCCTCTGACCGCCTCGCGGCTAAAGTTCACCCCCCCACCCCGGGTGTCCCCATGGCCACAGCCCTGCAACACTGCTCTGGGGACCGCAGGGAGGGGCGGCGGGGACGCGGGCCGGAAGTCAGGAAAGCTAGGTTGGAGCCTGGTATCATCACGAGTGCGCTCTCTGTGGGGTCCTGGCCTCCCTCTCCTGGTCTACACTGGCGATCAGGCTTGGCAATGCGGAGGTCCATTTCCTGCTCTCGAGCGCCGACGCTCCAGGTGGGGGACCTGCCTCACCCCTGCTAACCCGCCCTGACACACCTCCCAGCAAGATGTGGCCAGACGCTCTCTTCACGCAGGCCACCTCACCACCCGTTCCAGCAGCCGCTGTTTCTCAAATCAGCACAGTTTTATTTTCGAGGGAGATTGTCTATTTCTCCCGGGAAAGAATCTTAAAAAGTTATAATAATAAAACCCACGGAGCTGCGGATTACCATCTATTATTCTTTGTTGAAAGAATGACATTATGTAAAAAGTGGCCCTCCTGGAAAATTCTGGATTTGCCCAGATGCTTCCGCCATTAGACAAGCGTAAATCCCATGGACCCCCTCAGCTCCATCCACCCCCCAAAATACCAGAAATTGAAAACCACCTGCGAAGACGCCGGACTGGGTAGGCACAGTTTTGAATGCACTGCGGGGGGTGGGGGGGTGCTTTTTCAAGTGGCTTGGAACCCACTGTGGAAAGTAGTTCACGGTGGAGACAACTGTCATCAATGCCCATTCACACAAACGGATGCTTACAGGCAAACCCGTTAGCTTTGCCCCTTAATTCGTGGGCCACATGGAAGACAAACAGAAAGAAATTTTAAATTTTCATTTAAAATGATTTCTTCATTGGCTTTCCCAGAGGCAGCATGCAAAGACAACCGGGCTCAAAAGCCCAGCTCAGGGGTCACCCTGGTGTCGCCTGAAGGGGAACAGGCTGGGCCGTCATTAGGGGCTCTCGCCCACGCTCAGCTGGGCTTCCTTAGTTCGGAGCCCCAGCCTGGGGGCTTCTGTGCTCTCTTCTGACAAGAGGGTGTGCTACCGGATGGAGGCCAGGGGCCTGGAACAGTCCAAAAGCTTCTGTCAAGTTTTCTTTTTCCTCAGCATGAAGGGGAATGTGGTCTCTGACCGTCAGCCTTATGCCCGCAGATGGGGACGTTGGGGAGAAGACACCAGTGACTCTGGGTGGGGCCTCTCTGGACAGGAAGGACAGGGCCCTGCCCTCTCTCGGTCACATCAGCTCTGTGGCCACCCTGGGAAGAACTTCAGGAGCAAGAAGATTCCCTTCGCCCCCCCCCCCACACACAGACCTGTATCCCAGGGCCCAGACTCCTGAGGCAGATGGACAGACAGACATATGCAGACACAGACAACTCCTCTCCAGTTGTATCAACTCCCAATGGACCGCCCTCCCCCTCCGCAGGCAAGATTCCCCCTGACCCCTGACCCCTCCTCCCTCACCTGGTCAAGGATCTGGGCAGCCCCCTTCTAGGGTGGGATGGTCCTCCAAAGATTTCACAAGGTATTTTATGACCCCAGTGAGGGTGTTCCCACCCCACCTGAGACACAGTGTTTGTACCTAAAACCTGAACCCTTGGTTTCTAGAGCCGAGTGGAAAAATACCTCCCAATCCAGCCCGGAAGTCGTCTCTGCCCAGAAAAGAGACCGAGACAGACCAGCCCAGCGCTTGCCAAGTCCCACCCACTGCCTAATCCAACCCAACCCGAGACCAGAACAGGAGGCCAGCTCAGCCAGAGACATGCAGGACCAGTCTACACAGTCCTACCAGGCCAGAGACAACTAAGGTGGACCCCAAGAAGCCCAGAGCTCAGCCTGGCCCTATCAAGCAGCCCAGCCCAGCGGCTAAAGAAGCCTGGGGTGGAACCGTCCAGGGTCCAGCCCTGTGCTTAGCACAACCCAAGAAATATTCAACCAAGAGGCAGAGCCAAGACCAACCTAGGCCACCATAAAACCTAAGCTGCTTAGCTGCATCTTAACTACCGCCCAGCCTGGGGCCACCACCTCCTCTCAGGAGCCAAAACAGTTCTAAGCCTCACCAGCACCCCCACTCCCACCCCCACCCTGCAGCCCTGGCCCAGTCCCAGCCCAGAGGGCTCCACCCAAACAGCTTAACAAAACAGCCCAGCCCCAGCTTGGCTGACTAGCAGCAAGGGGACCTTCCTTGGCGGTACAAGCAGGAGGTGGGCCTTGGTAGGGAGAGCCGGCTGAGCAGACCTTCTCCAAGCTTCCAACTGCAGCCCTGGCAGGCTGAGGCGCCTTGGTGCCCCTGCTCCCATCCAAGCAGAGAGGGCGGTGCCCCTTCCTCCCCAGGTTTGTGCAGGTTCCCAGGGAGGAGCTAAGAATGTCGAGAAGACCAAATCTCATACTCTGGACTTCAAGTTTTTCTGAGCGAGAACCAGGCTTCCAGTGGCTTCTCTGGGTGGGGAGCAGTGGAGGATCCGATGGGGAAGGGGTCCTGCACCTCAGAAACACAGTAAGGATCCTGCTGCGGAGCCCTTGAATCATCCCTACTCTAAGTAGAGCTGTGAGACCCCAAAGTCCAGCACGACCCAAGGGGGTTGAAAGCCCAGCCAAGCAGCCTCAAGAAACATCATAGGTGCTTATATTTTGCCTCCCTCCTCCTGAGTCTGGGTGGTGGGTGGTCAACAGGACTGCCTCTGGAATCAGATGATCTGAATTTGAGTCCTGACCCATCTATCTCCACGTGTTGACCTCGGGCCACTGTCCCCACCTCTCTGTGCTCCCACGTCCCTCAGTTGTAAGATGGGAATAGATAAGATGCGATTCAGTCTTTAGTTATCTGCCAGTGTCACCCAGCCAACAGCCCTGCAGGACACACCTGTGCGGGGGCAAGGTCCCCTCCTCTGCAGGGCCAGGAGCTGACCATTCTGGTGGACCTCAGAAAAATCCAGTGGGCAGGATAGCTGGGGCCAGACGACCCCAGTGTGAACAGAGCCATGCGATATAGGGGCCCTGGTTAGCTGTTACTACTAAACTAAGGAGTTTAGAGGAGAGCCATGAGACCCCTCGGCCTGAATGGAATACTTGGGATGATGTTCAGATTAGAAAGAAATGTGACTTGGGACTCGACACCATTTTGGAACAAATGGAATCCTCCAGAGCTCCTTGGAAGATACCAGGGAAGGAAAGGAAGTGCCTGGAAAATCATTTTTTCCACTTTTGTTGGGGTAGAACTGACAGACAACACTGTGTGGGTGTGAGGTGCACCGAATCATGGCTTGGCTTACAGATGAGAAAGGGTGACCACAAGAAGATTAGTTAGCATCCACCATCTCGTATCGATCAAAAATATTTTTTTTCTTGTGATGAGAGCTCTTAGGATCTACTCTCTTAGCAACTTCTAGATGAACCATACAGCAGGGCTAACTAATCGCCATGCTGCCCATAACATCGCTGGACTTATTTCTCCTGTAACTGGAAGTTTGTACCATTTGACCCCCCATTCATCCTATTTATAAGTCCCCCCTCTGGGGAGACATTAAATACTGCAAAAGGTTAGGGGCGCCTGGGTGGCTCAGTTGGTTAAGCGGCTGCCTTCGGCTCAGGTCATGATTCCAGAGTCCTGGGATCAAGCCCCATGTCAGGCTCCCTGTTCAGCGGGGAGTCTGCTTCTCCCTCTCCCTCTGCCCATACCCCCTGCTCATGCTCTCTCTCTCTCAAATAAAATCTTTTTTAAAGAAAATACTCCAAAAGGTTAAACTTTTTCCTAAAGAAGGTAGGAGGAAAAAAAACTCCAATTCTTGTCTGAAATGCTTTTTTGTATTGAGTGCTTACAAGTCATGCCATAAATATTTATTATCTACTATGTGCTAAGTGTTGTGCTAGAACAATTACAAAAAATTATGTTAGTGATGGGGCACCTGGGTGGCTCAGTCAGTTAAGTGTCCGACTCTTGATTTGGCTCAGGTCATGATCTCGGGGTCCTGGGATTGTGCCTTGTGTGGGGCCATGCCCAGCGGGGAGTCGGCTCGAGGATTCTCTCGCCCTCTCTCTCTGCCCCTCCCCCCGCTCACGTGCATGAGCACATGTGCACACTCTCTCTCTCTCTAAATAAATAAAAAAATAATCTTTAAAAAACGATGTTAGTGATAAAACATCCCATTATTCATTTTCGAGGTTTTCCCTTAGGTGTTTTTGATATACAGCATAAATATGTACATGATGTTTTTCCAAATTGCTAAGCAGTTCTTTAGTACTATAAATTAAGTAATCTTTTTCACATTATGTGTGATACCTGCTTTTAGAATATTGTATCTTCCATTAAATAATTGGCTCCAAATTGAGTTTATCTGTTGGGTCTAATATGTTTAAGAGCTTCTGATGCCCCTCTTTTCTTAAAATGTTATTTTATACACTAGCCTTTTTGTGCATTGTATCAGTCAGCTTTTGCTAGATGGTGCCGCTGTAACAAGCAGGCCCCACGCCTCGGTGACTCACAACTGCAATGGTCAGTGGCCAAAGCAAGTCACATGACCAGGCCCAATGTCGATGGATATGGGATGCATCTTCCTCCCATAAGAAGGCCGGCCCTCATATGGTAGTGGGCAAGATGTATGATTTCCTTACAAGAAGGGGGAATGAGTTGCTGGGAATGGAGATAAAATCTTACCACGATCCTCCAGGTGACTCAAAAATCCACCTAAAATGATTTTGAGGCTTTTCATTTACATAAGATTCAATGTATGCACTGACTTGGAAATACTACACCTCTTACAGTCTTCGACCTCCCAGCCAGAAGTGTGCATGACAAGCAGGATATCATAATATCATAAATATCCTGCCTCTCTCACACTCTGTGTGTGTGTGTGTGTATCCACCATAAAGAAGAGCATGTTCCCCATTTGGATTAAAGAGCTAAGTATAAAGATATCATATCATAGAACTAAAAAAAAAATTATATCGAATAATTATCACTTCTCTGATGACATGACTCCTTTCCAAGCCTGGGAGCAAGAGAAGAGATCACAAACGCGAAGACCATCAGCTAAAAACACATGAAAGATCTGAAAGGAGTACAATGAAAATGAGAAGGTGAAAACTGCTGGAGTGTGTAATTGTGGCAGAGATTATCAGCAAAGTGTTGATTTCAAAGTTTTAGTAGGAGAGGCTATGATGTGTCTGGTGGTGGGGAGCCCACCCAGACGAGCAGGTTCCTCAAAAGGGGAAACTCAGTTCACACAAAAGGGAATGCCAATTTTTAAAGGGTTCAACCTCGCGGCAACCCAAGAAATGCAAGTTAAAACCACAATAGAGAATCACAAATATGGGGCACCTGGGTGGCTCAGTCGTTAAGTGTCTGCCTTCGGCTCAGGTCATGATCCCAGGGTTCTGGGATCGAGCCCCGCATCCGGCTCCCTGCTCAGCGGGAAGCCTGCTTCTCCTTCTGTCCTTCCCCCTGCTTATTCTCTCTCTCTCTCAAATAAATAAATAAATAAAAATCTTGAAAGAAAGAGCAAAAAGAAAGAAAAGAAAACTATGTGCATGAACAAGAACAGGGAAGAAATCGGGAAAGGAGGTAGGAAGAGAGAACGGCTTCCGTGATAGGGTGATTGGTTGCGGGCAGGTTTCCTTCTATTTCTCTTTACCTAGTTATTGCTATGATAGGTTTGTGCCATAAATAAAAGTGGGGGGTGGGGAGCATGGCTATGAATGTATACAACACCTCCTCCCGTCTTCTGAGATAACCACATGCTTCATGACTTCTCCTGTGAATGAGGTGGATTGTAGAGACGTCCCCCAGCTACCCCACACTCCGTCCCTGGGTGAACACTTACTGGATCCTAGTGTATTCCATTTCATTCAATCTGAAAACTTTTACTGAGCAACTACATTATACCAATTATGGCAACTAAGAAAGAAAGGGGCTAATGGAGCGTGTACCTTGGTGGGGGCCAAATCCAGGTCCTCAGGAGCAGAGAGGGATCCACACGGTAAAGCGGGGAGCTGGCGCCTTCCCAGAAGACACACAGAATGGCCAGTGTGAGATCGTGTGCGTGAGCACTCTGCCATGGGTGTCAGAGCCCAGCACGGGGCTTGGCACATAGTAGGTGCTCAATAAATATGTGTAGCATTGAATTGAACTGAACTGTAGAGAATGTGGGAAACTTATTTCCAATCAACCCTCTCCTACTCCAGCCCAGAATCAAGGAAGAGTGCTGGTCCTCCTGGGGAGCCCCGCAACTTGCTCCCAGCGGCCCCCTCCACCATGGCCTCGCCCAAACCTCGGGTCCTAGGAAGTGTGCTAGAAAGAGGCCCTGCCTGTGCCCTAAAGACCTCCAGGTCTTTGATACTTGATAGATGAAAAACCCAGACCTGGGGAATACTGACAAAGAACATTTCCTGATCTGTAAAGTCACTTGTGAAAAAAAATCACACTCAGGTTTTAGATTTAATGACCCACTTCTATTGAAAAGAACAAAACTACCAGGGAAGAATATAAAATTCTGGGAGAAAATGGCAAGCGTGTCTGTCTTGTCCCCTTTGTCGCTCATCCTCTGCACGAGCTGGAGGTGCATACTTCCGTCCTCCTCTGAAGGGCCCATCATGATCGGTGATTGCTTATTCCTGTTAATGGGTTCCAGTATGCCCCAGAAAGCCACCAAACGATCCATGTGGCCAATCAGTGGACATCTCCCAGTCCTCTGTGGCAAAGCCACCTCCTGACCACACTGTAAGGGCACGTTTGCCTGGGGATGGTCACCTGTCTTTAAAAAGCAAAATGCCTCTTATGCAAGCTAGGCTTGCAATATGTTTTTCTCTCCCTGCCCTTCTTATTCACTTTTATGCTAAAATAACATTTTATGGCTAAAGAATTCCAAACAGGGGCATCTGGGTGGCTCAGTCGGTTAAGGGTCTGCCTTCAGCTCAGGTCATGATCCCAGGATCCTGGGATCAAGCCTTGCCTCGGGCTCCCTGCTTGGCGGGGAGTCTGTTTCTCCCTCTGCCCCTCCCCCTGCTCATACTCTCGCTTGCTCACTCACTCTCTCTCTCAAATAAATAAAATCTTAAAAAAAAAAAAAAAAGAATTCCAAATATACTTCCAGCCACAGCACAACACAGGGCAAAGTAAGCAAGGAGCCCACTGGGAAGATGGACCACCAGGGTCCCTCTCCAACCTGGTGGCAGGTGCACCTTAATCCTGAATTGTCAGTGGTTTTTTTTGCCAGAGCTGTGTTCCTGCCTTTACTACTCAAAAGTGCATCTCCCGTGCCCACATCCAGGGCCGGCCCTTGGGCATCATGGATAAAGTGACTCCATTTTCCATGACGTGTGTATTGTACTTATAATGTTGCCTGACCTGATTCATTCAGGTATGCATTTTCCAAAGCATTAGAATTTCTGGGATATTTTGATGATGTGCAGAGCAGAGGGAGATAAACCCCTTCTTGGCTCTCTCCTGCCTTTTGAACTCATACAGCAGGATGGAAATTCATTTCCCCCTAAGAACAAAGCTGCGGGGTCTGAGAGATCCAGGAAAGGGGAGCAAGGAAAGTTGGCCCCTTGGGGCAGCTTCCATTGGTGACTTCAGTTAAAGGGCTTGTTATAGCTAGCAACTGCTGTATAACAAACCGTCCCAATTTAGTGTCTTCAAACAACCTTTTTTTTCCCTAATGAACCCACAGTTTGAGCAGGATTTGACCAAGGGAGCTCATTTCTGCTTCACTCAGTGTCTGTTGGGGCAGCTCAAGCCATTTTCCTGCCCTTCTTGGGTTCTGGGAGATAGTTCCAGAATTTTAGAATAAGCTCCAGTTTTCCGGAATAAGGAGGGCCTTGCCACTGCCCAACTCCAGGGGAGGCCACTTACATGGTGTTTCAACGTAAGTGTCATCTGGTGGAGGAGAGGCTACCCCCATGTAAAGCAAAGTGAATAGTGCCCCCTGGAGTTGTGCAATGGGGAAGTTCATAAGAGACTGGAGATGATCAGATGTAACATTTGACCTAATCACCCCCACTTGACAAATAGTGGAAGTCGGTGCTGTCAGAGGAGACCAAATGGGACTCTCGTTCCCCCATTCCCCACCCCCGCCATCTCAGGCAAGTCGCTAACCCCTCCGGGACTCAGTCTCCCACCTTGCAAAAGAGGGACTTTACAGGATGGCCCAAATGTCCCTTCCAGCCCTGACACTTGCGATCCTGGTGGTCGTTTTGAGAGCAAGTCCTGGTGACAACACTATGCACCCTCGTCTCGGGAAAGATTCCATTTTGATTTTGTATTGGGAGACATGTTGCTTTCTTGTGGAAAGTGATGATTTACGGGGAAATCACTTCCGGGGCGGGATGTGGAGACCCCTCGCTGCCCCATTTTTCCTATCTCCCCTGGACTCACCTGGCCTGGGGACAACAGAATAAAATGGGGAAGTCTTAGTTTTTAATCCCCACTTAAAGTCAGCTTTAGGGTTAGGGCCAAGGCTGAGGTTTGTCTTAGGGTTATGTTCAGGCTCGGTGAGCTTGCCTTTACTTCTACCTATCTGCCTATTTCCCCCATCACCTTTGCACATCATCCCTTTCTCTGCTCAGTCTTCAAACACTGGTGTTCCAGAGCCTCTGTCCATCCTCATCACTTCCTTTGAGACCCTAGCCTGCATGATACCTTTGCACAATGAGAAATAGCTACTATCATTCATCTTACCTCCCCTCCTTCATCTTCCAGAGAACTGTCCTAGCATACAGATGTTGCTGTTTAGATTTGTTTATTTACAACTGAATACAAAGATCTTAAGTTACTGTCCAACCATTTCTGACAAATGCACATTCCCAGGTAACCAGGAATATTCCATCACCATAGAAAGTTGCCTGTGTGTGTTTACCCCAGGAACAACCACTGATCTGGTTCCTGTCGCTATCAATTGGTTTTTCCTGTTGTAGACCTTAATATAAATGAAATCAGGAGCACCTGGGTGTTTCATTCGGTTAGGCATCTGACTCTTGATTTCAGCTGAGATCATGATCTCAGGGTCCTGAGACCGAGCCCCATGTCGGCTCCGTGCTGAGCATGGAGCCTGCTTAAGATTCTCTCTCCCAAAAAAAAAAAAAAAAAGATTCTCTCTCCCCCTCTCCCTCTGCCCCTCCCACCTCCCCTCTAAAAATAAGAAAACAAGTAAATGAAATCATACATGATATATACTCTTTTGTGTAAGGCTTCGTTCAATCAGCATGCTGTTTTTCAGATTGGTTCCCATTGTTGTGCTAAACTGACTTCCTTAGCACCAGACTTTTCTTCGGATGATTTTGTTTTAGCACATCATCACCATCTGCCTATCACATTCAAGGTGCAGATCTAGTGTCGGGTGGGGTACGCTACCTCTCTGGAAGCGGGGAGCCGGCCAGAGGTGGCTTGGCGTGCTGGAGACGCTGACAGATAGGGAAGTAGAAAAAACAAGCTTCGCACCTAGCTTGGGTCACTTGGCTTTGCAACTTTAGGCCAATCACTTAACCTCAAAGAGAAAATGAGACTCTGGAACATAATAGGTACCTGGTCAAAGTTAGATGAATGTCACCAGAAGGGCATAAGCTGGAAGGTGCTTATTGAAGCCTCTGCCTACGGTCCACAGGGACACAGACAGGCTGCACCCTCACTGCTCAGGAGTCTTGCACACAATGATCACAAACGGACCTCCCCTTGTCGGCACGGTTGGCCCAAGAGTGTTTCCCAAACCCGGCCTCAGCACAGACCTGCCTGCTCAGAATCTGTAGGCTCGGGCCCTGCGGCCAACTGTTTCTGAGTTTCCCAAGTGGTTCTGTCCATCTTGGGCCAGCATTTTGAGACCACCACTCCTCTGGGGAGGATGGATTTGGGGTAGTGACGAGGAGGAGAGTCACTCCCCAGAGACGGGATGCCCCTGGGTCTGCTCTTTTATTAAAAGGTGTCTTAGGGGCACCGCAGTCAGTTAAGCATCTGCCTTTGGCTCAGGTCAGGATCCCGGGGTCCTGGGATTGAGTCCCACATCGGGCTCCCTGTTCAGTGGGGAGCCTGCTTCTCCCTCTCCTTCTGCCCCTCCCCCCGCTTGTGTTCTCTCACTCTCTCTGTTTCAAATAAATAAACAAAGTCTTTTAAAAAAAAAAAAAGTGTCTTATTCGCCTTCCACAGGTGGGCTGACCCCTGGAGGCCAGATGGTAGACACCACCCCGCAGCGAGGTACAGGTGGAGAAGGTGCCCACCATGACCATGAGCAGAACTGCTGGGACAGAGAAGTCAGTGCTCACCGAGCAGGCCACCTGTGTCCCCATGTTTCCCAGCCTCGCTTACAAATAGGCTGGAACCATGTAAAGGGTTTTGGTCAATGGATTGTGAACAAAAGTGACATGTGTCGCGGCCAGGTCAGGGCAGCTAGAGCAAGCATGCCTCGTGCATCCCTCCCTTCTTCCACCTACAGCTCGGAGATGACATGTCCTCAGTGATGTCTCCCACCGCCTGACCCCCTGAGTGACTGTAGGAGCAGAGGTACCTGTCGCTGTCACTGGAGATGTAATGTGAGCTAGAAGGAAACGTCTGTTGTCCAAGGCTCTTTTGTAGCAGCAATCAGCAATAGTTATCCTGACCTACGCAACTATGTATCAAGTGCTTTTCTACTTGCAAATATCTCCCAGCAGCCTCCACAAACCCCAGCAGGAATATTCAAGTAAATGACCAGGGTCTCCTACAAGCTTCGAACAGCTCCAAAGAAGTCCCCCTGAACGCTCAACGTCAGCAATTTCTGAGACACCTCCCTGCCTAGGGACCCCCCAGATGTCAGCTGTCCCCCAAAGCCAAGTGGCTGGCCACCCGTTCAATCGCTGAGATTGCACCTAATAAACGTTTTATGGACCCCTGTTCAATTGCAAAGCGATGCACGCAATTAACTTCCATCGCGGTTTTATTGTGGAAAGATGTTGCAAGCTCCACCGTGAAAGCAGGACCATGCGTCAGTTCAGGAAACGTGGCTGCCAAAGCCCAGTAGGGTCCATCGTCAGAGCAGGTGCCAAGCTCAGATCAGCTGCTTGTGGCTAATGGGGCTGCTCCCGATCTTGCCCATGGTCAGCTGGTACTGAGCCCGAGGCTTCATTCTCCCAGCAAAGGTCCTGGAAAATGCTGGACTGGAACCAGCCTCCTTCCGATCTCTCGCATAGTATGGGGTGATGTTGAATTTACCCCCAGAGGGATGCATGGGTCATAAAAATCTGGGATGTTCAGCCTTGCTGGCCTAATCCTGTGCCTACGACAGACCCACTTCCTAGACTGTTGTGGGATTTCACATCAGACATGTGTGGGGTAGCATCTATTAATGAATGACACAGAGAAAGAGAGAGAGAGAGAGAGAGAGAGAGAGAAACAGGATTTGGGCCACTGAGAGGCGGAGGGGAGGAGGGGGGAGGGCAGGCTAGCTGGTACCCCTCCCCAGTCCAGAGCAATAGGCATGAGCAGTGTTTCCCCAGCAACAATCTCTGATTGGTCCCCATCTGTCCACCAGCTGATGTGAGTCCTGACCAGTCTGTCCTCAATCCCCCCCACCCCCACCCCGGGCAGAAACATGTAGAAGAGGCTGGGAGACCCCGCTCAGGCTCCACCCCAGGGCTGGCATGGAAGCTCTAAGCATTGAAGATGGTGCTGCCCCGCCCACTCCCCAGCCCATCTCTATACAATTCACAACAAAATGGTATTTCTCCGAAAGACACTCGATTCTCTTAATGCTCGAATTCAAAGGGCCTCTTTCTCGATCTGATTGCAAAATTCTGGATAAGCTTGTTAGAAGCGAGCTCTTTTCTGGCTCTGTGTGTGTGTGTGTGTGCTTTTGTGTGAGTGCAGAAATGTGCATATATGCAATATGAGACAGCGTGTGTGCGTGCTCCCCCAAACTTTCTCCCTCTGCGGAGGGCCCCAGACAGGCTCTGCCTCCCGAGGGAAACCAGGGGAAACCATCTG
Organism: Mirounga leonina; assembly: GCF_011800145.1. Classification (NCBI taxonomy): domain Eukaryota; kingdom Metazoa; phylum Chordata; class Mammalia; order Carnivora; family Phocidae; genus Mirounga; species Mirounga leonina. The sequence continues at coordinate 10,650,319 of NW_023270763.1, read as the reverse complement.
GTTTGGGGAGGTGGCTAGGGAGCCAGGAGGACCTACAGGGTGGAAGCATGCCCGGCAGAGGGGGTGGAGGGGTGAGGAGTGGAAGCAGGATGCCTGTGGGAGCTGGACGTGAGGAGGGAGGTCCTGAGGTCTGTCCAGTGAGGGTGGGTCCCTGGATGCCCACCCACCCACGTTAGACCCAGCCAGAGGGCAGACTGAGACCGAGGGCCCAGAGGCCCCCCCACCCCGGTCATGTCCACCCATAGTATCACCACAGTGAGCTCCGATACGTGCATCCACTGCCCTTTCAGTCCACACAACCATCCTTATATACTCTTGTCCCCAACTTTACAGACGAGGCCTAGAAGTTCAGAGAGGTTAAGTGACTTTCCCAGAGTCACAAAGCTGGTAAGTGGGGGAGGCTGAATTCAAACCGAGTCTGCCTCACCATGAAGGCGGATCTGTTTTTGCTAGGCCCCCTCCCGGGAGTAACAAACCAGGTCTCCTCAGTGGCAGGGTTGAGCAGAGCCTGGGGACAAGGAAGCCTTGTGGGCAGGCAATGAGGATGCAGGCAAGCAGGTAAGCTCATGATAAAGGCCCTTCGGGCTCTTCCTGGCCAAGGAGCTTCTTGGACCGAGGCCTGCCTGGAGTCGAGCCGGAGACCCCCCGCCACCCCATCCCTGGGAAGTGGGGTCGGCAAGTGGACCACCACCTCTTGTTTGAAACACTCCAAGGTTGCAGACTCCTCTTCCTCACCATGTACCAACAGCACACAGCCTGACCCTTTCCCATCTTGCATTTGCCCATTGGCAAAATGGCATCGATGGTCAATCCACTCCCAAGAGGGAGACCCACAGCCATAAAGTAACGGATTTCTGAACATCAGCAAAGTCCCTGGAGCCTCGCGGGTGTTCTGAAAATACAGCAGTTTAAATGGCCAGACTTTTTGCTTGGAGAAAGTGGCTGCCCTGCTGGACTGGTGTTAAATTGGCTGTGGGGGGATTGTCCCTTCTGCAGCTCATCCTAAGCAAGCGTGGTGTTCTCTTTCATTCATTCTGCTTAATTACCTCTCGTGCTGACATTGGGCGCTGACTTCATGTCCTTTGCATGTGTCCCATTTCCCAGGCCTGGGGATTCAGATCCTTCTCTCCCTCTGGAAGGGTCTGAAGAGGCAGATCCGCCCTGACGGCCTCCCCCCCCCCCCCCCCCCCCCCCCTCCCGCCCCAAGGGAGGGACAGTGGTTCCCTGCTTTTCTGTCCCGCAGAGCGAGGTTTGCTCAGGCGGGCTGTGGGGTGGACAATCCACCCACTGGAGACATGCTACCTCTCGAAAGCAGAGAAGGAGCTCGTTGTAAGGAACATCTAGGGAAGGACCATTTGCTGTCCCCTCCAGAGGCGGGCCTCACAGTGTGGTTTCATCTGGGCTGGGAAGCTGCCAATGTATCTGACCCGTTCACAATCAAATGCGGGCAAGGTAAGCTCACACGTCAGAGGCTTTTGAAGAAGCAGTGCTGGGGGCGGGGGGGGGGGGGGGGGGGAGAAGAGCATCAGTTATCTAGATTTTCCCATTAACCATCTGTGAGCAAGGCCCGCCCTGCTCCTGGGTGCAGCTTCCCCAGACATAAAATGAAAGCACTGGGCTAAATCATTGGTTCTCAAACTCTAGGGGGGGACCTCAGAATCCCCCTGGAAGATTGGTTTAAAACACAGAGCCACCCCCAGAAGCTGGGCTGTGCGGTGAAGAGATGCCAGGATTTGCATTTAGGACAAGTTCCTAGGTGGCACTGATGTCACCGGGCCTGGTACCCAGCTTTGAGAACCACTGGTCTAGACCACCTCCAGGTGCCCTTCCATGGGGGACCACCCAGCCCTCTCCTGGCCTCGCTTCCCAAACGCAGGGGGAAATGGTTGGGCTGAAGGTGGGTAGGCCAGCACTCAGGGGCTAAGATGACCCATCGGCAGGCCTCCCTGGGGCTCCCCACCTGGCAGATGTGTGCAAAAATCCCATTTCCTAGCTCCGTGACGTGGCCAAGTTCTTGATCTTTGTAAATGTCCATTTCCCCCTCTCTACTATGATGCTCATGTGAGGATTAAAGGCACTGAACATGGAGAGCACTTAGTGCCTGGTACATGCTAAGCTCTGGTAAGTGTCAGCAATTTGGGAGAGTTTCAGGTGCCCTATCACTACTCCACCCCCCTGGAAGGCCAGCCAGAAGAGGGTGTCCCCACCTTCCCGGCATGTTATGGAGTGGCAACCTTCACTTGGGCAGTGAGTCTCAAAGTGGGGTGTGTGAACCCCAGGGCCTGGTACCCACAGGATAAAGAGGGCACCTCTTCCCAGATCATCCTCGGTGATAAGCCATTTCAAAGTGCTTCTCAAACTTTACTGTGTGGGGACAGCTGGTAGACTAAGAGGATAGGCCACAGAAGCGCTCCCAAGAGACAACTCATCCCAAGGAGGAAGAAACCACCTTGACCCAGGTGCTAGGCCTGTTGTATTTTTTATTAGGGTAGGGCTCATGGTTCTGCATTTCTAACAAGCCCTCAAGGATGCCCAAGGCCCTGCCCCGTAGGCCATACTTTCAGTAGTGGGGTTTAAATAAAATTAAATAAAGATTGATTGATTTGAGAGAGAGCAAGAGAATGGCTGAAGGAGAGGGAGAGAGAGAATCTCAAGCAGGCTCCATGCCCAGTACGGAGCCCAATACGGGGCCTGATCCCACGACCCTGAGATCACAACCTGAGCTGAAACCAAGAGTCGGACGCTCAACCAACCATACCACCCAGGTGCCCCAATAAATAAATCTTTAAAAAAAAGAGAAGAAGAAGAATATGGGGGCACCTGGGTGGCTCAGTCAGTTAAGCATCTGCCTTCAGCTCAGGTCATGATCTTGGGGTCCTGGGATCGAGTCTTACGTCAGGCTCCCTGCTCAGTGGAGAGTCTGTCCTCCCTCTCCCTCTGCCCCTCCCTCTGGTCATGCTCTCTTTCTCTCTCTCTCTCTCTCTCAAATAAATAAATAAAATCCTTTAAAAAAAAAAAAGCATACACTAAAATGTCTTTTAAAAAAAAAGATGAAATCACGAAAACTTAGAGATTAGTGACTTATAAGAGAGATGCAAGGGTCAGGCTGGATTAAGGAACCACATAAAAGTGATGCCATTCTCTGAGAGACAGGAAGATCAATATGGGATATGCTGACTTTGAAGAGCCCATAAATTATCACACCGAGATGCCTCATAAGTAGATGGTCCAGAGCTTCGGAGACAAAGCTGGAGTTACCGATCTGGGAATGCTTCATTCAGGATGCTGCACTAAATGTAGGGAAGTAAACAAAACAGCAGACCATAGGTTTAATAATAAAGACATTTAAAGTGACTTCACTTAACAAAATGCCTGGAGGTAGGTGATCCCAGAGCTAGTTTAACAGCAATATCTGGGCAATATCATCAAGGACCCAGGCTTTTCTCTCTTTCAATTCCGCTGGGTAGTGAAGAATGTAACCTTGCCCAAAAAAGGGGTCTTGTCCTTGCCCTCAGCTTCTGGGAGAGCATCTCTAAATCCTGGGAATGTCCTGCCTGGTAAGAGTGTTTTCATTTGGTGGATGTTCCAGGCCATCCAGACAGTAATAATGCAATTTAGGATGGATGCTTTAAGCCATACCAACAATGTGATTTAGGATGATGGCCTCTGTCCAAGACAGATAGTTACAATGGATTTAGGGTGGGGGCTTTTGGGTCACATGGTATCAGGTAACCTCCAGAGGGGCTTGAGACTGGAAACTGAGATTAACCATGTGAGCAATCAATTACTCCTACGTTGTGGAGCCTCAGTGAAAACTCTGGACACCACGGCTCAGGTGAACTTGCCTGGTTAGCAATACTCCATGCATATTGTCACACACAGATGCCTGGAGAATAACATTGTCCTGACTCCATGGGAGAGACACTGGAAGCTTGGCATCTGGAAGTCTCCTAAACTCTGCCCATGTGCGTCTTTCCTTGGCGGGTATTAATCTGTATGCTTTCATGGCGATAAACCATAAGCATGAGTACAAGAGCTTTCGATGAGTTCTACCGAATCAGCAAATCCACAGGTGGTTTGGGGGATCCCTCAGATGCACAATTAGTGTCAGAAGAGAGGATGCTCTTGTGTGAAGTGTTCCAACTACACAGTTGGCCAAACTTCTGCATCCACCATCCTCATTCTTTTGGCTTTTTATCTCAGGTCACAATATCTTTTAATACCTCGTGGTCACAAGGTGGCTGGGACTGCAAATGACATCACCTCCTTACACAACCGATCAGAGGAGTGGGGACAGGAAAAGATCTTGCAAACATGTCTCCTTTCCCTGGAAGGAAAATCTCTCCAAGAGATTGGCAAACTGTTAGTCAAGGTTTCTGAAAATCACCAGCTGAAGGTGACCTTGCCAAGAACGAGCCCAAGCTTCTGGCCTCAAGGGGCAAGGTGGTCAGAACCTTTGACCTCAAGCTTTTAGTGAGTGCACAAAGAGTGAGTTCTCCTGAGTCCACAGCACAGGGTGAGGTGAGTGCAGTCCTCGCCTCCAGCACAAAATTTACGGGGTTGCCAAAAAATCCAGCCTGCTAGGCTGAATAATGTCCCCAAAAATGCCCAAATTCTAATCTCTGGACCTGTGAATCTTACTTTATATGGCAATATGGATTTTGCAAATGTAAGTGAAGGATCTGGACATGGAGAAATTATCCTGTGGCCCTAAGTTTAATGGCAAGTGTCCTTATAGAGGAGGCAGGGGGTTATCGGCTACAGACAGAAGAAAAGTGGCATGAGCGGGCATCGGAATGATGCACTTTGAAGGTGGAGGAAGGGGCCGCAAGCCAAGGAATACAGGTGACCTCTAGAGGCTGAAAAAGGCAAGGCACCGGACTCGCCCCTAGAGGGAGTGTGGTCCTGCCCTGCCAACACCTTGATGTCAGTTCAGGGAAACTGAGTGCCAGCTTCTGGCCTCCAGAGCCGTAAGATCATAAAGTCATGTTGCTTTAAGACACCAAGTTTGTGGTGTTTTCTTACAGCAGCCCAAGGAAGCTAACATGCTCGGTAATCAGTGTCCAAATCAATGCCAAAAAATCCATAATGGACAAAATATAATTTTAAATAAAGACAGAATTGGGGTTGCTGATTCTTCCTTTGGCCTCAGGCATGGAACTGTGACTGACACTGTCAAATGCTTCTCAGCTGTGGTCCCCAGCCCAGCACCCACTGCCACCAGCAACAATGCTACCACCACCCCCCGTCAGCTCCCCCTACCCAGAGCTGCCCAGCCCCAGCTGAGAAAGCTGCATGGTGGATGGTGGCATTTGTGTGGCATGCCCAGGACAGCCCTGAAATCACCACCCCTAGCAAAGGCACCTTTCGTCTAAAGGTGGTCCAGATGTGGGAATGGGGCTCAGAGGAACAACATGAAATCTCCTTCTCCAGGAGCCCCAGCAGACTTTCTCTGATATTGGCCAACCCCATATCAAAAGCCCAATCTTGAACCAATCACTGGCAAAGAAGAATGGCTTGCCATGGCTGATTTAGGTCAATGACAGATATCTCCAGAGCTAGTGGAGGGTCCCAAGCTCCCTAAGGACCTTGTGGCCCACCCTATATGGGAAGAAGGGACAGCCCAGCAATCTGGGGAACTACCGTAGTGAACATGGAACTGGAGGAAGAGCCTGGGCGTGGGCAAGCATGATGTGAATGCCCCCGGGGCCTGGGGGAGCCCTGGATGGGGAGTCTGGGCAGAGGAAGAAAACTTGCATATTGGAATCTGGCGTGCTCCTAATGAGACAGCTCCCCACCCCCACAGTGGGTCCTTGCATCTAGCCAAAGTAGTTCACTCTGCGTCCTCTGCACACCCCGTCCTTGCTCCTTTGCTCATCCCCCTCCCCCAACCCAGGCTGCCTCTCCTCCATAGGGTCACCTCCCCCAGAGACCTCCCCAGACCACCCAACCCCCTCTGATCTGCCCCATCTTGTCTTCTTAAACTTATCGCCTTGAGAACAGGGGATCCTGTTCTCCCTGTGGCTCTCTCCCCGGGTGTCCCTCTGTGTGTGTCCAGGGACACTTGCCATTGGATTTAAGCCCCGCCCAGATCATCCAGGATGACCTCATCTCAAGATCCCTAACTTAATTACATCTGAAAAGACCCTGTTTCCAAATAAATTCACATTCACAGATTCTGGGGGTTGGGATGTGGACATACATTTTTGGGGACCACCGGGAAACGCACTACAGTGTCATCAGGGAAAAATAAAACATGATAAAGGGGGATCAAGGGTTTGAGGGAGGGACTGGGATTTTTAAATGAGGCGTCAAGGGGAACTTCATTGATAAAAGTGACAGTTGAACGCAGAGTTGATGACCGAAGAGAGTAAACCATGCCAATATCTGGGGGGGGGGGAAGCATTCCCCCTGAGTGCAAAGGCCCTGAGGCAGAGAATGCCGAAAGTCTTTCAGGAATGGGGAGAAGGTCCATAAGACAGGAGTGAAGTAAGCATGGGGCAGAGAAGTAAAGTGAAAGAATGGTGGCAGTTGGGAGGCCTTTGCTTTTACTCTGAGGGAAATGGGGAGCCACCACAGGACTCAAACCCAATTTCTTCTGCCTCAACAGTCCAAGGGTCATGTCCTCACCCAGGTGGGTGACAGACCACCTGTCTTCCCCAACTAAGCTACTCAGGTGCCTATCACAGGATGCGTTGCTTGGATTCTTAGGCCATTCTCTAGGGAGATCTACCAATGGAGTCCACGGAGGCACAATCTTTTAACTCAATGCATGAATGCCTGCCTCACATTTTGGGTCAGAAAGAGCCCATCAGAGCCCTGGAGGCAACTATCAACCCTCCCACCCTGCACTCAGAGCCCCACATGGGGGTAAAAGCCTGCAGGGTCCCGGATATTTTCATATATGCTATTTAATTCAACCCTGACAACAACTCTCTGGTGAGATATGATTAGCCCCATTTCATGGACATGGAAACTGAGGCCCAGAGACAGGAAATGAGCTTCTTGCCATAGCTTTAAAACCGGGCTGCAAATTCCCTTGATTCTGGGGCGACCTTAGTAGTAAGACTGTTCCGTGAGTAGGGCAGAAGTGATGCTAGCTCTCTAGAACATTTTCACTGCAGCCCTGAGCTGCCCTGTGATCAGTCTGGCTGCCCTGAGCCCACCCTACTTGGCGGAAGCTCAAACTAATCCTGCAGATGTGCCTACATGGAGAGACATCCCCAGCTACATCCCCAGCTACCCCATCCCCTGGCTCCCCCAGCCCCCTGTTCCCACCCCCTCCCACCCCGTCACCCCCGCCAGCCCCCAACCCGCCTGAAACAACCGGAAAGACCCCTCACAGCCCAGAGCTGCCCAGCCAAGCACTGCGCTTCCAGAATTCCTGACCCATAGAAATCACGACAGGCTCTAAGTTCGGGGTGATCCAGTCTATGCCACTACATTTTAGGGTTTCTTTGGGGTTCATAGAAGCAGCAATAGACCACAGAACACACGTCAAGGTCACGCCGTGGCCAAGCTATGATTGGAACGTGACCCCACACTGCCTCCTGGATTCAGAAACAGGGACGGAGAAACCCCAGTTTAAAACGCCAGCAAGAATTTTTAAATCGGGCGCCTGGGTGGCTCAGTTGGTTAAGTGAGTGCCTTCGACTCAGGTTATGATCCCAGAGTCCCTGGATCGAGTCCCGCATCGGGCTCCCTGCTCGGCAGGGAGTCTGCTTCTCCCTCTGACCCTCCCCCCTCTCATGTGCTCTCTCTCTCTCATTCTCTCTCTCTCAAATAAATAAATAAATTCTTTTTAAAAAAAAAAGAATTTTTAAATCATTACGGATCACGGAGTCATGAGCCTCAGGAGCAAAAAGGCCTGCCGGGCAAGGGGAGTGGGGAGTAGTCAGCAGGAGAACACAGCAGCATGGACACGTCCTGTGCCCTGGGGGACGAGTCATTCAGGACAAAACACCAGGAATGGCGGTGTGGCTTTGGAATCAACAGTGGGTTCATAAAGCTGATAAACGCGAGGCAAGTCTGAATGCATTACCCCATGAAGGATGGTTGCTTTAATAAGGACAGAAGCTGCGGGGGAGGCAGGATGGAGCCCCGTTGTCAGACCCCGAGCTCTGGGGCAGAGTCACTGCCTTTGGAGGGAACCGTGGCAGGATCAAGGTCTTTGACCCGTGTGTTAATAATCCGTGCCTTCTGTTGGGACAGGGGTCTCGCGCGGCCGGGTCCCCCCAGCGGGTGGGTGGCAGGGCTAATTGGGAGGAGGGGGACAGGGCTAAGCAGAAGGCACATGGATCACGCTCCAGCCACAAAGGAGAGCCCCATGGGGTTAAAACCTGCTGATGGTTGAGGAGTTCACGAGATGCCCATTAAGCCACCCCAGGGAGGGTGAGAGAGGGATGAGGGGGACCAGCGGGGACCTCAGCGTGCTGCAACCTGCAAACGCTCCCCCGCCCCAGCTCACCCTGGCCTCGGCTTTCTCTCCTTTTGTTTGGGTCTCAGGCTCGGCCTTTCTGGTGGAGGCTGGGGGCTGGCCGGCGGGAATGACGTTCTCTGCATGCCTGAGCCAGCAAAGGCACCTCCAGACAAGCAGGTACCTTTGGAGTCCGGCCCCACACTCGAATTTTGGACTCACTCCTGGAAGGCTCTCTCTAAACTTGGTTTAGCGTCTGCATTCGTTTTCTATTGCTACTGTAACAAATTACCACAAACCTGGGGACTTGTAACAACAGACATTATCATTGAGAACAGATAAATAAATGCTTGATCCCAAATGTTCACAGCACAGCCCTATTCACAATAGCCAAAAGGTGGAAACAGCCCACATGGCTGTCAGCTGATGAATGGATCAACAAATATGGTACATCCACACAACTGGAATATTATTCAGCCATTCAAAGGAACACAGTATGGTTGACCCTCAAACAACACAGGGGTTGGGGGCACTGATCCCCCCCACACACACACACACACAGAAAATCCACATATAACTTTTCACTCCCCCAAAACATGATTGCTAGTAGCCTACTGTTAACTGGTGAGCCTTCGCTGTAACAGAAACAGTTAATTGACGCATATTTTGGATGTTATATGGAAGATCGACTGTATTCTTCCAATACAGGAAGCTAGAGAAAAGAAAATGCTATTAATAAAGTAAGAAGAAGGGGGGCCTGGGTGGCTCAGTTGGTTGAGTGTCTGCCTTCAGCTCAGGTCGTGATCCCGGGGTCCTGGGATTGAGCCCCACGTTGGGCTCCTTATCCTGCTTCTCCTTCTGCCTCTCTGCTTACTTGTGCTCTCTCTCTCAAGTAAATAAATAAAATCTTTTTAAAAAAAAAGAAAGTAATAAGGTAAAGAAAGTACATTTATAGTACTATACTGTATTTATCAAAAAAAAAAAAATCTGGGACTGCTTGGGTGGCTCAGTCCCTTACTCGTCTGACTCTTGATCTCAGCTCAGGTCTTGATCTCAAGGCTGTGAGTTCAAGCCCCATGTTGGGCTCTGCACTGGGTATGGAGCCTGCTTAAAAAAAAAAAAAAATCTGTATATAAGTGGACCTGCTCTGTTCAAACCTACGATGTTGCAGGGGAACAACACGGTACAATGTGGATGAACTTCAAAAATATTATAGTCAGTGAAAGAAGCCAGACATAAAAAGTCACAGATTATATGGTACCTTTTGTATGAAGTGTCCAGAATGGGTAAATCCACAGAGACAGAAAGCAGATCCGTGGTTGTCAGGGGTGGGGAAGGGGGTAGTGAGGGTTTCTCATTTTCGGCTGATGAAAATGTTTTGGAACTAGACGGAAGTAGGGTTTGCACAACACTGTGAGTGTACTAAGTGCCGCTGAATCATACTTTAATATGTCTGAATTTATGCCTCATGAATTTTATCTCAATACTAGATAGATAGATAGATGATAGATTAGATAGATAGGTAGATAGATAGATAGATAGATAGATAGATAGATAGATGATAGGGTTTTTTTTAATTTATTTATTTATTTGAGAGAGAGAGACCAGCGAGAGGGGGAACACAAGCAGGGGGAGTGGGAGAGGGAGAAGCAGGCTTCCCGCAGAGCAGGGAGCCCGATGCGGGGCTCGATCCCAGGACCCTGGGATCATGACCTGAGCCGAAGGCAGCCACTTAACGACTGAGCCACCCAGGTGCCCCTAAATAGATAGTTTTTATCTTAGAGCTCTAGAAGCCAGAAATCCAAAATCAGTCTCATTGGGCCAAAGCAAGGGTGTTGGCAGGGCTGGTTCCTTCCAGTGGTTCTAGAGGGACATCTGATTCCTTGTTTTCTTCATCTTCTAGATGCCACCTGCATTCCTTGGTTGGTGGTCCCCTTCCTCTTCAACTCCAAGAGTCTGGCAATCCCTCTGTCTACATCCCCATCACCTTCTCTTGACTTTGTCCCTCCTACCTCCCTCTTAGAAGGACTTTTGTGATTACATAGGACTCTTTTGGACAATCTCCCATCTCAAGATCCTCAACTTAATTGCATCTACAAATGCCTTCTGCCCGGTAAGGTGACAGAGACCCCAGGGGCTAAGAAGGGGTTATCTTTAGGGGGCCACTAGTCTGCCGACTATGGGATCAGAGTCTTGTTCCCTTGCTTTTTTGGATTCTTCAAGAGTGGGAATCCTGCCTGTCTTTGGGCGTCAGCCTACACCAGCTTTGTCCCAGCCAGCAGCCTAGACCATCCACCCAAGTCACCAAGGAGAGGCCGGCAGAGCAAGGTGGGAACTGCCTGGTCTTTTCCTCTGGGAGTGAGCCAGGTGAGCCGAGCAGAGGCTGCGGACCCTGGGTTGCACACATGGAAGGCTGGTAGCAGCTGCTGGCTGCAGTGTGCCAATAAACCAACTTTCAGGGGGAAAAGCCCTGATTAGTCCTGGGTGCCAAGGTGTAAATTATCCATGCTACCAGCACAACAGGACTTCACGTGGCATTGGAAAGAGATGCACATCATCGTGAGCCATTGGCCTGACTGCCACCCACCACTGCCCACAGGGACACCAAGGTTGGCCACGGTCCAGCTGAAGGGACACAGCTGAAATGTGTGGTCAAAGCCAAGTACCCCAAAGTGAGCCATGGGAGTTGGACACACAGCCAGACCAGAGTCAGAGAAGAGAGTAAGCCATGCCCAGGGGACGTCTGGTCCAAGGGGTGGGGGGGCTGATGATGATGAGCATTCACACCTGTGCTCTATTTAAGAGGACACACTTACCGTACTGACCCCTCTTTAGACCCCAGAATGACAGCCCTGAACTCGTGGGTTCTCTCTAGCTCCTTTCCGAGGGCGGGAATGGAGTTGGGTTAGAGACTTCCTTGAGATGCTTCATGAGTCTTCTTGGGCGGCCATAACAAGATCCCACAGACTTGGGGGCTCAAACAACCAAACTTCATTGTTATACTCCTGGAGGCCAGAAGTCCAAGATCAACGTGTGGGCAGGTTTGGTTCCCCATTCACCTTGCATTAGGGTCCACCCTAAACACTTATAACTTCATTACCTTTGTAAAGGCCCTATCTCCAAGTACAGTCCCATTCTGAGGTACCAGGGGTTAGGACGACAGCATGGGGGGTTGGGCAGGGCACAAGAGAGGTTTCCAATGGGCTCGATGCTGTGACTATCCACAGCCACTCCTAGGCTGCTCCTCAGCCCCTCCTTCCCACATCCCTGTTCTCTCTCCCTCCCCTCCCTGACCCTCCCCTTCTCTCCCTTCCCTTCTGAGAATCAGAGCCGAATGGTCCTAGGAGGGGCCCATGTCTGGTATAACTGAGTCCGATGTGTGTCTCTGAGCTAGATTAGGATCAGGACATTTGTCCAGGTTTGGGATATGGTCTGGGGTCAAGAGACCACAAACAAGGAGGTCTGTTCATGGGTGGAGCCAGAGGGGGCGGGGGGCATGGTGAGAATTTGCAGACATGTCGTCAGGGTGTGAGGATGTGGCAGTTGACAGGAAAAAAATCATTGCCTTTGGTTTCACCATTTGCTCCCTTCCAGACACCAATGCCCAGAATTCCTCTTGGAGCAGGATGAGCCTCAGGGCCAGCGCTGAGACTCAGTTTCCTAATATGAGAAAAGGCAAGTATAGGCCCACTGTCCCTGATCCAAAAACCTCATGGCCAAATGTATTTTGGAATTCAACTTATTTTGTATTTTAGAAAGATACACCTATTGGGGTGCCTGGGTGGCTCAGTGGGTTAGGCGTCCAACTCTTGATTTCTGCTCAGATCATGATCTCGAGGTCCCATGAGATCGAGCCCTGCATTGGGCTCCACGCTCAGTAGGGAGTCTGCTTCTCTGCCTCTCTCCCTCTGCCCTTCCTCCCACTCTCTCTGTCTCTCTAAAATGAATAAATAAATCTTAAAATAAATAATAAAAAAATAAGTAAGTAATAAAAAAAAATAGATAAATAAATAAATAAATATATTACAGAGTACTCCCAGCAGGGTCTAAAGTTGCACCCTGTAATCTAAAACATTGATAATCCTGCAGCAAAATGGATGAATATCCACATTATGTGGGGTACATAAGGACTATAAACAGCCTCACATCAGCCCCACTCGGGCCTCACAGCCAGATGAGTAAGAAGAAAACATGGTGTTTAAAGAGCTTTCTGAATTTCAGAAGTGAAAAGTGACTTTAGACCTTGTAATGTGTATTTTGGAGGATCTCTTAGAGATTTAATAAAAAACCAAGGGGAGTTCAAATAGTACTTGCTAGAAGAAGACAAAGAACACCACTCTGAACTGCCGCTTTGGAAAACACGATGGAATTTCCTTAAAAAATTAAAAACAGCTCGGCCATATGACCCAGGAATTCCACTTCTGGGTTTTTGCCCAAAGGAAATGAAAGCAGGTACCAAAGAGATGGGTGCACACCCGTGTTCATCACAGCATTGTTCACGGTTGGTTGCCAAGCCACGGAAACAACCCAAGGGTCCAGGGCGGATGCGTGGATAAAGATGATGCAATGTATATGCACACAATGTGACATCATTCAGCTGTGGGAAAGAAGGAAGTGCTGCCATTTGCAACAACACGAATGGAGCTTGATGGTATTGTGCTAAGTGAAATAAGCCAGAAAGAGACAAATACTGTATGGCTTCACTTATATCTGGAGAATCTTAAAAAAAAAAAAAAGGATTGGGCACCTGGGTGGCGGCTCAGGTCATGATCCCAGGGTCCTGGGATCAAGTCCCCCATCAGTCTCCCTGCTCAGCGGGGAGTCTGCTTCTCCCTCTACCCTTCCCCCCTGCTTATGTTCTCTCTCTCTCACTCTCTCTCTCAAATAAATAAATAAAATCTTAAAAAAAAAAAAAAAAGGCAAATTCACAGAAACAGGGAGTAGAAGACAGGTTGCCAGGGGTTGGGGGTGAAGGAAATCAGGAGAGGTTTTCCCAAAGGACACAAACTATCAGCTATAAGATGAAAGATGAGCCAGGTCTGAGCATCTAATGTATAACATGGTGACTGCAGTTAACACTGTAGTGTGTAAGTGAAATTTGCTAAGGAAATAGAACCTAAATGGTCTCACCAAAGAAGAAAAACAAAAAGAAAAAATAGAAGGTAAATATGGAAGGTGATGCCTCTGTTAAGTAACCAGATGACGGGAGTCCTGTCACAATGTATCGAATCATCACCATGTATCCTTCACCTGTCTTACAATCTTATTTTTTTAAAGATTTCTTATATATTCATTTGAGAGAGAGAAAACACGAGCAGGGGGAGGGGCAGAGGGAGACTCTCAGGACCAGAAATCATGACCTGAGCTGAAGGCAGACACTTAACCGACTGAGCTTTCCAGGCGCCCTACCTGTCCTACAATTTTATTTGCCAGTTATGCCTCAATAAAACTATAGGGTAAAACCCTGTTGCTTCTACCCCTTGTCTAGCTCAGAAGTGGGTTCTGGGGACCATTTGCTGTCTCCTGTGTCCCCAGCCCGTCCCCAGGAGCCTCCCTCTGGCCTGCCTGGCCCCTGCCGTGGAGGCTGCAAGCTTAGGAGGTCTGGCCAGCAACATAGGGTCCCAGAGCCTGGCTCACCAAGGCCATTTCTCTCCTTCACGCTGACCCTGGGTCACAGGCCTCCCGAAAGTTCCTCCCTCTGCCTCCACCTCCTCCAGGCCTTTTCTGTCCCCTTCTGGGTGGTTAAGCCCCTCTCCTGCCACCTCTCAACATGCTGGCCAGAGTCTGGGAATGGGCCTGGCCACTCAAGGGCTGTCTGAGCCCCAGAAGAGAGCCCCCAAGGAACCCACAACTCAAACATTGACACCCAATCAGACATAAGCCCAAAGCTCAATAGGTCAAGTGGAACCCACAGTTGTCAGTCCCTTACATCCCCAAGCCAGCCAGGGGACAGACTGGGGGCTGCTTGGATCCCAACACAGGGACATTAGGAAGAATCAGCAAATATCCTTTATACCCATGCTGTGTAGCATTTTGCCCCTAAAAATAAAGAAGTCAACAAGAGAGTTCATTGGACTTTATTAAAAGTCAGAGAGGTTGGGAATTGGGGGGCGGGTGGTGGTAATTAGAGCCAGCTTTAGACACTTTAAAAGTTGTGTGGTCCTGGGCAGGTCCTTTTACTTCTTTTGCCTCTGTTTGCTCACCTGTAAAATGGGGGCAGTCAGGATCCCCCACCCCCAGATACACATAAGGATTGAATGAAACTGGATGTGAAGGACATACTCCACACCCACCACCCTTTTGAACTGTCAGCTCCCAAGCAAGGTGGTGACAGGGTTCCCAAGGCCCTGAGTGGCCTGGGTGAGGCCACCCTCCTGCTCCCCTCCTACCACCCCTACCCTACTGCCCTTCACCTAACCCTGTTTGTTCCAGCCTCACCAGCCTCCTTTGGGGCTCCAAAATTGCCAAGCTCCCCCCTACCTCAAAGCCTTTACACATCTCTGCCTGGCTTCTTCTGGTAAGAAACTAGATGCTTTCCCACTAAGATCCAGGAACAAGGGAAAATTGTCTATTTTCACCACTCCTGTTCAACATTGTACTGAAAGTTCTAGCTAATGCAATAAGACACAAAAAGGAAATAAAAGATAGATTGTGAAGGAAGAAATAAAGCTGTCTTTATTCACAGATGACATGATTGCCTACATAGAAAATCCCGAAGAATCAATAAAAACATTCCGGAACTAATAAGCTACTAGGGCAAGGTTGTAGAATATAAAGTTAATGTACAAAAGTCAATTGCTTTCCTTCATATCAGCAATGAACAATGGAATTTAAATTGTTCTAACTGAAATTAAAAACACCATACCATTTATGTTAGTACCATGATAAAGGTACTTAGGTATAAAGCTAACAAAATACATACAAGATCTGTATGAGGAAAACTACAAAACTCTAATGAAAGAAATCAAAGAAGATCTAAATAAATGGAGAGATATCCCATGTTCATGGATAAGAAGATTAAATATTGCCAAGATGTCAGTTCTTTCCAAATTAATTTACAGATTCAGTGAAATACCGATCAGAATCCCAGCCAGTTATTTTGTGGAAATCAACAAATCGATTCCAAAGTTTAATGTAGGAAGGCAAATGACCCAGAAAGCCAATACAATATTGAAAGAGAAGAACAAAGTTGAAGGATTGGCAATACCTAACTTCAAGTCTTATTATAAAGCTAAAATAATCAAGTGACAGTATGCTATTGATAAAAGAATAGAGGGATAGGGCGCCTGGGTGGCTCAGTTGGTTAAGCGACTGCCTTCGGCTCAGGTCATGATCCTGGAGTCTCAGGATCGAGTCCCGCATCGGGCTCTCTGCTCGGCAGGGAGTCTGCTTCTCCCTCTGACCCTCCCCCTCTCATGCTCTCTCTCTCTCATTCTCTCTCAAATAAATAAATAAAATCTTAAAAAAAAAAAAAAGAATAGAGGGATAGAGGGGTGCCTGGGTGACTCAGTTGATTGAGCATCCATCTCTTGATTTTGGCTCAGGTCATGATCTCAGGGTTGTGAGATCAAGCCCCACGTTGGCCTCTGTGCTCAGTGTGGAGTCTGCTTGGGATTCTCTCGTTCCTTCTCCCTCCGCCCTTCCCCCAGCCTGTGCTATAAATAAATAAATAAATAAATAAATAAATAAATAAATAAATAAATAAAATCTTTAAAAAAGAAAAAAGGAATAGACAAATAGATCAATAGAAGAGAGCATCCAAAAATATACCCACACAAATATAGTCAACTAATCTATGACAAAGGATCAAAGGCAATTTAATGAAGAAAGTATCGTTTTTTTCAACAAATGGTGTTGGAACAACTGGACATCCACAGGCAAAAAACAGTTAATTTAGACACAGACTTTACATCTTTCACAAAAAATTAACTCAAAATGGTTCATAGACCTAAATATAAAATGCAAAACTCTAAAACTTCTAGAAGATAGCATAAGAGAAAATCTAGATGACCTTGAGTTTTGTGAAGACTTTTTAGATAAAATAAAAACATGATCCATAAAGAAAAAATGGATAAGCTGAACTTCATTAAAATTAAAAGCTTCTGCTCTGCAAAAGACACTGTCAAGAAAATCAGAGATAAGCCACTGACTGGGAGAAAATATTTATAAAACACATATCGGATAAAGGACTTCTATCCAAAATACAAAGAACTCTTAAAATTCAACAATAAGTAACAAATAACCCAATTTAAAAATGTGCAAAAGATATGAAGAGACACATCACCAAAAAAGATATACAGATGGCAAATAAGTTATGAAAAGATGCTTCCCATCATATGTCATTAGGAAATTGCAAGCTAAGACAGCAATGAGATACCATCACATACTTACTAGAATGGTGAAAATCCAAAATCCTGACAATACCAAATGCTGGTGAGGATGTAGAGCAATAGGAACTCTCATTCATTGCTGATGGGAATGCAAAATGGTACAGTCACTTGGAAGACAGTTTGGCACTTTCTTACAAAACTAAATATGCCCTTACCATACCATATAATCTAGCCAATCATACTTCTTAGTATTTACTCAAATGAGTTGAAAACTTACGCCCACAAAAAACCTGCACATGGATGTTTATACCAGCTTTATTCATTATTGACAAAACTTGGAAGCAACCAAGATATCCTTCAGAAGGTGAATGAATAAATAGATTGTAGTACATCCAGACATTAGACTATTACTCAGCACTGAAAAGAAATGAGCTATCAAGCCATGAAAAGACACGGAGGAACTTTAAATGCATATTGCCAAATGAAGAAGCCAATTTGAAAAGGCTATGTACTGTATGATTCCAACTATATAATTCTGGAAAAGACAAAACTATGGAGACAGTAAGAAGATCAGTAATTTCCAGGGGTAAGTGGGAAGGGAGGGATGAATAGGCAGAGCATGGAGGGTTTTTAGGGCAGTGAAACTATTCTATTCAATTTTTCTATGAACCTAAAATTGCTCTAAAAAATAAAGTCTATTTTTTTCAATGGAACACTGAGTTTGGGCAACCAAGATGGGGAGGGGAGGGAATTTGAAGGATATATGTAATTTGTGGCTGCCCAAAAATATTTTAAACACCTTCCCCATGGCTTGAGCACTATAATGCTCAGTTCTTATCACTAGAACTACATTTCCCAGCCTGCCTTGCCACTGGGAGCCATGTGACTTGGACTCTGCCAATCAGATGTAACCATGTGAAACTAACCAGGCAATGAGTTAGGAGAGGAAACACATAGATCAGGAGATGTTCTTTTTGCTGCCCTGTAAAGGCAACACGTTTAGAGGTCATTAGCAAGGACAGCAGATTCCTAGCCATGGCAGAGCCAGCATGGAATGGAGTCAGCAGCTCCCTTCTGGGCCAGTCTGCCGTTCTGGAAACTGGTCCTGAAAACCCATTGTAGACCTTGTGCTGAATCCCTTCCAAAGATTCTATGAGCTCATTAGTGTCTTGTAATAAATTCTATCCTGCTTTAAACTACCCTGGGGGAATTCTGTTGTCTGCAACTAAAACCCTGACTGATACAATGTAGGTTTTGTTTCAGGTTTGTTTTGCTACTAAAATTAATTTAAAATAAATATAAGCTGTTTTATATAGAGAGTCTTAAAAAAAAAAAACCTCATAGATACAGGGAACTGATTGGTGATTGCCAGAGGTGGGGGGCGGGGGGAGTGATGCAGGAGGAATAAGAAAAATGAGTAGACTGTTGACTTTTTAGTTTAAATAAATTGAATAAATAAATGAAGGAAGGAAGGAATGTACATACATACATACATAAATAGAATTTTTTGTCCCTAAATTTTTGCCTGCACTTCTGCTTAGTTCCTGGAATTACTATGAACTCCAGGAAAGAAGCTACAAATATATTTTGGTCATTGATCCACAATGTCAAATGGCTTTCCGGAGAGTTGAAACTAATTTATAGTCCTGTTAGTGATGTATGAAGACACGTCTCAACCTCACTTCTGCCCGCATTGAATGTTTTCATTTTTATAGCACGGGAGTGCAGGGCGCTATGGGACTCAGAGGCCAGAGAGGAATCTCTTTTCTTCCTAATACCCTCAGAGAAGGGTCCAACAAGCTCAGACCCTCTGTGCTACTGGTACTCGAGGTGATGCCAAGGTCTCTGTTCTGGGCTTGGTCACAATCCAAGGAACAAAGGCCAGATGGCTGATTTGAGGTTGGAGGGAGCTCCTGTCAAGAAGCTCCAGGGTTTTGAACTTGGAGGTGGCCAGTTCTTTTTGGTCCCATCTCCTATGGATTTTTTTTCCCTTTACTACTGAGATTCAAATTCCCGGTTTCACAGAGATCTCTATTCATTCTGCTTCTCCACTTGGAAGATTGCATAATTTCATGTTTGTTAAAACACAAAAACAAAAATAACCTGGACCTACAGAAAAGGAAAAAAAAAAAACAAGCAAAAGCCAGATTTTGGAATCAGATGGTTGTGGTTTGGGTCCAAACCCACTGAGAATGGGCTGTGTGATCTTCAGCAAGTCTCTTAACCTCTCTGAGCCTCAGTTACCTCTTCTCCACAACAGGGAAGTTATAACCCCCCACCACCCCAGGCTTGGCATCAGAAGCAAGGGCAGTCATTCGCTTAGAAGCTGGCACAGTACCTGGCGCACAGAGACCCACAACAG
The DNA here is from genome assembly GCF_011800145.1 of Mirounga leonina. Taxonomy (NCBI): domain Eukaryota; kingdom Metazoa; phylum Chordata; class Mammalia; order Carnivora; family Phocidae; genus Mirounga; species Mirounga leonina. Next base: position 10,631,211 of record NW_023270763.1, on the reverse strand, counting down.
GGACGCATCCTCCTTTCCCCTTCTCACTCAAGTCCTCCAGAAACAATCCATTTCTCCACATTGTCCTGGGATCACTACCATGGTTGGCAAGGGGTGGTGAGTTCTTCTGAACATCACCTTCCTGGGAGTTGCTGGAGGAATGTGGGACTCTGGGCCCCCACTGGGTCTGTATGCTCTGAGTCACATGACTGCTTGGGATTGGTAAGGGCAGAGGGTGGAGCTGGACCAGGTCAAACTGGCTACTTTAATGATGCGTTTTTTGCTTCCCGTAGCAGAACATCCAACTCAGAGGGGCCTGAACAGTCAGGGGTCGTTATTCCCATTAACAAGAAGTTCAAAGTAGGGAGGTTTCTTGAGTTATTTCCATGGCTTAATGATATTATCAGAGACCCAGGTGTTTTCTGTCTTTTCCTTCTGCCATATATCTGTCCTCATGGTCACCAGATGGCTGCCACCGCTCCAAACTTCACACTCAAGCACAATCGTGTCTCCTGAAAAGGAGAGGCCTTGCTTCCTGCACATCTCTTTTTTTTTTTCCTCCCCATCACACTGCCCCTCCTCAATCCCTCCTGGCAATAATCACCATTCTGTCTTTATGATAATGTTTTCCTTGCTTTTCTTTATCATTTTCACCATCTATGTCATCTATGTACACATCCTTTTTTATTTTATTTTATTTATTTATTTGTCAGAGAAAGCGCACAAGCAGGGGGAGCAGGAGGCTCCCCGCTGAGCAAGGGGCCCCATGGGACTCAATCCCAGGACCCTGGGATCATGACGGAGCCAAAGGCAGCTGCTTAACTGACTGAGCCACCCAGGCATCCCTGTGTATGCATTCTTGATTAATATTTTGTTTGGCCTGCTTTCAACTTTATATGCACGGAATCATATTGAACATACTCTTCGTGCCTTACTTCTTATCTCACCGTTGTTTGTAGGATTCACGCATAGCACTGCACATAATCATGGTTTATTCTTTTTCAATCCATAGGAAGAATATACCAGAATGCATTTGCCCACTCTCCTGCTGGTGGACGCTTGGGTCCTTCAAGGGCCACTATGAACAATGCTGCTGCGAGCATCCTTCTGACACACACATGCAGCAGGAGCAGAGCTCCTGGGTCGTGGGGTCCCTGCAGGGTCAGCTCTAGTACTGATTTCCCAGTATTCCCAGTATTCTCTCCTGCACAGAGGAGAGTCCTTCCCTCTGCGTCTCTGCCGTCCCAATACTGATGAGACTGATCTTTCTGAAGATGTGAACCAGATCTGTCATTCTCTTGCTTCAGGTCCATTTTACTTAGAATAAGATCCAAACTCTTTAACCCGGTCCTCGGGGCCCCCAGCTCCCTCTCTGCTCCCACCTGTCTCCACTGGGGACGAGCCTACCAGCTACCATGCTCTTGCCACACGGGATCACGACGCTCAAATCAGCACCTGGGATAGGAATGTGAATAGAGGAGGAGGGAGAAGGGGGCTGGGCCAGGCTCGGGAGCTATGCCGGGAACACACGGGAGCATCTACTATGCAAGACGCCACCGTGGACCCTCCACTCCACCCCTCAGGGGATCACAGGCTCCTCAGCCCTTGAAGGGGGAGCATCTCCCTGGTGTGGATTCCGTGAATCTTCCCCACAGCACGACCCCTCCACCTAAGTCAACCATGTCACCAGAGACCAATTTGAACCCCAATGCTGGAAGAAAATCTGCTTCTTGGAGAAGAAAAGAGCAACAGGGAATAACTGAGCATATTGACGGAGCCAGAGTGAGAAGAGGAGAAGGAGTCAGTGAGGACGTTGTGAAAGTAAAACCAAAGCATAACAAACTCTAGCAACCGTTCTTCCAGAACATGTCAGAATCAACTGCTTAAATCCCAGATTTCCAGGAAATGACATTTGTCAATCCTCCGGGAGGTCTGCATTACCTGAGAAGGAAGATGAAGAGCTCTCCGCTTGGTTTTGTTTGGCTTTGGTTTTTTTCTTACCAGAGCCCAAGTGACAAATATTAAGTTGAGTTACTAAATGGCGCTTTATCTTTATGAGAATCCTGACTTGGAGATAAGAGTCCTGTCCACAGGTTTTTGTTTTGTTTTTTTTTATAAATGTTTGGGGTTGTTTTTTTTTTTAAGATTTTTTATTTATTTGAGAGAGAGAGAAAGCATGAGAGGGGGGAGGGGCAGAGGGAGAAGCAGACTCCCCGCTGAGCAGGGAGCCCGATGCGGGACTCGATCCCAGGACTCCGGGACCATGACCTGAGCCGAAGGCAGTCGCTTAACCAACTGAGCCACCCAGGCGCCCCTGTCCACAGGTTTTTGTCTGACTAAAAATGGGAGCTATCCTCAAAGTGAAGTGAAATGAGTGGAAATCTGGGAGGACCTTGGCCAAACATCCAGTCCAGGGCAGGAAAAGCCAGCAGGAAGAGCCGCAGGCTTTGCCTCATTCCCTGACCATGCAGAAGCAGGTGCAGAATGAGTTAGGACAGGCCTCAAGCTGATCCAGAAGGTGTGGCAGATTGCATCTCCCAAAGATGGCCACGGCGACGTCTCCCATCCCATATACCCTTCCTCAAAGTGGCCCTGCCACTCCGCCACCAGGAGGTGGGGTCCAGGTCCCCTCCCTTGAATCTCGGCAGGCTTGCGACTGCTTCTACCAAGAGAGTCTGGTGGAAGTGATGAAGTCTCTCAGGCCTCGTCCAGAGAGAGTTATATAGCTGCCGCCTCGCTTTCTTGGATTGCTCACCCTGGAGGAATCCAGCTACTAGGGCAGAAGTCAACCTCCCAGAGACCAGCACACCGGAGACCCCACAGCCAATCAGCATCACCTGCCAGCCAAGTGAGTGTGCCATCTTGGACGGCCAGTCCGGTCGTGCCTTCAGATGACTACGTTCCCAGCCCACAGCAACCCCAGCCAAGTGAGCGACCCCAAGCGAGAGCTACCTTCCCAAACCCTTTCCCAATCCCTGTCCTACAAAACAGCAAGCAAAATAAAAGAGGTACTTTAAGCTGTTTTGTGTGGGGGTAATTTGTGATGCAGCAGTAATTACCCAAACCAGAAGGAGAGGAAGGGAAAGCGGAGTTGATGTGAGGGGACAAGGAAGGGAATGTTGGCCACGGGGGCTCAGAGGACATTGAAGGAGAAGGAGAAGGAGCTGGAGGTAAAGAAGATGCAGATGATGAGGATGGGGAAGAACAAGAGGAAGACAGATGGATAAAGCATTGATTGAGTCCAACCTTCCTTTTCTGATTGGTTTTGCTAATTCTCTCCCGTTCTTTTCTCCTGGAGTCTCTCTTCTGACCTCATTACACCTTGATATGCAATTTATTTGGGATGGAGGTGGGGGGCGTTTTCTGTCCCAAGTTCCTTTCTACCCCTTCCTTTCTCAACAGACCCTGACAGAACGCATACACCATCGTGCTCGTGGGTAAAAGACAACCAACCCTCCCCGACCCTGTTGGCCACTGGAGGCTGCCAGGGATCTGTGGGGAGGCAGGGAGCAGCCCAGCAATCCTCCTTCTTTCCCTGCATCTATAACCACGTGAATATGGACAGCAAGCAAACACCAACACATATATGTCTACTCTCTGTATGAAACGAACACTGAAAGCAAAACAACAGCAAAAAGCAGGATTCCAGAAGGTCAGCAGAGGGTGGGGTTGAGATGTCTGGAAGGGTGAAGTGGGCATTTTGACAATATCGCTTCCGCTTGGGTGGTGCTTAATGGATGCTCTTGCCGTGTGAACTGTCACTTTAAAAATAAATTTCCCTCTCAATAATGACTGGAGCCCGGCCACTTGACAGAGAATCAGCAGAACGTAAAGGAGCTTACTTGGAAACGACATTCTGTATTGTAATTGTCCTTCTGTTTTATTTTTAAATTTTCTTTTTATGACATGTCGTTAAAATATGCCAGCCAAGAAAAAGAGGGGATGGGGAGAACTTGATGGTGCAAGATGGGTGGCGAGGCGACCATTATTTAAGCTGGGTGATGGGTCCACGGGGGTGCACTGTACTGCTAGCTCTCCTTTTTGCAGATGGCTTCATATTTTTCCATTATGAAAAGCTCATTGTTCTTCTTTTTGTCTCACTGGAAAGGAAAAAAGATGTTCCGTTTTAAATGTCAAAATGCGCACGACATCTTCTGAGAATAAAAAGCATATGTGTACGCAGAGACTTTGTTGTTCTCTGTCTCGGAACATACACTTCGGACCTTCCCGGTTTGATTCACTTAATAAATCTACATCAACCTTAATATCTCCCAATCTAGCACAATTCTGCCCTGTGCTCGTTGGAGGGCCATATGGTTCGATCTAAGTGCAATGTCACTCACCAGCCGTGATGTCATCAACACAACCCCGGGGCCACCGCATTCATCGCTCAACGTTGAGTTCTTGAGCTTTATCTTTCGTTTTTATCTCAGTTTCATTACTTAAAAAATGGGCCACCACATCCACGGAGTTGCTAAAATCAGCCACCAGCATATGGATCTTAGGGGTTCTAATGCCCAGAGATAATCAAAGTGTTTGCTGGCATGCCTTCCCCAATAAAATGTGTCCAGGAAGATGAAAAAGCTTTCAAGAGCAAGAAGTCAGTGCTGGTAGAAAGCGCTTTTTTTTTTTTTCTTTATTTATTTAGGTGCCAGCTATCAGGCACAAAGTAAAGCCAAATGGAACTCATCCCAGTGACCTGGTTGAGGGGACGGCCCCTGCTTGGTCTGCCACAGACGCTACTGAGTGTGTAAGCTTTGCAGGCTGTAAAATTGAGTAGCTGGAGTTCAAGGCCACTTATATTAGAGATGTGCATTAACGGCGATAGGCTGAAGACTGTTATGGGCGGGGTTTATTTTCCCAAAATTTATATGTTGATTCCCTAATCCCCAGTAGCTCAGAAAGTGGCTATATTTGGAGACAGGGTTTTAAGGGGTAATTAAGTTAAAAGGAGGTCCTTAGTGCCCTAACTCAGTATGACTCGTGCCCTAATAAGGATATGGGATTAAAACACAGACATGCACAGAGACGAGAGCACATGGGCACACAAGAAGACAGCCGTCTACACACAAGGAGAGAAGCCTCAGAAGAAACCAACGCTGCCAACACCTTGATCTTGAGCTTGGAGTCTCCAGAACTGAGAAAATGCGTTTTTGGTGTTCGAGCCCCCCAGCCCGTGGCTTTGTTACGGCAGCCCAAGCAAACGAATACAGAGGCAAAGCCTTTTGATGTATAAAACTTAATAAATATGGATTGTATCAAGTCTTTCCATAGTATTTTGAAATTGAAAATATTTTCTCTAGTAATCTGTCCATGTAACAGATTCTGTGGATTAACTTCTTGAACCCTATTTGCCAGGATAAGCCTCATATGGTAACAGTGAATTATTTTCAATATATTGCTAAGTTCTGTTTGCTGATAGTTAGGAATTCTGCATCTTCATGTATGTGTGAAATCGGTATGTATTTTTCTTTCTGATACCTTATCGAGTTTTGCTATGTAAATTTCTGTGACTTCATATAATTAACTGGGGTCCTGTTCATCATATTCTTGGCCTTGGAAGAACTTCAGTAACTGTAGTTATGTGTTACTTAAATCTTAAAGCTTATTCATGAGGCAAAACAGAAACAAAAAACTTAATAAACAGGACCAGTCCATCAAGAGGCAAAATACTATAACAAAACCTTCTCGGGCGCCTGGGTGGCTCAGTTGGTTAAGCGACTGCCTTCGACTCAGGTCATGATCCTGGAGTCCCAGGATCGAGTCCTGCATCAGGCTCCCTGCTCGGCAGGGAGTCTGCTTCTCCCTCTGACCCTCCTCCCTCTCGTGCTCTCTGTCTCTCATTCTCTCTGTCTCAAATAAATAAATAAAATCTTTAAAAAAAAAAAAAAAAACCTTCTCACGTAGACAGCATGGGACTTCTCTACATGGGTCAAGAATTTTGGAAATTAAACAATATATATAATTAATTAATTAGTTTTCAAAAAGAATTTCGGAAATTTTGAAAATCCAGGAAAGGGCTCATTTTTCAATTCAAAGCTTAAAATAAAAAAGACAGCAGATGCAGCCTTCCTTTAGCACTTGATGGCGCTCTGGGGTTGTCCCACATCCCTTATCACAGTCTGGATGACCTTATTTATTTATTTAAACATTTCTGTCTCCATGACAGCGAGGATCTTGCCTGTCTTATCCGCTGTTGAAGCCCTAGTGCCTAAAAAGGCAGCAAGTTGGCTCCCAATAAATATTTGTTTAACGAACAAACCAGGCTGGGGTTAACTCTCTAAGGCGATACTGTTCCCTTTGGTGGCCGCTAGCCCCATGCAGCTGTTCACATTTAGACTGATCGAAATTAAGTTTAATTTTTTTTTTAAACTGGCCATATAATTCAAGTGCTCAGAGGGCGTGGGCCACATGTGGATGGGTGGCCAGCATATTGGACATGACAGCCACAGAACCTTTCCTTCACTGCAGAAAGTTCTGGGCAACCCTGCTGTCAAGGATCCAAATGTGTGTGTGGAGGTGGGGGGGTCGCAGCTGGAGAATCTCTCAGAGTTAGGGAGGAGGCAGGGAGATAGGGAGCCCCACTATTAACACCAGGAATGATCACCTCCACGTCTCCCTGAGCACCTGCTGGATGCTGGGGCTGGCATAGATGTGTTAGTAATGCTGTCCCTTCTGACGATGGTGCAGGGCGGCTAACATCACCACCATTCACGATGCGCTATTCATGATACGGTAGAACAGACAAGTGACCACAGGAAAGAAAATTCCGGCTCAGGGGCTGGTGGGAGTGGGAGAGGCGCATCAAGGGCCCAGCCAAGTTGCCAGATCTCAGGGAGGATCAATAGCCCCAGTGGGGGCTAGATCATGAGATGGGAAACCAAGGCCAGAGCTGCACTCTGTAGTTGCAGGAACTTCACAGGGGAAGAGGACCACACGTAAGTGGGCCCACGGGTGCCCAGGGCTCTGCCACCCACTGGGACCAGGCCTGAGGTCATGAGACCAAGGCCAGCCTCAATGCCCGAGGAGCAGAAGCTGCTGATCCCTGCTCTGCCCAGGCCCAAAGACCCGACCCCACAGGATGCATACTCGGCGACCCCGGCTGCAAAGGGCTAAGGAACACTAGAAAGAGCAGAATGGCCAAAATGCAGGGCGCCCTTGAGACCCCAGGGTAGCGATGGCTGGACGGTTCCCGGACCTGCTGCCAGGCTTCACGGTTGGTTTGCACAGTTCTGGAGCAGATGGCCTTCTGGAAACAGAGCAGGGAGGGCACCTGGGCTCCAGGGGCCTCAGTGCCCCGAAGTGGAGGGCCTCCATCTGACGGTGGAGACACCCTGCCCCGGACGGGAAGCCCCAGGGGCGTTAGCAGTCTGTTGCCAGACTTGCAAAACAGACAGAGCTCTGGCTCCCAGCACCGCTCCCTTCCAGCAGGGCGGGGGGCAGGGGGGGCGCCATGCTGCCCTCAGAGTGGCCCCCCGGGACCGACCCTATCCTCTTCTCTGGGGCCCCAGAAGCCAGGCAGAGAGGCAGAGGCCCTTTATGTGCCAGACAGGACCGCTGTCAAGGGACTGCAAATCTGCTTGAGGTGTCACAGGTCTGTTTTTAGAACAAGAATGTCACATCAGCAGGAACCAGTGGACAGAGATGGTTGGGGGGGAGGGGCAGTGGCAAAGCAAAGGACATGAACGTCTGTCTCAGAGCCCCCCCCCCACCCCCGTATCTAGGGCACATTTGCACAGCACAGAGGGCTACCCTGTGCATGGGTTAAGTTGCAATGTGCTCACTACAAAGCGACAGGCGGGTGGCATTGTCCCTGCTCGGCAGGTGGTGAAAGAGGATCTGCAGCTTCGGGGGCTGGGCTGAGAGGGTCCCCCAGGTTCCCTACTCCAGGGCCCGGATACAGCATCTGCAGCACTTTGCCGAGTGGTTTCTCTCATCTCTGACTCTGTTCTGCCCCGGCGGGGCAGGGACAAGTGCCCGGAGGTGACCCTTCACCGGCGATGGATGGGAGTTGGTACTGAAACCCGTCAGCAGCCTCACCTTGCAGGAGGGACAGCTCTGAGAGAGGCCCCCGCGGGATTCGGCTCAGCGGCCACCATGGCAACTTGCTTGCTAATGTCCCTTTGTTGGCTGCCTTCCTGTCCCTGTTTGGTTTCCCCTACTGGGGCTTCTGTGATGCCTTGTATTTGAATCCTTGTCTCAGGGCCTGCTTCTGAGGTCACTCAAACCAAGCAGAGAAAAAGAGAAGGCTGGCCACTGGGGGCCACTGGGGCTCACTGGGGGCCTGGATGGAGGTGGTCCAGGGGTGGGGGAGCCTGGCTCAAGCAGGCTGGCCATCAGGGTGTGTGGCCCAGCGGCGGAGTCTCCAGGGAGAGAAGCTGCTCAAATTGGTGTTGGCACAGGATTCTATTCTGGGTCGCCTGTCCAGATGACAGTAGGACCTGGAGACATGGAATCAGGGCCCAGTCCGGGGAAAGGAAACTGGCCAGCCCTGGGCAGCTGGTCCAAAGCTTGAGGACCTCAGTGGGTAGCCACAGTCCTCCTCCCAGCTGAGGCAGACGCCTGGAAGGGTGGACTCCACACACCCTGTGGGTCAGAGGTGAGGCTAGCTCTGGGTAGAGGTAGGATTCTTGGTCTTGGGAGCCACAGGACGGCTGACCCACTCGAGACTCCATCCCCAGGAGTCAGTGTGCATTGGTTCAGACAAAGGGCAGGTGAGTTCTGGGCAGAAAGGTCTCATCTGGACAAGGCTAAGCAAGACAAGGGCTTGCATCCAAACCTCTGTGCCCCCCTCACCGCCAGTAGCCTACTGCCGTGCAATCCATCACATCTGGCTGGGCCCTAAATGTGTCTCCCTTCGTCCTCTCTTCCTCATCTCTCCATCCCCACTGCCACCTCTCTGGTCCTGGCCACCACCACTCTCTCACCCAGCCTGGGGTAGCCTCTGGGCTGGTCTCCTCTCTCCAGCACTTGCCCTTCCGCTTCCTCTGCTCCACAGAGCCCCCAGAAGGAACTGCCAATGGATCAAGTCTTTTCTTTTTTAAAATATTTTATTTATTTATTTGAGAGAGAGAGAATGAGAGAGAGAGAGAGCATGAGTGGAGGGAGGGTCAGAGGGAGAAGCAGACACCTCGCTGAGCAGGGAGCCTGATGCGGGACTGGATCCTGGGACTCCAGGATCATGACCTGAGCCAGTCAGTGGTTTAACCAACTGAGCCACCCAGGCGCCCAGATCAAGTCTTTTCTTGACCTAAAGCCTTTGGTGGCCTCCAATTTCCAAGCATCCTTTCCTCCTTGTGTCCTGCACCTTCTCACCCTGGGACCCTTAGAAGCCCTGGACCAGTTCCCGCTGGATCCCACATTCCCTTGTCCCTAAATGACATCCTGCCACCCTTCAGATCTCAACACAGACATCACTTTCTGAGAGAAACCTTACACAAAGCTCCTTTCAGAGAACCATTCTGTTACTGAAGGTGTCCTGACCACCATGAGGGCACCTAGAGCCAAAGGGAGCAATGCACAAAGGAGCAGTTAAGAGATCTGGAGGAGAGATGGAGGGGCTTCCACATTCCTCTAAGAGAAGTCCCAGAGAAAGAAAAGGAGGAAACAATGGAGAAGCAATATATAATGGGACAATCGATGAGAATTTTCAAGAGCTAAAGATAGATTGTGATTTGGGACCTCAAATCAAAAATACACTCCAAGAAGAGACAACATAAATTAAGATAAATCTGTATGTGACTCTATGTTAATTGAACCACAGACTATGGGGGGGCCTGGGTGGCTCAGTCAGTTAAGTGTCTGCCTTCGACTCAGGTCATGATCCCAGGGTCCTGGGATGGAGTCCGGCGTCAGGCTCCCTGCTCAGCAGGGAGTCTGCTTCTTCCTCTACCCTTCCCCCCCACCCCCTGCCTGTGATCTCTCTCTCTCTTTCTCTCTCTCTCTCTTTCAAATAAATAAATAAAATCTTTTTAAAAAGGGACTCACACATGTATATGTATGTTTGTGTGTATATGTGTGTGTGTGTGTGTGTGTATTTAAAACTGCACTCAACAAATTGGGAATATTCATGATTTTCACATACACATTCACACAAACACTAATCATGTATTAGGTCATAGAGAGAGTTTTGACAAATTAAAAAAGGAAATATATAGCCTATGGACCACATCCTCTGACCACAATTCAATTAAAATGGGACTCAAGAAAAAACCAATTTTTTTAAAATTTGGAAATCTAAAAACTCATCCTAAATACCTCCTGAATAAAGAGGAAATTGTACTTAAAATTACAAATGTTCAGTAACTCAGGAAATTAGAGTAATACTTGTAAGATGCAAATAAAATTGCTGTCAGAAGTAAAGGTTTAGCCTTATATCATATGTTAAAAAATTAAGAAAGATTCAAAATACGCTTTTTTAAGAAGTTTTTCCTCTAATCTCTACCCCCAACGTGGGTCTCAAACTCACAACCCCAAGATCAAGCATCACACACTCCACCGACTGAGCCAGCCAGGGGTGCAAGAAAGATCCAAAATAAATGATCAAATAAAGGAGCCAAGAAAAGGACACCAGAGCAAAGCTAGAAAAAGTACAAAGACAGAAATAACAAAAATAGACCAGAAATAATGAGCTAGAAAATAAAGAAGAGAAAGGAATTTGATAAAGAAATTTACAGCAGAGACTGCCCTTTCCTCCAATTCCTATTGTCTATTCCCTACAAAGTAGTAGATTCTTGAGGAGGTGCACAGACACCCCAACCTTTGTAGCTACATATGACCCATGGCCACGACATCTGCTCATCACCTCTGGGCCGCCCTTTCCATCTCACTCTCCTGGCTGCCTGAAATGCAGGAGTGATGGCAGATCATACTGAGGAATGCAGAGCAACAAGATAGAAAGAGCTTGGGCCTCCAACGGCCTCCATAAAATATAGAATTTCATGCAAACTCTTGTAGTCACTTGCAGGGGCTGCTGTAAAAAAAAAATACCCAGACTGCACGCCTGGGTGTGAGAAATTAATTTCCTCACCGTTCTGGAGGCTGGAAGTCCAAAATCAAGGTGTTGGCAGGGTTGGGTTTTTTTGAGGCCTCTCTCCTTGGCTTATAGATGGCTGCCTTCTTGCTGTGTCTTCACGTGGTCTTTCCTCCGGGTGCACATATGTCTGGTGTCTCTGTGTGTCCAGATTTCCTCTTATAAGGACACCAGTCAGGTTGGATTAGGGCCCAACCATCATCAGGGCTTCATTTTAATTTAATTGCTTCTTTAAAGGCCCCATCTTCAAATACACTCTGAGGTACTGGGAGTTAGAGCTAGAATACATTATTTTTAATTCCAATTATCACAGCAAGAAATAAAAAAAGAAAAGAAAAACTACCAGACACCTAAAATAAACCCAGCAAAAGTTGTGCAAGACCTTCACCGTGCAAATTACAAAACATATTGAAAGACTCAAAAGAATATCTGAGCGAATAAAGAAATATATGCCACATTCATGGATGGGAAGAGTCAATATCATAAAGGTGCAAATTCTACCCAAATTTATCTATAGATTAAAAAGAATTAAAAAAAATATATCCAAAGGCTCTTCTGGGAACTTGCCAAGATGCTTCTAAAATATATAGAGAAGAGTAAAGGGCCAGATTTATTAGATAGAAAGATGTGTTATATAATTAAGGTGGTATATAGGTGCAAAGACAGACAAGGAGACCAATCAAATTGAATGGAGAGCACAAAAGCATGTATAAATCAGTGGGGGAAGGGTGGATTCTTCAGTAAATGGTATAGAGTTACACACATGGAAACATTAAAATTATATCTCTATTTTACATCATACAAAAAGATCCATTCCAGGGAAAGTAAAGATTTAGATGTGAAAAGTAAAACTTTTCAAAGTTTACAGGAAAATATCCTTTGTGACCTTGAGGTAGAGAAGGATTTCTTAGGATCCAAAAAGCATGAACCATAAAGAAAAAAAGACTAAAGAAATTTGATCATGTTAAAATTACAAATTTCTATCAATAAAAGATACTATTAAGATTGTTAAAAGACAATCCATAGACTGAGAAGATATTTGCTACCCATACAAGAGATTATAATCCAGAAGAGGGTGGGGAAAAACTCTTCATACAAATCAAGAAGAAAAGGACAACAATAAAACAGTAGAAAGGGAAAAAAGAAACAAAGAATATGAAGAGACAAGCTACCAAAGAAAAAACCCAAATGACCAATGAACCCATTAATCCATCTCACTAGTAATCACGTGAGAAATTGCAAAATAAAACAACAATGAGATACCATTTTACATTCATCAGCTAAGCCGAAGTTAAAGTCTGATAACACAGTTACTGATGGAGATGTAGAAAAATGAAACTCATACACCCTGGTAATAAAGTGTCAATTGATATAAGCTCTTGGAAACCAAAGTGAAGATGTTCATAGACTTTGCCCCACCTGTTCTATTTACTATCTTAAGTAAATATCCTAGAGAGAAATCTCAGCACCTACCTGTCCTCCAGAATACACTTATGAGAATATTTATTGCAACATTGTTTAAAACAGAAGAAAAAAGCAGACACAAAATAATGTTTAGCAAAGGAGACTACATAAACAAATCAAGGTAGAATGTAAAATGGAATATGATTTAGCAGTTAAAATGAATGAACAAGAGCTTCGGGTATCATTATATACATCGTGTCAATTTGCATAAATCTCAAAAATCATTAATGGTGAGCAAAAAAATAAGTTGCAGAAGTATACATATAGTACCATACCACTTATTTAAAATGCTTTTAGGTTCAATATTTTTAGCCTAGTTTACTGAGATATAATTTACATCCAGTAAAATTTACTCTTTTTGGCATACAATTCCGTAAGTTGAATACAGAGGCATACTGTATGTGATCACCATCACAATCAAGATATAGAATAGTTTCGGGGCGCCTGGGTGGCTCAGTCCTTAAGCGTCTGCCTTCGGCTCAGGTCATGATCCCGGAGTCCTGGGATCGAGCCCCGCATCAGGTTCCCTGCTCGGCGGGAAGCCTGCTTCTCCCTCTCCCGCTCCCCCTGCTTGTGTTCCCTCTCTCGCTGTGTCTCTGTCAAATAAATAAATAAAATCTTTAAAAAAAAAAAAAAAGATATAGAATAGTTTCATCACCCCCCAAAATTCCTAGGTGCTCCTTTGTAGGTACCAAATCCTGTCCCCCTTCCCCCAAACCCTGTAATCATACTGTATGTAGCCTTTTGAGACTGGCTTCATCCACTTTCCATAATGTGTTTGAGATTCATCCATGTTATTATGTGTATCAAGGGTTTTTGTTGCTAAATAGTATTCCATTGTATGGATGTACCAATGTATTCATCCATTCACCAGTTAGAGTGCAATTGGATTGTTTCCAGTATGGGCAATTGTGAATAACCTTTCTGTAAACACTTGTGGACTGGTTTTTTTGCATATATAAGTTCTCATTTCTCCTAGATAAACACCCAGGAGTGGACTTGCTGGACCATCTGGTGAGTATATATTTAGTTTTATAAGAAGCTGTAGAACCATTTTCCCACTTCTCTGTACAATTTTGTATGAGAGTTCTAGAGCATCCTCACCAGCACTTGGTATTGTCAAGTTCATTTGTTTTTCAAGTCATTCTAACAGGTGTCTCGTGGTAGTTCATTGTGTTTTTAATTGCCTTTCTCTATTAGCTGAACATCATTTCATGTGGTTGTTTGCCATCCCTATATCTTCTTGGCTGCACGGTGTGTTCAAGTCTTTTGACCACTTTTAATTGGGTTATTTGTTTACTTATAGAGTCTCAAGGGTTCTTTATATTCTGGATACAAGTTCTTTATCGCGTGTATTTTGCAAATACTTTTCTCCCCGTCTGTAGCTTGTCTTTCCATTTTCGTAAGTGTCTTTTGAAACTCAGATGTTTTTAGGGTACCTGCCTAGCTCAGTCGGAAGAGCATGCAATTCTTGATCTTGAGGTCATGAGTTTGAGCCCCACGTTGGGTGTAGAGATTACTAAAAAAAAATAAACTTAAAAAAAAGATAATCAGGGGCATCTGGGTGGCTCGGTCGGTTAAGCATCCAACTCTTGATTTCAGCTCAGGTCATCACCTCAGGGTCATGAGGTCAAGCCCCTTTTTGGGCTCCCTCTCCCTCTGCCCCTCCCTCCCTCTAAAATAAATAAATAAATAAATAAATAAATAAATAAATAAATAAATAAA